>NC_088394.1:47107500-47407500 GCF_037993035.2 Macaca fascicularis
CCCTAACACACACATTCACACCCTCTCCGCCTCGCTCTCCCTTTCTCCCCAGGTCCTGATGGGTACAGTAGATTTTGATAAAAAGACAAACGAAGCTATCAGTGGGGCTGATGTTGAAGAATGAAGATAATAATGTTTCCATAGGTGGTGCTTCAAATGCCATTATTTCTCACTGAATATTTAAAGAGATCCCTCGGCAAAGATGGATCTGCGCGCTCCTGGGGTGTGAGCGGCTAGCTTCTCCCAGACCCCGGGGAACGTGTACCGGAGCACGTGTAAATCCCGCACCCGCCCCCTATCCCACAAACAGGGGTCCTTGCACACCCACCAGCCCACACTCTCCCAGGTACACGAACGCGTTTGCGTGCACTTGCACACTCCTTTCCCGGAATGTGCCCGTGTTTGGAGCCGCCCGCATCCTTCTCGTAACAATCTTGGCTTCTTGAAAGTCCGGGCCTCCCGGGCACCGCATGCAGTCAGGAACCTAGCGGAGCTGGCGGTCCCGGAAAGCTTTTCTCCTGGTGCGCGCCGCGTGCGCAGCAGGAAGCTCCCGGGAATGGCTTCACATGTGTTTGTTACTTGGTCTACGTGTGATTTAAGATTAAGTGGAGGAAAAAAGAACCTTCCCTCCCCCGCAAAAAACACCACAACAAACATCCAAACGAAATGAACATGCAAAAAGCAGCTTCGCGATGTTTAATTAAAAATGGGCGAGCAGAGACGAATAAATTGGGGGATCCAAACTTTAATAACTTTTTTCGTTTTTTTGCGTCCTCGACGGCGTAGAGGCGGGCGTTTCGCTCTGCGCTCGGCGTCCCCTGCTAATTTCTTGTTTGTTTTCTTTCCCTCGGTGGCCCCGGGAGAGGAGATGGGAGGTGGAGAAGGGGGGGATGGGAGGAGGGGGATGGTCGGAATGGCGGGGAGAGGAGAATTGGTCTTTATTGTTGATGGCAATACATCAATTACAGGCCATTGTCTCGGTCCCAAGTTCCGTGGTTCGCTGGTGCGGGCGCCGCAGTGTCAGGGCGCTGGCGAGGCTCCGCGTGCCGCGATGCAAAGAAATACTTACATCAATAAAAACGGAGGCAGAGTGGGGGCTGATCTTTATTTTTGTGCGTGTCGAAAGTAGGCGGCGAGTGGGAGTGAGGTGCCACTGCTGGAGTCCCTCTACACGCCCTGCTCACCCTAGAGCCCTGCGCGCTCTATGTGCGGTCGCACCTTCCTAGCCCTGGGTGGAGGTGGGGTGCGGGGGGACTACTGGGGAATCCGGGTAGCGAAGTTTGTACTTGCAGGTTCCTCGAGAGGGCCTGGTACTTAGGGGCTGATCCGCAGTAGCGAATGGGGATAGCCCGAAGTGAGGCGGCAGCTGCGCTGGGGTCGCGACCTCGCGGGCGGAGAGGAACCGCACCTCGGGGAGGCGCTTGGCGAGTTTTGCAAACTCCCATCTTGGGGGATTGATGCTCGTTCCTACTAATACGTCCCCTCAGTTTTCCCAAGTCCTAGAGTGTCCTTGGTGGGTTGGCGTGGCCGAAGGTTTGTGCCCCAAGGCCGCAGGCCACAACTGGGGTCCCGGTCCTGGGGTTTCCAGGCTTCTTCGCTCAACCTCTGGTCCTAGGAAGGGTAAAGAGGGGGGAGTCAAGGTTCGCGCATTCTAAGGCCTGGTTCTTCTACCCTCAAAAGTATCTTATTTTGGCCCGATCTGACCTCGGGTCTGGGATGGGGCCTGGGATGAGGCCTTGACTGGGCCTCAGACCCTCTTTTCCGTTTCGCTGACGCTGCTTGGCCACCCTACCACAGAAATGGAGGACGCCTCCAAGCGCTGTGCCTTCACCCCTGCTTCCTCAGTCCCCAGCTCAAGGCCCCGCTGGCCCCCGGCCGAGGCTAGGAGGGCAGTAGTGGAAGTTTCGTTTTCTTAAGCCAGGCAAAAAGCGGCGAAAAGGCGGCAGCGGCGCCCCGGGGGCGGGGGAGGAGGCACAACGATGGTATCAACATTATTGATGGGGAAACGTTCGGGGCAGGAGCCCGGAGATCAGGTTCCCAGTCCCTCCCCTGCCCGGAGGTGGGTGGGACAGAGCGGGTGGCCAGCTGTGTGTGTGTGTGTGTGGGGGGGGGGGGTTGTTCCTGAATGCACCCGCATTAACCACCTGGGGTTTATTTGTATTTTCCTTGTCTGAAAGTTTTCGGGGGCAGAGGGAAAAGGAGGAAGGGTTGAGGTGGCTTGTACCCTCTAGCCCTTAGGGCTCTTTACTAGGGTTGGGGTTGGGTTTAGGGTTGGAGTTAGGGCTGGAGTTGGGGGGAGGGTGCGGGGAGAGCAGGAAAAAATGACAGAAAAAAGAAAGATCAAGTTTGGAAAGCCCTCCATAGATTCGGTTATTTTTCTAAACCCCGGGACTTCGCTTCCCCGGGAGTTTCAGAAACTCCTTTCCTACTGAACTGCTGTCACTCAATCCTAACCTCTCTTAGAACACTGGAGCGGCTTCGAACCCGAGGTCTGGAGCAGGCTCGGGTGGGTATCCCGCCCCTGGCCAAGTCTACGCTGTGCGCCCTCGGCGCACTCGCTCTCCAGCAGTTCAATCCCAGCAGCAAAACACGTTTTTTGGGGGACTCCCGCCATCCACCACCAAGGGCTATCTCCAGACGGGCGCCGGGTGCAGCACTAGTGACCGGGAGCCCTGGCGCCGGCTCAGGCGGGAAATTCAGCGGTGGCAAGCGGAGAGTGGGCTTGGTAACCACCCGCGCGCGCCCCAGCCAAGAGTCCCGTACTGTCTGCCGGCGGCAAAGTTCGCTTTCTCCGCTTGGAGGGCAGTTCCTACACCAGTATTTAGAAACCGACTTCGCTAGCTAGTGCAAGTGCCTGAGATTTTGACTTTCCGTCCATATTTGAGCGTCTTGCACTTAAATTCACTGCGCCCCGCATGCAACAGTGCCTCGCCAAGGGGCCTCTGGGTATGAAATTCCTCCCAGAGGAAATGTCCCGATGTAGAGAAAGTGGAAAAGGCTAATCGAATTTAGAAAAAGAAAACCTTTCCTTTTGGTTAAATCCCTTTGCGGTTTTCTGAGCGCGAAAAAAAAAAAAAAAATCATCACCATGTAATAGAGTGTAGCTAATTCTTAGAACCTAGTAGTAGGATGTTCAGGAAGCCCAGCAGGGCGCACAGATTCCCATCTGCCAGCTCGAGTAGGACCTTAGTTAGGATCCAGCGCATAGTGGTTAGTTCCTGTGTCTTCTGTCGGAAATAGGTGTGACATCTGTGGAGTCCTGTTCTCAGAGCGTGTGCATTTGGAAGAGACTGGTAGTCTGCCAGGAAACTCACTTTCATTCATAAATGAGATCCCCTCAAACGACCTCCCTATGGCACTCCTGGATGAACTAATTTAGCACATCTCTTGCAACAAAGTTTTATTTTAAAAAATTCTACGCTGCCACTTTTTCAGCAGAACTTCCATTGTTAAATAATAGAAAAAATTCTCAGAGATGTGCATCTTGATTTTTACAAAAAAAAAGTTGTGTGCAGTGAACCCTTGCTCTTCCTCAGTTTTCATGCGGGTAAAAGCACCTTTTGGTTTCTGTTTGGTGGAAATGAAATGGCAAGGTCTGGTTTCAGAACTGTTCTGGGGTACTGACACTTGGCTGTGAGCAAGGTCTGCCTGTCACTCACATTGTTGATAATTTACAAACTCCACAAGTCTCAGCTGAGCGATGACTTTCATAGGAAATATTTCTCAGGGTTTCTTGCTACTGACTTTTGAGCAAAGATCTTTTTTGGTTTTTCCCTGATGGGGAGAGGTGCTTCTTGGGGCTGCAATTTGAATCACATTTGTAGCTTTACCCTGTCCCCACAATGAACTTCAATTCATCAATCCTGTGCAACCTTTTCAGTACAAACCCACATTCTTTACTTTTCAGCTCCATATGTGCAGTCAGTAAGGAAGGGGTAAAAAAAAGGCTGTGGGGTGGGGGTGGGTGGGGGGGTGGGTATAGCCCACTCTTCTCCCTCTTCCCCTTTTCCCAGATTGACTAAACGTTCTTAATCATTGCACTATAATTTCTTTCTTTGAATTTTTATCTTTGTGTCTTCAGCCACATTAACAGTATTGTTCTCTCCAACTCAACGTCCAGTTTAACATAGAGTTTTACATTTAAGAGACCAACATTTCCCAACCCCAAACCCGTGTCTCCCTGTTTTCTTATGCCTTCTCAAAACAGAAGCAGTTATCCCTGAAGCCATAATCCCAAACCCACACACTAATGTTAGCAACTAGCTCCAATCTTTTCTTCCTCTTCATGTTTATAAATTCTCCTTCTGTCCTGGCCTTGCCTCTTTCATCCTGGGTTTCCTCACTTCCCCAAGACTCTTGGACATGTTTTGTAGTAAATTCCAACCCTGGAGAAGATTCACCCAGAACTTTGCTCAGGGTGTAATGTATGTAACTTTTGCTGAGAACTGGGCCCAGGCCTCGCTGTGGACTTTGCTCAGGCTGTAATGGATGCCTGGGAACTAAACAAGGGAAGATGCCAGCACATTCCTCCTCCTCCAATCAAAGCAAAATGATTTCAAGGGAACTGGGGTGCAGCCCACATTTTCCAGGTTTGTTTTTGTTTCCTCTTTCTTTCCTGGACCTCACAGCACCTTCCGTTTGGGAGAACAGTGCTGAATAACCCAGTGCCTATTATCTCCACCCCCTGGACAATCTCTCCTCTACGGATCTCACGTATTTGCAGTGAACTTGCTTGATTCCACATGTGCTACTTGGGAGTTGAGCGTGCAGACTCACAGTCAGGTTATTTGGGTGCGCATTCTGGCTCTGCCATTTAACACTGGCCAGGGAACAAAGCCCTAGGCTTGCCTCTGCAGATCCGGGAGCCTTGTTCAAATTAAGATCGCCACTTTGGGAGGCCGAGGCGGGCGGATCACGGGGTCAGGAGATCAAGACCATCCTGGCTAACACGGTGAAACCCGTCTCTACTAAAAATACAAAAAGCCTGGGCGTGGTGGCATGCGCCTATAGTTCCAGCTACTCGGGAAGCTGAGGCAGGAGAATCACTTGGACCCAGGAGGCGGAGATTGCAGTGAGCTGAGATTGCGCCCCTGCACTCTGTCTCAAAAAATAAAATAAAATAAAAATAAAAATTAATATTGCTACCCTCCGTTTTCTGCATCTTAAAATGTAGCCAAGGGAAAAGAAGCATAGTGCTTAAGAGCATCTAACAAGGATTTGGCTTTGCCTCCTACCAGCAGTGTGACCTCTATATGTCTCCAACAGTTTCTTGGTCTGTTAAATGAAGGTAATTATCATCCATATTTCATAGAGTTCTGGAGGGTTAAAAGAGTTAATATGTATGAAGAATTTAGAATAGTGGCCAGCATATAATGAGCACATTATAGGTGTGAACAATTATTGTTATTACTTCTCAAGGTGGTTGTGAGAATCAAGTGATATCCTATGGTTAAGGTATCATTCTGTATTCACCCATCCATTTATTCATTCATGTCACAGAGGTACGTGCTAGGCATGAGATATATTTTCCTTACTTACAAGCAATTAATCAAATGTTATTTGCTGAGAGCATGTTATTGCCTGGCTCAGTGTTGGGGGTGAAGGGAACAGTGTAGTGGAAGGAATAAAAGCATTGCTTGATCTCAGGTGATTTCTACGATTCGAACGGGTGGTTCTGGCTAGTAGAGAAATTTGAGAATAGAGCAAGTTGTGCATGAGCCAAAGCATCCTTGTGCCTATGGGTCGCCTGGGCCAGGGACAGACCGTCTTCATGCTTCTAGAAGGTTTAGAAGCACCAGTGGACATGTAAGTGGCCTTTTGCTCAGGTGCCAGCCTGTATTCACTTGGTTGTTTTATTTGGTTCACTTAAAACAAAAAATTGTGTAGTTTTCTGAATTGTGCAGAAAAAGAAAAAAAAAACAAAAAAACAAGTGCCGTTTTTTTGGGCGGGGTGGGGGGGAGTAGGAACCTGTAAGGTTTAAACCACTTACGGTCTCATAGGCCTCACTTTTCTGGCAATTTTACTTCCCGTTTTGTCAGATTGTAAAAATTAGTCATGTTTATTACAATAGAGCAATCTGTAGCCAAATACAAGAATTGGAATGGAAACTCCGCCCATCACCCTGTCCTGCCCTTAAAGGTGTGTGTCTCCTGGATCTGCATTCAGACCCTGCAGTAGGTGCTGCATGGACCAACTCATTATCGGCATGATAGCCATGTTGTCACCAAATGTAATTTAACATTTGCAGGCAGAAGGCACAGTGCCCTTGTGAAACCCACTCCCGTGTGCTTTCAGATTAAAACACTTTTTATGGTCAGAATCTGGAAAAGGAATGAAAATCTGAGCAAAAATACCTGTTACCAGTGGGGTTGTGGAAAATGAGAGAGACAGTAGCATCTGTGTACAGTTTTCAATGTAATCACGGCTTCCCTGGGAAGCCTCTGACAGCAAATGTAGTTTAAGACATTTGCAGATGTCCCAGCAACTGGAGGGTGAGGTTTCTTTTCTTCCTGATGTTGGGGTAGCAGACTCGATGTAATCTGTCGCTCCATGTCCTTCTCCTCAAAAATAGTGCTTGGGAGCCCTCGGGGGCTTTATTTAGAGGCCCTTAGGAGCTTGGCAGTATGTAAATTACATGTGAGTGTCCTTCAGAGTCCCCAGTGGTCACAATCAGAGGGATTTAAACATGATTTAGCATTTCAGATGATTTGTAGGAGCACCGGAGCCAGCCAGTGTGGTGAGGATCACCAAGGCTGACTTGCTCACCATCATGTTAAATAGATTTTCATGTCACAGCTGCTGGGTTTGGTCTAGATCCCTGCACCAATCCATAAGCAAGCGCACGTTAGTGGGTGGCCTTCCAGATTTCTTTACTCTATTAGAGAGTTCTGAGATTTTGCAAAAGAAACTATTTTATAACTTTTAAAACTATTGTTCAATCTATAGTGCTCTTTCACCTTTTCATGCATTCATTCATTTATTCTCTTATACTTTGACTTAACCAATATTTATTGAGTACCTACTATATAGCAGTCAATATTATAGGCATCTAGGATATAATGGTGATCTTGGAAGGCCTCTGAGGAAGTGACTACAGCATTGAGATGTGAATGATGAGAAGGTATGAACTGTGCCAAGATTTGGGAAATATTCCAGGCCAAGAACAGAACAAGTGCAAAGATCCTGAGGTGGGAATGAGGGCAGAGAAGGGGGCTCCTTTTTTATTTTCCTTTTTCCTCCTTTTTTCTTGTTATTATACTTTCAGGAGGATTAAAAAAGTTAAATTTCGTTTTTCAAAACTGGTTTTTGCAATTGCATAGAAACAGTTTTATTCAGTGGAGTACTACTCAGCAATATAAAAGGAATGAAGTACTGATACTTGCAATGATGTAGATAAATCTGAAAAGTATTATGCTTAGTAACAGAAGCCAGCAGCGAGAGAGTACACACATTGTAATTCCATTTATGTAAAATTCCCAGAAAATGCAAATGAATCCATACGGGCAGAAAGCAAATTAGTGGTTTCGTGGTTGCCTGGAGTGGAAGGGGAGGGAGGGAGAGATTGTCAAGGGGCACAGGGAAATTCTGCAGGGTGATAGAAATGTTTGTTATCTTGATTGTACTTATGGTTTTACAGTTATATACCTATTTCAAAACTGATCAAGCCTGGCATGGTGGCTCATGCCTATAATCCCAGCACTTTGGGAAGCCGAGGCAGGCAGATCGCTTGAGCCCAGGAGTTTGAGACCAGCCTGGGCAACATAGTGAGACCCTATCTCTACAAAAAATTTAAAAATTAGCCAAGCAGGGTAGCGTGCCCCTTTAGTCCCAGCTACTTGGGAGGCTGAGGTGGGAGGATTGCTTGAGTCCAGGAGGCAGAGGAACTGATCAAATTGTACATTTGTCCAATGTGCTGTTCAGTGTATTTCCACAATACCTTGATAAAATTGAAAAGTTAAGTTTCTCATTTCCCAAACTATTTGAAAATGGTCGTTGTACATAAAGAATTTAAAGGGAAAAGGAAAATTGCCACTGTCATATTTAAGCATTTGAACCCTAAAAGTTCTCGGGGGCCTGGTTGTGTTTTGATCTGGGAACAAAGCTAGGGTAGGGACAGGATAGGGCTGGCACTGAGCCACCTACATTGACTCTGGAGAGCGCATAAAGTTTTCCTTGTGCTTCTGAGTAGTAGTAACTCCTTCTGTTATTCTGCCTGGAGATGAAAAGGCCTTTGGCTGTCAGGTACTAATCTAGTCTCACGATTAGATGCCTGGTCTGTGGTGAGAGTAAAGGCCAAAGCCCCCAGTGGCAGACATATCCAGGGGGAATTCAAGGTCTGAAGCTGGACCAACATGACACAGAACACCCAAACGGACATAACTCACCATTGGATGATTCTTTTGGTATGCTGTGGATCAGTTGTGGTGAAAGACCAATTGGTTTTCTTTCTTTTTTTTTTTCCAAATGTATTATGGACCAATATTTTGGGGAATACATGAGAAAAATATTACTTGAAAAAAATGAAATAGAAAACAGGGTCACAGAAAACATTACTCCAAAATTGTATGATGGATTTAGCAACCAAGAAATTATTCTGGCAAAGTACCAAAGTAAGTTCTCAATGCTTGCTTTCAGTTTCTGTAGTTATGGTGTTGCAGATGGATTACAAACTCATGGATCACAATGGTCCATGGACCAGAGTTTGAGTAGCTCTGAAATAGTCCAGAACCTCACAGCCATTTTACCCACCAGGTGGGTAGTTAGATGTTTCCCCTTAGTGCTCAAGGTGGCTGGGTATGACCTGGGACAGCCAGAGTCCCCCAGGTCCAGTTGCCTTGGGTCATAGGAGCTTCTAGCTTTCATCACAGTGAGCCACACAGATGTTAATACTTGTCTATGTAGAAAAGGTTAGGAAGCACCAGAGACCAGCGGGTTTAATATTTTAGCGAGCACAACAGTTAGAAAGATGGGTAAAGGGAACTTTGGAAAAAAAAAAAAAAAAGCCTGTTTCTGAACTGCAGCCTCCAAGAGTCTAATCCAGGAATCTGCATTTTCATCAATACCCTAGTTACACCAAAGTTGACTCCAATGGGTGTGTTCCAAGGGCTTCATTTTCAGAAGTACTTGTGTGGACATAGTGGAGTTAGGTCAGTGGTGGGGATTTTCTAAGCGTACACATTTATTTCTTTCTACAAGTTACATTTAAGACCAGGAATTAAACTGAGGGTTGCTTCTGTCAGGGTTCTTAGCTTCAGCAACAGAAACCGGTTAATTTAAACACTGAGAGGCCGGATGAATTGGCTCTCGCCGGCAATCCCAGTGCTTTGGGAGGGCAAAGTTGGAGGATTGCTTGAGGCCAAGAGTTCAAGACCAGCCTGGGCAACATAATGAGACTGAGTGCATACAAAAAAATAAAAATAAAAAAGTAGCCGGGTGTGGTGGTGCATTTGAACGGGGCCCTGCCCCCATCACACTCCCAGCCCAGCCCAGCTCAGCCGCGCATGTTGGAGAGTTGCTAGGGAGACTCATCGGGTGTCATCTGCCCTCAGCAGACCCCTGGGATGTTTACAGAAAAAAAGGGAGGGAGAAGGTATTTGCCTTTTACTGCACACTTTCCAGAACTCCAGCTGAGCACAGTCCCCCCTTTAGCTCAACATATTCCCCCAAGAACTCTATCCAATGTTTCTGTTTTTCCCATTTTACAGAGCAGAAAACTGAGACTCATGAGCAATTTCCCTGAAGTCATGAAGCCTTGGAGTTGCTTGATGCTTAAAACCAGGTCTCATGACATTTTTACGAGAAAACAAAAACTACCTGATAACAAAAAAGGCTTCAAGTTTTAGGAATCCCAGGTGCAAAAGGATTTGGGGCAGGACTCTGGAGTTCCCAGCGTTGACCTGCTCTGGGTCCCTGTTTTGGTTTAAGATACTAGGAAGATACAGTGTGAGGGTACAGACTCATCAAAATCTCAGGAACTGTAGTTGCTTTGTATTTTTTTTATGGGTGGTCTTTAAATGCCTTTTATTTAGAACTGATGAAACTGATGGAGAGCCTAGAGCAAAGCTAACTCCACCCCAGTGAACGAAACTGTCTTTGAACCTCTGATTCTGGATGAGTTCACGACTGATGCCAGCCGCCAGTGTGTGTGACCCCTATCCTGCAATCCTGCTTTTAGTATGATTGAGTAGTTAGGATAGGCAGGAACCTCTGTATCTTCTCTTTGCCCCACTGAGTGTGGGTGAAAAGTAGTATGAATATAGGAGAAGGGGCAGGATTTGGGAAAAGAATGCCTGAGTTAAAACTCTTATTCTGTTTATTAGCAGTGGGATTTCCCCAAGTTTCTTAATCTGGTAGAGCTTCATTTTCCTCCTATGTTGTAAACTGAGTGACTTTATCTGGGTAGTCACCAGCTGGGGGGCGGGTGTGGCCAGAGGCCACCAGACTGTCAGCCCCACATGGGTGGGGCACATGGTAGGCATTCGAGAAATATTTATCGAATGGGTGAATCCAGAGAGTGAAGGGACGCTCTGGTCCATCTATGCACACTCTAACATGCTGACAGATGCTAACAGCCTTGGATTCTTTACCACAGAGCAGTATCTCAGACTCTAATGCATTCACAGATAACCTGGGGAGCTTGTTAGAATGAAGATTCTGAATTGCAAGGTCAAGGATGGGGCCTGAGATTCTGAATTCCTTAATGAGCTCTGGGGTGCTGCTGTGGCTGTGGGTCACGGACCACTCTTTGTGTAGTGAGGGTGTAAATGAGTGGCCAGTGAGTCCACAAGTCGTGTGTGGTTGAGTGGAGTAGGGCGGGGGTCACCTTGACTAGTGATTTTCCAATAGGAGCGTGACTCAGTTCTCCAACCCATCCTGTATCAAGAAACATCCCTAGTGTGACAACACAGGACTGTGAGCGAAGAAAGAGCATACCCTCTGTTTTCCCCTGCAGCAGTGAGGGCAGCCTGGCCATGCTACTTCTCGTTTGCCATATTTGGTGAACATGATGGCTCTGACTCTCTGGTATTGTGAGTCACCAGCCCATGGCACCAGCATTAATTGCCATGAATACTTGTTAGAGATGGTGAGTGTCCAGTGCCAGGCATATGGTTGGTATGTGATAGGCACTCGGGAAACAATAGCTGCTGTGATGAGGATGATGATGGTGATGATGATTATTTTATGAAGTCCTTTCACATCTCATTTAGTGTTCTCAGGAACCCACCCAACGACACGAGTAATAATTGTGCAGTGTTTATCTCTAGATCCTGGATGTACCAGGCTTGTTCCCATCTCCACACCTTTGCTGTGAGCAATGGCTTTCAGATGGGAGCAACTTCCATCCCCAGGGACATTTCGCAATATCTGGAGACATTTTGGGTTGTCATGACTGAGGGGTGCTACTGGCACCTAGTGGGTGGAGACCGGGGAGGCTGCTGAACACCCTACACTGCACAGGACAGCCCCCCAAAAGCAAAGAATTAGGCCACAAATGTTAACAGTGCCGAGAGTGAGAAACCCTGCCTCAGATGGTTCTTTCTATAGAGATTACTCCCCCCATTCTACCGTGGAATATTCTATAAGCTTGCTAAGCTGACTTTGGAGTGAAAATGTGTTATGATGTTATTGTCCTAATTTTTAAGGCCTAGAGTCTCTTAGTGGTATAAGTTTAAACTAGAGGCCTGCAGAGGCTTTCTCACTGTCTTTTCACTGTATACCCCCCACCCCTACCTTTACAATAGGGACGTGGGAGGGGCAACAATTTCATATTCCCATTTAAGATGTGATGGAGGGTTGGAGAAAGGAGCCCCAGTGGGTATGTGCTTGTGTCATCAATTTCAGAACTAGACCACAGTTTTTTGGTCGCTGTCTACCCTCCCTAACCAAGACCAGCGAGGGATGCCGGCCCAGACAAGGAGGCAGAATTCTTGGGCCCACCTTGGCTGTAACATCCACAGCAGTTTTGTTTTTTCCAAACACAGCAAAAGGGACCCCCCCCCAAAAAAAAATTTGCATTGTAAGGAACTAGTTTGGCAAAATAATGCCTTTTCACCTCCAAAAAAATAAAGAAGGACTTGATGAGGTATGGCCTCCCTCTAGGAATTTAATTTGGAATGGATTTTGACAGCATGTGGGTTTTTGCACCACCTTCCCGAGAGCCAGGAGCTGCTACAAAACCTCCAGCAGCATTCCCCATTCCACACAATGCACAGGAATAAAATGCAATGATCCTTAGAGGTGGCCTGGCCAGTACCTGTGAGCCTGGGAAATTTTTTTTTTTTTTTGAGATGGAGTCTCGCTTTGTCACCCAAGCTGGAGTGCAGTGGCACAATCTTAGCTCATTGCAACCTCCGCTTCCCGGGTTCAAGCAATTCCCCTGTCTATGCCTCCTGAATAGCTAGAATTACAGGCACTGCCACCATGCCCAGCTAATTTTTGTATTTTTAGTAGAGATGGGTTTTCACGATGTTGGCCAGGCTGGTCTCGAACTCCTGACCTCAAGTGATCCACCCACTTTGGCCTCCCAAAGTGCTGGGATTACAGACATGAGCCACCGCACCCGGCCGAGAAAACCTTTTGAACAACAAGAGGAAATGTCTGTTGGGAAGCCGAGTGCAGATGGCAGGCAGGGAGCACGTTGCCTCCTGGAAATGGTTCTTTTGCTGCGAGCTCATGCAGGAGATGTTTATCAGAGAGGAGTAGCCGGCCCACAAAGGGAAGAGCCTCTATTCTGTCTCCAGCAACCTTTTATTGCTAGTGATAGCTGCCATCAGTGTCTGGCCTGAGGAATGGTCGTGCTTGCAGGCACCTCTGTCAAGCATCCTATTGATCTGTGCTTTCTCTTCTCTGGAACAAGTGAAGAGTAGTAAAAAAGTCAGGCACTGCTGGCTGGGGTGGGTGGCGGTGTGGGCTCACTGGGGTGAGCTTGTGCGTGGTCATCCTCACAGCTGCCCTCCCTCCAGAACCGCAGATCCTCACCATACTGGCCCCACAGACACAAGCCCAGCTCACGGTGCCCCCTCAGGAAGATGCATGCCTTTTCTGATTTTTCTTCCTCATTGCAGTGGTGGCGGTGATTCATTTTTCTACCATTGACATGTTAGATGTCTGTTAAATAGGACTGAAAGCAATTAATCTGGAGCAGAACACCTGAATATCCCATTCATAAATAATTGTTTTTCTTGGTGTCCCAGCATCAGTGTGTGAGGGAAGATTTACAAGCCTAAAGCCTATAGGCCAAACTCATAGAAAAAAAGTGTGGGCCCAATCCTCTGACTGTACACATGAGATTAAATGGCCATGATTCATAGATTGCCATAAGCACCCGGGGGACATTTTTATGGCATGTTCGTAAGTGTTTATAATGTGGAAGAGACAGCCTCCACCACCAGCCCCAACCAGGGCATAAAACCCATCTTCCAAATAAAAAAAACAAAGGCACTTTAGCAAAGTTCTGTTGTGTGGCTGTTAAAATGGCAGATAAAAGTCTGTTGAGCATAGGGCAGGCTGAAATTAGAGTCTGAATGTGTGTGTGTTTGGAAGGAAGGGCATCTCTGGAGCAATATTGCTGAGTTGTTGCTGCATGGTTAAGGACCCTGCCAAACCTGGGGGTGAGTCATGGCTCTATTACCTGCTAGCCATGTGACCTTGGGCAGGTCATCCAAGTACACTATGCATCAGTTTATTAATGAATAGTATAGTACCTGACCTCCTAATTTCTTGCAAGGATTTCATGAACTTGTGTTTACGAAATGTTAAACCTGTCCCTGGAGCATAATAATAGCTCAATAAATGTTAGAGAGGAGATAGACAGGCTGTTGATGATGGTGGTAGTGAGGTTGATGGCAATGATCCCTGGTGTCTGGAATGTACCAACTTACAAAGTACAGCCACGTGCCTCAGTCATCTGACCCTTTCCTCTGTGTGTTAAGGAGCAGGTTCAACCACTTCGCAACATGCTTGATGGTGCAAAGAGCCAGGTAGAGCAGTTGTAGGACAAGTCCCTGGGATAGTTGCTTGTCCTCTCGAGCTGGTCTCAGATTTCTGCCCTCGAGCCCCTGTTCCCTCAGTGCCCTGACTCACTCGTGCTGCCCATTGACTGTGTGTCCAGAGACTGTAAAGTGATTTTAACATCAGGACTAGCACACCATGGTTAAGAAGGAGAACTTGCTGCCAGCATCGCCACTCAACATTTTTGTTTGGATTTGGCTTTTGGAGGGTCTGCGCCTCCATGCCGTTGTGTTCGTCACATGTTGCCAATTCGTGGTGAATGTGGCAAGCGTGAGACTCCAAGCAGCCAAAGTTAAGTGTAGAGGGGAAGTTTGCCAATTCAGCAACTGGGATACTGTGTACCCTTTTTGGTCAATCAAAACCTTGTGTTGAACTCAGATCATCCTTTCGTGGGGGCCATCTGAGTCTGTACTGATCTCAATAGCTAACATGTATGGAGCCTGGCTTTACAAGAGTGATTTCAGTGAAGCTTCGCCACAGCCTTATAAAGAGGACCCTTTCATCTGCCAGCTTTCTTGGCTGTAAGCAACAGAAGCTGACTTGCTTTCTCAAAGTAAGAGAGTTTATTGGAAGGAGGTTGTCAGAAGCTGGAGCACAAGGTTGTGAAAAGGAAGGGGGATTCAGGGAACCCCAGAGAATCAGGAAGGCTGTTCCATGTGACACCTCTGTGACTACAATCAACAAAACTTCCAGTCATCTCCACGGCCTGGAGTCCCTCAATCGGGATTTGTTGAGCTTACTTCAAGACCAGCCATTTGGCTAGACCAGGTCAGGAAAAAGAGATGTTGTCTGTTAAGCAACAAGAGTACTTAGCAGGGTCTATCTTTCTCCAAGACTATGTATCATTGGGGGAGCTCCCAAAAAAGTTTTGAAGGTGGGGGACTGGATTCCAGATAGTCCAGATTGACCAGTCACCACCACAGTAGCATTAATGTCCCGATTTACAGATTAATGCACTGAGGCTTAGAAGAGTTGGGTAAATTGCTCAATTTCATACAAGCAACAAGTGGCAGAGCTGAGATTTGCACTCACAATTGTTGCTGTTCTTTTTTTTTTTTTTTTTTTTTTTTCCGGAGACAGAGTCTTGCTCTGTTGCCCAGGCTGGAGTGCAGTGGCATGAGCATAGCTCACTGCAAACTTGAACTCCTGGGCTCAGGTGATCCACTCCTGCCTTGGTCCCCCAAAGTGCTGAGATTACAGGTGTGAGCTCCTGCACCTGGCCACTGCTCTTCCTTTGAGTAGAGAATGCATTGGTTAGGATGCGTTCAGCAGACAGTAATAGAATCCACTACTCAAACGGACCTAACAGCAAGGACGTTTATTCACTCCCACACTCAGAATTAATCCAGGGCTTTCATCATGACATCAGGGACTTGTACCTGCTTCATCTGAAGGCTGGGTTCCCTCATGGCTTCAGAGTGGCAGCCACAGGCATCAGAGCTCTTTGCTTCCTTGTTCACATCATGTTGGGGGAAGTGAGAGTGGACTTTCATACTCTCTCTCTCTCTCTCAAGTGCATGAAATACCTTTCTCAGAAGCCTCTGGCAAACCTCTCTTTCAGTCTTACTGGCTGGAATTGGATCACACGACCACTACCAAACCACTTGCTGAAAATGATTAACCTCAGACCTACCACTGGAGCTGGATTCAAACCCCAAACTGCATGGCCTTTGCCAGGTGACAGAGGGTGGTTTAGCCGTTGGGGAGTTGGCCATGGTCCACTATGAGGAATAACAATGTATATGTTTAACTCCTCTTTTACATAGAACAAGGACCCAGGCCAGTCAATCTATTTACCATACTGATACCTGTGGTCAAGTTTAACTTTTTCTCTAGCTCATAAATGCTTTACTGCATAGTAGTAGTATAAAGACAATGAAGATAAATTATTTCTTCATTGTTCTTCCCAGCCTGGACTTTAACATCTCACTGATCTATGGCCAAAAGACATCTATTACAGACACCTTGCCCTGGAGCTTAGCTAACCACCTTCCATTATCATTAGTGGCTCATGTTATTTTTCAATGTTCTTGAACATAGCTTATGACTTGGTTTCCTTCTAATACAATGATGGCACCATCTGTGGGTGACTCTCGGTTTGAGGTAGGGGTGAGGGTTGGATAGAGAAGAAACTCCCCCAAAGGCATGACACTTTGTAAGCATAGCAGCTTCTCAGAGCAGTATTGCACCATTCGGAGGCCATGGGTTGCAAGTAACAGAAACTCAAGTTGAACCAGTTTATGGAAGAGGGAGACTAAAGAGGAAGACTTTTCTGGAGTATCGCAGAAAAGATGCAACAGGACCTAATGAAATGAGGGGTTCAAAAGGGATCAGGACAAGTGATCTTTTTTTCTGCTTCCCGCTGAGCATCTGCTCATCCTATCCACTTGCACACTGGCTTCTTCCACTTCTGGCACCCTCATGGAAGGAAATGAGGCTACCTAGAACATTTCACGCCTTGCTTGAAGATACTGGAGGCTCTCTTTGATTTTCGTTTCAAGGATTCCTGAAAGATCTCTTTTTGGCTCAAGGTGACAGGTGCCAACCGCTGAGGCTGTGGTCAGGAGTCAGGTTGGACTTACAGAGTGATTCCCTTGATGACCATGTAGAAGATGGGAGATGGGGAGTGATGCAACAATTCCTGGAAAAGGAGTCCTGGGAGGACAGTCCCATAGGCTGCATCATAATCATCTAGTGCCACTGAGTGGGGCAGGTGGCAGGAGAAAAAGAAGGGAATTCCCCGTGTGATTCTGTAGACTTGGCTGTGCCTGCAGTTTTCCAAGGAGACTAGAGAGCTCTGTCTTCTCACCACTTCTTCAGAAGGATTCGCTGAGGAAGCTGCTGGATCTTTCAGAAGGTGGTGATGAACAGAGCTGAGCGAATGGGCATGGCATAGTCCATGCCTTATGAAGACCAAAGACTGGCTGGGGAGAGAGATGTGTGCTCAACTCAGGGCCTTCACTGGGGTTCCAGAAGTCCTCTGCTGCCACACTTACCACATATATGGTGACAGCTGTCTATGGGTGGATTTTTTTTTTTTTTTTTTTTTTGAGACAGTGTCTTGCTCTGTCACCCAGGCTGGGGTGCAGTGGCATGATCTTAGCTCACTGTGACCTCTGCCTCCTGGGTTCAAGTGATTCTCGTGCCTCAGCCTCCCAAGTAGCTGGGATTACAGGCACGTGCCACCGTGCCCAGCTAATTTTTATATTTTTAGTAGAGACAGTGTTTCACCATGTTGGCCAGGCTGGTCTCAAACTCCTGACCTCAAGTGATCTACCCACCTCGGCCTTCCAAAGTGCTGGGATTACAGGTGTGAGCCGCTGGGCCTGTCCAGTGGGTGGACTTCTTGAGGGCAGGGGGCTGTGTCTGGATCTCCTTGATGGCCCAGATCTTAGTTATTTTCCTGACACTGCACAGGTGCGTCAGGTGAGTGATTGAATAAATTCTTCCCCATGCAAGGCAGAATGAGAGGAGTGCTAAAGAGAGACACAAGATGGTTACTTTGAGGAGGAGAGGTTGGTTCTTTCCAACGGGTAGACTGGGGCAAGTATCACAGATGTAACACCCACTGAGCTATGCAGGAGTGGTCTCCAGAAATGCAGTAGATGGGAAGCAGAGTGCTGATGCAAATTGGGGCTTAGCCTGAGAGGATTCTTGGCTTTGCCCAGGAAAGAATTCAAGGGTGAGCTGGTGGTAAGGCAGAAGAAAACAGCTTTACCAAAGTGTCAGTGTTGCAGTTCTGACAGTGATGCAGCTCTGTGACTGCTCCTGCAGAGCAGGGCTACCCCATAGGCAGTGTGCTGAGAGCAGCAGCTCAGGGCAGGTTTGCAGTCATAGTTATACCTACTTTTCATTGCATGCAGATTAAGGGGTGTTTTTTGCAGACATTTCTAGGAAAAGGGTAGTAACTCCTGCATCATCAGGTCATTTCCATGGAGAGGAGCAATAACTCCTGGGTGTTGCCACGCAAAGGTAAACTGACGTGGCACACTGGTGGGCGTGTCTTATGGAAAGTTGCTTCTGCCTAGTTCCTATTTTAGCTAGTCCTCCATTTGGTCCAGTGTCTGAGCCCTATCTCTGGTATTGAGTCCCACCTCCTACCTCAGTGGTGGGGGTCGGTTCTGCCTGGATGGGTTCAGAGCCTCCTTGCTGCTTCTGTCTCTGGCCTGGGCTTTGACAACCCATATTCTCTCTAGAACACCATTTAGGTCACAGCAATTAAACTTGAATTTTTCCAAAAAATCAGCAGCTACCTGATGTCCACTGTATCTTTCTGGAGTTCCATGTATTTCCAACTAGATAGACTTTTCCATCTTCATAATAGGTGAGAAGGAGGGGATTGGGAGGGGCCATGGGGAGGAGCATAAGGAGGCTACATGGGAGGCAGCCTCTGAGGTTTCAGCGAGCCTTCCACACAGTGCTGCCAGCAACACACCATGTGATCCTGAGCAAGTCCCTTTCCTTCACCATAGCCCCAGTTTCCATTCATAAAACGAGGAGATGGGATTCAGTCACTCTTGTGGTACTTTGCAGTGGTAACGTTTCATGCTCCTTTCTGTGCCCTACTGGTCATGCCAAGTGTCTAAGAAAGGCAGTGCTTGGCCTAAGTCACCTAGCAAGTTGGGGAAGGAGGCAGAAAGTGCACCCGCTGTGAGCAGCAGGAGGCCGTGTTCTGTTCACTGCTGGGACAGTCATAGCACCTTGCTAGTGCCTTGCACACAGTAGGTACTTGATAGATTTACTGAATGAATGCATGCACGTTTCTAGACTCCTGAGTTAGTGTAGATTCCAGAAGCTACTGTCTTTCTGTTAGGATTCTAGAAATAAGCCCTCAACTTCCCCACCAGGATGGTTTGTTACCAAATGGGGATCCAATCCTTTCTTTTTTTTTTTTTTTTTTGAGACAGAGTCTCACTCTGTTGCCCAGGCTGGAGTGCAGTGGCGCAATCTCGGCTCACTGCAAGCTCCGCCTCCCAGGTTCACGCCATTCTCCTGCTTCAGCCTCCCAGGTAGCTGGGACTACAGGCACCCGCCACCACACCCGGCTAATTTTTTTGTGTTTTTAGTAGAGACGGGGTTTCACCGTGTTAGCCAGGATGGTCTCGATCTCCTGACCTCATGATCCGCCTGCCTCGGCCAACACTTGTTTTGTAATTGAGGTCAGTAACTGTCTAGGAAAGGAGAAGCTGGGATTTATCCCTAATTTCCCATGGGGACCTGAAACCAGTGCAGCTCACAGGAGAAGCAGGACGAATCTGCAGAGGAAACTGTCACATAAACTGTCAACAGGTATGTGTGGCAAACCAGGTGCGTGGGCTTGCATCTTAAGGACTGAATGCGGTTGAGTCCTCTGGAGGATGCCAGCACCTTGGAGATGCAACTAGGACCTGAAAGCATTGTCAGAGTGGCTGGAGTGCTCCCTAGCACTGAATAGGAAGGCAGGCAGCTTAGAGTGGGATCCTGGGCTCTATGCCAAAATGCAATCCAACGTTTTTGGAGATTCAGTAGGATAATAAATTAAGGCCGAGGTGAGGCCATCAACAGGAGAATCTTGTTTCATATTCCAGCTAGATATTCTTTCATCTATTGTTATATATATACATTTAGAGATGGCCCACTGCCCAGGCTGGAGTGCAGTGCCATGATCCTAGCTCATTGTAGCCTTAAGCTCCTGGGCTCAAGCAATCTTGCCCCCTCAGTCCCAAGTAGTTGGGACTACAGGTGCCCAACACCACCACCAGATAATTTTAAATTATTTTTTCTGTAAAGATGGGGTCTTGCTGTTTCCCAGGATGGTCTTGAACTCCAGGCCTCGAGTGATCTTCCTGCCTCAGCCTCCCCAAGTGCTGATTTAGGCATGAACCACCATACCTGGGCCATTCATATATTTACTATTTTATTTATGTTTATGGAAGCCACAAGATTCTCAGCAGTCAATTACAGCATTCAAGAATGATTTCTCAGCTGGGCGCAGTGGCTCACGCCTGTAATCCCCACACTTTTGGGAGGCCAAGGCAGGTGGGTCACCTGAGGTCGGGAGTTCCACCAGCCTGACCAACATGGAGAAACCCCGTCTCTACTAACAATACAAAATTAGCCAGGCATGGTGGTGCATGCCTGTAGTCCCAGCTACTTGGGAGGGTGAGGCAGGAGAATTGCTTGAACCTGGGAGGCGGAGGTTGCAGTGAGCCAAGATAGTGCCATTGCACTCCAGCCTGGGAAACAAGAGCTAAACTCCGTCTCAAACAAAAAGAAAGGATAATTTCTCTTCTAAAGAAGGGTCTTATGTTATTAAATCCAGGGCTTTCAAACTCTTTTGAACCCATCCTTAAAAAAATACCTTTTCCGGCCGGGTGCAGTGACTCACACCTGTAATCCCAGCACTTTGAGAGGCTGAGGCGGGTGGATCAGGAGGTCAGGAGATTGAGACCATCTTGGCTAACATGGTGAAACCCCATCTGTACTAAAAATACAAAAAATTAGCTGGGCGTGGTGGCAGGCGCCTGTAGTCCCAGCTACTCAGGAGGCTGAGGCAGGGGAATGGCGTGAACCTGGGAGGCGGATCTTGCAATGAGCCGAGATCGCGCCACTGTACTCCAGCCTGGGTGACAGAGCAAGACTCCATCTCAAAAAACAAAACAAAGCAAAACAAAACAAAAACAATAATAACAAAAAAACCTTTTCCATCAGGATCCAGTACACGTGAACAGATATACTACTGGAATAAGAGTTTCAAAGAAACAAAACTTGACTGTAATATATGTAATGCATTCTTAATATAGTGGTTCTCAAAATGGTTTGGGACCAGCAGCCCCAACATCACCTGAAAACTTATTAGAAATGCAGATTCTTGGCTGGGCACCGTGGCTCACGCCTGTAATCCCAGCACTTTGGGAGGCTGAGGTGGGTGGATCACCTGAGGTCAGGAGTTCGAGACCATCCTGGCCAACATGGCGAAACCCTGTCTCTACTAAAAATACAAAAAAAAAAAAAAAAAAAAATGGAAGGGCGAGGTGGCAGGAGCCTGTAATCCCAGCTACTTGGGAGGGTGAAGCAGGAGAATTGCTTGAACCTGGGAGGCGGAGGTTGCAGCGAGCCAAGGTCATGGGTGATAGAGGGAGACTCTGTCTCAAAAAAAAAAAAAAAAAAAAAGAAAAGAAATGCAGATTCTTGGGCTCAACCTCAGATAAGCTGCATCAATCATTCTGCGAGATTTACCAAGCGATTCTGATATATGCTAAGGTTGGAAAACTACTACACAGTATAGTATAGACTATTATTCTAATCTATTTAATTAAAAAACCAAGCTGTTGATTATAAGCCACTACGTTTGGGGTTAGCTTAAAGGCTACCTAAAAAACCTCTGAGGTCTTGCCCGGTTGTTTTCCAGCTTCCCTCTCCAAACTCATCTCAGACCATCTGCTCTTTGCAACCTTGCTCAAGCCAACTTCAGCCAGACCCACTGCTTTGCTGGCTCTTAAGCCTGCAGCCCTTTCTGCTCCTGAACCTCTGCCTGCAGTGCAGCCCTGCCTGGACACCTCTTCTCCCAGCTCTTGGGTGGATGGCTCTTGCTTAGTGAAGAGTCTTAGCTCAGATACTTTTCTTCAGAGAGACTGCCCTGGCTAAATTGGTCTCAGCTGGTATATTTTATTTTTGTCATAGCCCTTAGCACAATTGATCATTATCTGCCTCCAGTTGAATCTCATTTGCGTAGAACAATGCCTGGCATATAGTAGGTCCTCAGTAAATACAGTCACACACCACCTAATGACGAACCACATATATGACACTGGTCCCATATGATTATAGCACTGTAGTTTTACTGTACTTTTTCTAATTTAGATTTGTTTAGATACATAAGTATTTACCATTGTGTTACAGTTGCCTACAGTATTCAGCACAGTAACTTACTGTACAGGTTTGTAGCCTAAGAACAATAGGTACACAATAAAGCCTAGCTGTGTAGTAGGCTGTGCCATCTAAGTTTGGGTGAGTATATTCTATGACGCATTTCTCAGAACGTATCTCCATCATTAAGTGATGCCTAACATGACTATATTTGTCAAAGGAAAAAAATGAATGGGTACTTCTCAACCCAGAATGCTCCCCTCATGAGTGTTTTGAATCCACAAATCCTTGGTGACCTCTCCTAGTGACATGGCCTTTCCTCCCTCCAGTGAGAAACCCTGCCCTGCCACCAGAGGGTTTTTCTTCCCTCCAAAAGAAGGAAAAAAATACTGAGAATTCTGTCTCCTGGATGTTTCTTGCCTCTCTAGTCCTCCACCATTCCCTGTGTGCAGTGATTAAATCAGAGAAATGTAGAGTAAATAGCACCAGGCTTGAACTTAGGGCACCTGGGTACAAGGGAGGGTTCAACTGCAGCCTGACTGTTTGGCCTTGGGTAACTTACTAAGTGTCTTTAGGCCCAGTACAGTAGGGGTCATAAAACCTGCTCATGGCCGGGCGCGGTGGCTCAAGCCTGTAATCCCAGCACTTTGGGAGGCCGAGACGGGCGGATCACGAGGTCAGAAGATGGAGAGCATCCTGGCTAACACAGTGAAACCCTGTCTCTACTAAAAAATACAAAAAACTAGCCGGGCGAGGTGGCGGGCGCCTATAGTCCCAGCACTTGGGAGGCTGAGGCAGGAGAATGGCGTAAACCAGGGAGACGGAGCTTGCAGTGAGCGGAGATCCGGCCACTGCCCTCCAGAGCGAGACTCCGTCAAAAAAAAAAAAAAAAAAACCTGCTCATTCTCCCTTATCGAGTTATCAAGGGTCACAAAGGATAGAGCTTATGAAAATGCCAGGTATTACAAAGAATTCACCAACTTAACACCTAAAATATTGACCCATAGACCACATTCACAGCACGGAGGCACAACCTTCCTGATATGGGTTGGGTGTTCGTTCCCTCCAAATCTCATGCTGAAATGTGATCCCCAATGTTGTAAGTGGGTCCTTGTGGGAGGTATTTGGGTCATGTAGGCAGATCCACCATGAATGGTTTGGTACCATAATGAGTGAGTTCTCACTCTTTTAGTTCATGTGAGAGCTGATTGTTTAAAAGAGCCTGGCACCCTTCCTCTCTCACACGTGCTGCCAGCTCCCCTTCCCCTTCTGCCATGAATGGAAGCTTCCTGAGGCCTTACCAGGAGCAGATGTCAGTGCCATGTTTCTTGTACAGCCTGCAGAACCATGAGCCAAATCGACCTCTTCTTTATAAATTACCCAGCTTCAGAAATTCCTTTCTAGCAATGCAAATGGACTAAGACACCTCCCAAGGAAGTTGGGAGAGCTTGGGCATGCAAATCCATGGTAGAGCATGCAATCACGAAAATACCTGTGTGAATTCTAAAAGGAGCCCCTGAGCCATACAGTAGAAAAAGGAGCTTTTAGTAACTTGCATAGGGATTTTCATATTGTTTGCAAGTCATTTAATGCAGGTGGGCATGCATCATGATCCATAATACTCCTGCGCTCCTGCCTCCAGCCATCCTTGGCCTCTTCACCTTCACGTCCTCCCTGCTGGAACCCAGCCTGGAAAAATGGTGAGTTGAGCTCCCCCTGGGGGGCTCCCATGGCTGTCCCCTCCTTCCAGAGGCATGTATGGGGGTGAATGTGGGCCGGGAGGGATCCTGGAACATCATGCTGTCTGATGAATGGCAGGCCTTCGGCATCACTGAGCTTTCACACCTGAAACCATTAAAGGTTGTTCTCCTTTTAATTCTTTATGGTCGTTCTCACTCCTTCCTTAGAGAAACCTCTGATTTTCACTTGCGAGACGCTTGGCTGAGCTTGTCATACCCTAAAAGGTGATTTCAGTTCTCTGATGCCAAAGAGCCTCTTCCGCTAATCAAAACACAGCTGCAGAGGCCTGTGTGATCTGCTAATGGGCACCCCAACTCTGGGGTATGTCTGTCTGTACCTGGGAAAATAGATGTAATTAGGATAACAGATATCATATGTATATGCAAATGTAGCAGGTAAAAATGACTAGAAATGAGACAGGGCTGCAGTTTGCCAAATCCCATCAGACCAGCTATGCAGCTTAACCAGATGCTAACACCATCACCACCAGGCCTTCCCCGGTACCAGCTCTGGTGCCCTTGCTTCATCTTCTTTTCTCCACCATGCTGCAACCCTAATGCAAGTTATTTTTATTTTATTTTTTTATAGATAGGATCTGTGTTGCCCAGACTGCAGTGCAGTGGCACAATCAAGGTTCACTGCAGCCTCAGACTCCTGGGTTCAAGTGATCCTCCCACCTCAGCCTCCTGAGTAGCTAATCTTTAAATTTTTGTAGAGACAAGATCTTGCCGTGTTGCCCAGGCTGGTCTTGAACCCCTGGCCTCAAGCAATCTTCATATCACAGCCTCTCAATGTGTTGGGATTGCCTGTTTTTATTTTTTAATATAACAATAGATCCCCGTAGTTTTCTGAAGAGGCTCTTTCAAGAGCTTCAGATCTTATGAGGCTGCAGGGATCCTAGCATCTGAGAAGCTGGTGGGGGAAAGATGGACAAAAGAGAGGGCCTCTTCAGTGTTTTTCCTTTAATGAGGGTTTGATCCCCACAAGGACAGCATCAGGATTGGAGGGGACCTGATGCGTCATTACCAATCCGGAGTTGCCTTTTGCAGAGAGAACAACCCCGTAAGGATGAGAAACACCCCAAAGCTTCTTGTCTGGAGTCAGGAGGCTCAGGCTGAAGTTCTATTTCTGCCTCTTCCTTGTGGTGTGCACTTAGGCAAGTGACTTACCTCTCTGTGTCTTGTGTTCTTCACCCTAAAATGGGCACAACAACAGCACCCACCTCAAAAGGCCTGCAGGACATAGGCTCTCAGATGATGTCTTCCTTTGTGATAGGTACATGGGCAGGTGAAGAGAGATAAACATCAGGCCCAGGGTTCTCACTCCACTGCATCACTCCGTCTACCTGCCCACAGATAAATCACTTCACCTCTCTGAGTCTCAGTTTCTTCATCTGTGAAGCGGGCTAATGATGGATGTCATAGTGCTGCTTCACTGTAAACAACAACATGCCATTAAACAGAAGCTAGTTACGCATGTTGAGTAATGACATCTGCATTTTGGGGGAGTGCCAAGTCTGATAAGATTGAAGAGCATTTCAACTGGGCGTGGTGGCTCACACCTGTAATCCCAGCACTTTGGGAGGCTGAGGCAATGCCCTGTGTCTGAGAGGGGTTAAGGAAGTCATCACTCCCATCTGGTCTATCAGAAGGGCTGCCAAACTATGCAGGCAAACGACTTGGGCACTGCCTTTATCGAGCTGTGCAGTCATTGAACAAGGGCATCCAACTTCACCAAACTAGGAGGGTCTGCGTGTGCACATCCATCTCTGTTGTTGGGACTGGGGCCTGTGCCTGTTTCCATTCTGTATGCTGTGTGCTTGACACAGTGCCTGGTGCATTACATGCTCAATAAATATGTATTGATTGATGGATGAATAAATGAAATCATCTGCATCCATGGATGAATAGATGGTCAATTACATTGTCAATATTCTACCCTGTGGGTGGAGTGGAAAAAGCAGTCAGAATCTTGGTCCTTTTGCAAATGGTGGAAGAGGACAATATTTGTAGAGTGTGTACAGACTTTGCAGTCAGAGCTACGTTCAATTCTCAATATTGCCATATCTTAGCAGTGAGCTTATTCAAACTTCAGTTTAAGAAAACATGCTAACCTTCAGTTTCCTCATCTGTGAAATGAGGATAAAAATATTGCCTCCTTTATAAAATTATTGTGTAGATGCTATACATTTGTACATGCCAGGGCCTGCCATGTTACCAAGTGGAAGGTGGTAGAATGGAAATGAATCTCCTTCTTTCTTCCCGTCTGCACTACACAGATTCCAAGCATATTGTTTTATACCCAGCCAAGTCTGAAGCCCTGGAAGTGGATCTGATCTTTTACCTGTCTCTAGCATTGATGTTTTTTTATTCTGTTGAAGGCATCAATATTTGTTCAATAGTATAAATCTTAAATAAGCATCTAAACTACATATTACAGATGATGAAAGTCATTTCTGCACAGAAGATTATCTCACATGATCGTGTTTCCTTCGTTATCTGGGGCCTCTGTAGTTGGCAAATCTCCGCAGCTACTTAAATGATAACATTAGTCCTAATGCCATGTAAAATGACTCGTTCCTCAGGGTAGGTTTATTTTTAATAGTGTATGTCAGCAGCAAATAGCTTGGAAGACCCCAGAGGAAAAAGCACAGCTCAGGCTCTCACTGAAGCGATGATATAGATATATTTAATATCTATATTAAAAACCTTTTAGGCACCATGGTGATATTGAACTGGATAGTTAGGCGTGTGCAGGGAAAATCCTGGGCTGTTTATAGAGTGTGATGCAGTGTGCATAGTAGAAACCTTTTGAGGTTCTTCTAAGTCAAATTTGGGCCTCAAAAATCTTTGACAGACATTTGACCCCAGTAGTAAAATACTCTGAAATACAAGCTGGGAGAATAAAATCACTTCCTTTTCTCTTTTTTGGTAAGCCTGTTGATAAGTTTGCTGCGCTATTAAAATGTTTAATCACTTGCCTCCAGCAAGAGCAAGCTTCTGTCTGAAGTTGCAATTTATTAGAGTGCCCAGAACATACTTGCTGTTTATCCAAAAGATGGCCAGGGAATTCTTACAGAGAAAACAAACCACAATTTGAAATCAAGCATAGAATGGCAGATGAATAGATCAAAGGCAAAAATTATTTTGGAGTTGATTTCAGGGGAGACATGATAAAACCTGCACTGATTTTCTATCCCAAAGGCACAGGGTTAAATCATACAGTGGCCACAGGTCTGGCCTGTGAGATATCCCTGGGACAGATGGTAAAAGTGGTGCCAGGCCTGTCCCAGGGAGGGGAGAAGAGGCAGCAGAGGAAAGGGCTGCTTGCTAGAAGCATACCTTCCAAGAAGAGGCATTTCTCTCTGCTTTCAGGTTTGGTCAGAGAAGCTCAGCCTGGAAGGGCAATAAACAGATAGGTGCCTGGTTTCAGCAGAATGCTATGCCCAAACCCCTCCTCCCTCCTTCTCTTCTGTGGACCTCACTCTGGCCTTTCAAACTCATCCCAGGCAAACTGAGTCATGGGGCAGGGAAATGCCTTCAAGACAGTGAGCATCATTCAGTTATGGCTCCTGAAGGCCTCTTGCTAGTGGCACAACACCATGGACCTAGCCCTTGAAGGAAGAGGAGAGAAGGAGCGCCTTGGAGGGCCACGGATAATTAACTCCTTCCAGAAACTGGTATCCAGGACTATGCCTCGGAGGGCACCTACGGATAATGAGCCTACCATCAGGTCACAATTTTCTAAACACAGATGTGTAAAGACATAAGGAATTTCCTGTTTATCATCCTGTCTTTGCCTATACAAATTCCTTTTTAAATCTGGATGATTGTATCCCAAACTGGGTTATAAAGAATAACAGATATTCTGGCAGAAAAGAATACTACGGCTTAATACATTTGGGAAATACCGCATACCTTGAATCACCAGATACAATGGCATATTAATGACTCTCCTATGTCCTGAACTGAAAACTAGCAAACAAAACTGGTTTCACTCTGTTTCCCCCAGTGTTTCTCCAAATGGTTTGGCTACGAACTGCTTTCTTCACAGAACAGCTATCATCATCTTACCTTTGTGGAAGGCAGTTTAAGAATTGCTGTGTTATGGTAGGCAGAATTCTAAAAATGCCCTTGTTTCCCCCAAGATTCTCCTCTTCTGTTGATTCAATTGAATATTTACACAAATGCTGCTGAGAGGGAATTTTGCAGATGCAAGTAAAGCCCTAAGTAAATCGACTTTAAAATATGGAGAGTATCTGGGTGAACCTGAGCCAATCAGGTGACCTCTTAATTGAAAGGGTGAGGATTTGATGTTCCTTCTGTGGCTTTGAAGGTGGAGGGAACCCCATGAGAAGGAATATGGGCAGCCTGGAGAGGCAGAGACCAACCCCAAACCCCAGCTGACAGCGATGAAATGGGGACATCAGACCTGAAGCCACAAGGAACCGGATTCTGTCAACAACTGTAAAAAGCTGGAAGCAGAATCTTTCCCAAAGCCCCCAGATAAGAACCCAGATGGCTGACACTTTGATGTTGGCCTTGTGAGACTCTGAGCAGAGTCCAGGTGAGACTACCTGGACTTCTGACCTGTAGAATCGTGGGATAATAAATGAGTGTTGTTTTAAGCTGCTAAATTTGTGGTAATTCATTTTGCAACGACAGAAAACTACTACATACTGATTCAGAGAAATCAAAACAGAAGTGGTACACTCTTCTCTACCCTTTTACATTCACAAGGTGTTTCCAATGTAACGCTCATGTATGGTCAGGGCAGGTGTCTCTGTTTTTACAGGTGATGATATAGACTCAGAGAGATTAAGTTACTTGCCCAGGACACTCAGCTAGGAAATGGGGGAAGGGGACTTGAACGGGCTTTTTTGTGTGTGAGTTAGGATGGGGTGGGGGCGTGTTTCCTTTACTGTCTTTTGCATTCAAATAGGAAAAGGCATTTGGAGAGACTGCAGTTGGGAGCTTGCAAAGGAGGATGTAAAAAAAAAAAAATCAGGGAAGAACACATCAAGCAGCCGGTTCAACTGCTTCATCAGAGAGGTCCTTTCTTTCATCTCTTGTGTCTGAGCAGAAAAGCTTGTTAGAGAAAGGACCTACAGCTGTGAGTCAGTGACAATGTGTGGGGGCAGGGTCTTATGAGGCCACCGGAAGTGGGCTGCTGGGATGCTTTATACGGACAACTAAGGGTGAAGACACGCAGGCCTGTAATATCAAGAGAAACAATGTTTGCAGGCTGACCGCCCAGATGGGTGGTTTGCAGAGGTGGAGCTGCCTGCATAATTAATCAGCTCTAGCTTTCTTCGCCACAACTGGCATTCCTACCTGTACCCGCAGCCCTTGAGGGGCCCCTCACTCAGTGTCATGGAGCAGACAAGTCATCTGGGACCACTGCCCACTAACCCCCAGGGACAGAAGTGGAGACTGAAGCCCTGAAAAGGAACAGGACTTCCTCAAGGTCACAGTCAAGGATCCCCTAACATATGACAATTCTCTGTGTTGGTTAGTGATGACTTCCTGATGAGCCAGTATTCCTTACTGAGCAAATTTAGTGTGCGTGTATGTGTGTGTGTGTGTGTGTGTGTGTGTGTGTTTTGTGTCCAGTATGAGAGTCAGAACTGTGAAGTGTTATTATTGTCCTAATAATAATAGAAGTCAATACCCACAGAGTAGAGACCCAGTGCTTGATGCTGTCTTGAAAGTGCTTCGTGCTAACCCCATTCTCACAGCAAGTCCATGAGGTAGTCAGGAAATCATTAGGGCTCTTAACAAATGTTTCTCTCCAGAAGTGGATCCAGGTTTTGCAGAGCTTAAAGCTTATCCAATTTGTGGGGACCTCTTGAAGGAAAGGAATACCAACTTACAAATATAAATTAGGCACAAGGCCTCATGAAAGAGAAGAGCTTGGAAGCATTACAGTAAGTCTGTTAGTTGCACGTTAATGCTCCCTGCCCCTTGTGAAGTTACGCAAGAGAATGACTTGCTTTGACCAAGGGGATGTGAATGAAATTGATGTGTGTCACTTCTGCGTGGAAGTCTTAAGACTTAGTGAGTGATTCTCCACTTTGTTTCCTAACCCTGACTCCCATGGTCCCTGGATTGACCATGGAAACGTGTGCCAAGATGGAACCTCCTTTGCCCTGGAACCCTGAGTCTGTGATATCTAGAGCAACCTCTCTCTTAACCCTGCCCTGTGTCAACCGACATGAGATCTGGAGTGTAAGGAAGAAATAAACTTTCGTCTTGGTAATTCACTGAGATTTTAGAGATTTTTTTTTTTTTTTTTAACCACAGTGAACCTCACTTAACCTAACTGATATAGGCAGGGTCTTATTATTGTTTCGTTTTCCAGATGAGAAAATTGAGACATAGGGAGATTCAGTTACTTGCCTGAGATCACCCAGCTAGTTAATGGTAAAACTGGGATAAATGGCTCAGTGTCTTTGTTTCTAGGTGACATTAGGGAGTGCTGGGGACTTCAGCAAACTGAAGATATTTGTTCCATCTGAAGACTGCTTCTGACTTCCTGCTGATGGTTGTAAAAGAGGAATGTAGGCCTTCATTGCCAGATCATCTAATTTTTTTTTTTTTTTTTTAGCAGAAGCCAAAAATCCAGCGTTTTAATGTAAAACCAACTGATTGAAATATTTTCTTTTTCTTTTTTTAAACACCATGAAACTAAGACATCAGTGAGCTAGGAGGCTTGGTTCATCAGTTTGAGACCTTACAATATCCAAGTTTTCTTTAAAAACAAAACACTAAAAATTCAAGCCAGTAACAGGTATGTGCTAGTGACATAGCCATGGTAGTCTGAGAAGGCTTTGGTGGGGAGGTAGGACTGTGGCAAGATGTCCAGTGCCCAGAGAGGTTCCCTGCACTAAGATGATAGGGGTCGGGGATGTTCCTGGGCTGGGGATGGAAAGAGAATAGTCACACAGATTTTCAAAGACTCAGTCACATCAAAAATGTTTTGTGGCCAGGCACAGTGGCTGACAATCCCAGCACATTGGGAGGCTGAGGTGAGGCTGGGCTTGAGCCCAGGGGTTTGAGACCAGCTTGGAAAACATGGTGAAACCCCGTCTCTATATAAAAATTTAAAAAAATTAGCTAGGCATAGTAGTGGGAATCTGTAGTCCAGCTACTTGGGAGGCTGAGGTGAGAGGATTGCTTGAGCCTGAGAAGTTGAGCCTGCAGTAAACTGTGAATGAGCCACTGAACTCCAGCCTGTGCAACAGAACAAGACCCTGTCTCAACAAAAAATGTTTTGCTAGGGTTATCCAAATTTTTATAGGAGGCTGTCATACTCACACACAAATACTCCTCGAGGAAACACTAATAGTTTCACATGATGCATTTCTAGAAGCTTTCATATCACCATGCCCCGTGGGGTTGAGCAGGATCTAGCTGAATGTCATTGAGTCAAAGAGAGAGGAGGCTGTCACTGAACAAGCCTTCCTGAAAACAGGAGATCTCCCTGGATCCAAAGAAGGCAATTCTCTGATAACTCCTTGAAGAGGCCCAGGTGTTTCCATGTACCTCATCTCTTCAGCTGTCTTGTGGGGCTCCGCTCATTCTTGGGGAGTGGAGACAGTGAACAGTAAAGGTTATGTCCAAGAGGCCCTAACGTGAAAAGTGAAAAGGAAAATCAAGGTCAGATGAGACCAGTGAGCGTTCAGCACACCTGACCTCATGCATTAACCCAGAGGTTCTCAAAGCGTCAAAGGGGACTTGAAATGTCATAAGAATAAATGAACCATTTGTGGAAATAGAATCATGTGGGCAAAAACATTTGGAAAACACATTATGCAATGAAACAAGGTCCTTTGCTGCAGAACTTCTCAGAACGTTTAAAAAGCCACATGCACTGTGTGTGTCTCTAAGAGGGCAACACTCTCTCTACCTTTTTTTTTTTTTTTTTTTTTTGCAGAAGCTTTTGGGAAAGAATGTGATAGAAAACTTTCTTTGAGATGTGCTGTCTCCTTTCCTTTGTGGGTTCTCACCTCTGAATATCTTGGTCACTTCCTCTCCAGGTTTCTTTTAGAATTGCAGTTTTCTCTTTTCAGAAAAGGAGGCATTTCTATTTATTCATTAGTTTTCAGAGTGACCCGTGGAGATCGGAGAGGTTATTGCATGCCTGGCACTGTACCCCACGGGTCCTTGAGCTCTCTGGGCTGGGCACAAGCACCTGCCTTCTCTTCAACTCAGCGGTGACTTCAACAGTTGGAATTTCCAGCTCAAAGGAGGTTCTTTAAGGCAAAGAGACAATGACACTTGGGAGGTAGCAGCCTCAAGGAAACAGTCTCTGCCTGGGGACACGTACTTGGGAGGAGGAAAAGGAAGAGGAGGAGGAGAGAGAAGCCCCTGAGTGGCTGACCAAAAGGGGCCCCTTTTATGGCCTTCCTGTTTATGGCTGAGAAGTAAACAGCTCAGGAGCCAGGTTGTCTCCCTCCACAGCTGGGCCACTGGTTCGAGCTGGCCGGGGACCCTCTCTTTCTGGGTGGCAATGGGCGGAGAATCTGCCAGTCACGCTCATCTCAGAATGCATTTTTAAAAAGTCAGCATCTTGGGCATTTTTCCTTCACCCTGTGCCATCTTCTTGGCCCACACCTCAGGGGTCTTGCTTCTTTCAGGAGACAGTTGGAGATCTGTGTGTGCAAGCTTGGGGGTCAGATCCCAGCTGCAGCGCGAAGCAGCTGTGTGACTTCCGGGGAGCCCTGTACCTCCCTTATTCTCATTTACAGTGATGAGTAGTAGCCCCTTTCCCCCAGGGATCTAAGAGGATGTGCAGACTGTGCCTGTGAACTTGCCTGGCATGTGGTAAGTGACAATACATGTTTACTGCTATGACTATTATTTCAGTTGCCCTCTGGGCTCAGTCAGCCTCAGCTTCCAGGGGGTGGAGAGCTGGGGTCCTGGTTGGGGGCAGGGGCTCAGGCTTACCTCCCAGAGGGACTCCAGGGGCCTTGGTCCAGGCAGCAGCTCTCTCTGAATTAGCGCTTGGAGTGCTTTGCCTCCTGAGAAACGCAGGCTGTGATGGAGCTGGGAAGGTGCTCCAGCTAACATGAGGAAGACGGCGCCGGGGGCAGCTAACACCAGGAGAATCAATAAACTATAATTATCAAGAATGGTGTCTGTGGGGGGTGGGGGCAGAGGGAAACAGAGGAGGGGGTGGGACAATGCCATAGAGAAGAAACATCGAGAGCAAGACACACACACACATACACACACACACACACACACACGCACACACACACACACAGAACAGATGCAGAAAAAGTGTGCGAGCATGAAAAGAGAACAGAAGTGTGTGCTGTGCTCAGCCCTCCTGTCCTGTCCCCTCAGGGTGGGTCTGCCTTCCTGGACAAGACAGAGGAAGTAAGAGCCAGACATCTATTAGCTCTTTACATTCCCCAAGTCCTTGTCCACATCAGTCCTTTAACTCTTGGATGCAGGGAAGAAATGTTCTCACGTCTGCTTACAATGTCTAATCTATTAACTTAGTTATGTTCAGATTTTAAAACAATATATATATTTTTTTATATTGAGTGTAGTCTGTTAGGCTAGAAATAGTACTTCAACATTACCCGCACCTTCATCATCCCTGGATTGAATGCTACTTTTCAGACCCACTGCTCCTGCAAGGTTTCTTTTATTTATTTTAAAAATATTTTTAGAGACAGGGTCTCACTCTGTCACCCAGGCTGGAGTTCAATGGCACGATCACAGCTCACTGCAACCTAGAACCCCCAGGGAATAAGGGATCCTCTTGCCTTGATAGTGAGTAGCTGGGATTACAGGCATACACCACCAGGCCTGGCTATTTTCTTTTTTCATTAAAAAAATAAATAAATTTTAGAGACAGGATCCCACTATGTTGCCCAATCCTGGGGTCAAGAGATCTTCCCACCTTGGCCTCCCTCCCAAAGCGCTGGAATTACAGGGGTGAGCCACGGTGCCCCATGCTCCTGTGGTTTTTTGATACAGCACTTTTGGAACCCATTACGATGCTGTCACCTGGACTTGAAGGCCAAGCCCCACAAACCCACTGGCTACTCATGAGCTCTATCCGGTTACCACTCACTGTTTTTTCTAAAAAAGACTTGGTTTTTGAGAGCAATTTTAAGTTCACAGCAAAATTGAGAGGAAGGTACAGAGATATTCCAGACATAACCCGGCCTCCCATATAACCTTATTGCTTTCAAAAGCCATCTTTTAAAATTTCCTTTTCTCTGATCCCCCAACTCTTGCCATTTTGAGGTATCGCCCCTAGAAGGGATTGTTACATCTGGCGCATGTTTTCTTGGCTTTCTTTCCCCCAGATTTGATCTGGGAGACTTCACAAGCACAGGAACAGGCATTGATGGAGGTTGTTGAACATGGGTGGGTTGACTTTTCTCCTGAAGGTGTCGAAGAGACCCTCAGAGGAGGAAGGCTTTTGTAACACTCAGACATGCTGAGCCCCTGTTTTTCAAGGATAGGGTTTTGGAAAATGAGCAAATATGCAAACAAACTTGTGTTACATTTGGGCTTTATTGTGTGCCAGGTCACTAGACACTAGGCTGTGTGTGTATGTGCATGTGTGTATGTGTGTTTAACCAGCATTATCTCAGTTAGCCAGTCTAATCTCAGTAGTATTCACAGGAAGGATTTCTACCTCCCTCATAGAGTAGAGCTGCTGGCCAGGAGGTGTCCCTCCCTGTCACAGAACTTGCAGGTGGCTGAGCCTCCCAGGTGCCCAGATAGGCCCTCAGCACTGCCTTTCCCCAGTGAGGAAACTGAGGCCCTAGCAGGTTAACTTTCAAAGCATCCGAGGCTCACTATAGCAGTGACCAGCCTAGGTTAGATCAGGTCTCCTGACTCTCAGCCTGTCTGATATCCCATGGGGAGAAGATGGTGAGGACAAGATGAGACAATGTGTCCTGCCTGGGAGGGGTTCTCCTGGGAGCTGTCTCACACATGCCCTCTGCCTCCCGCCCTCTGCCTTAAAGTATGCACACTCCCCTTCTCTAGCCCTGGGTGGCACGCTTTACAAGGAGCCTAGCCTCCTGGCCCTTGGCTGAGCAATCACATAGCTTGCCATGTTCCTGGGAAGCCCAGGGCAGAAGACAGAGCCCAGGGCCTGGTACTGGATCAGCCGGGACTTCTCAATCTGTGCCTGGTCCCCCACATCCTATCTCTCTGCCTCCCTTCTCCTGCCAGCGACAACCACAAAGCTCCCTCTTGCCTGGAAGCAGAAAGAAGGTTCTTCTGTGCGCCCACGCAGCCAGGTCAGTGGGATCCCTTCGGTGAGAAAATTCTTCCTGGGTTTGGGCACGGATTGCTCTGCCTACAGGTGGGCAGATGCTCCTAAGCCCTTCACCGTGTGCTGGACAGCGAGCAGGCTCCACTGCACAGTGCGGGGCGTGGGTTTCTCTCTCATCACTGAGCCCAGCCTCCATTTTTTTTTTTTTTTTTTTTTTTTTAAGGAGGTTGTGATTTCTACTTTGTTTCTCTTTTTTTGTTACTTCAAATTGACATCCTGACCTTGGGCAGAGTGTAGCAGGGAGCTTCCTTTTATTCTTATCTTTTTGTTTTGTGTTTTTGTTGTAAACTGTCTAAAACTGTTGGAGAATTTAATTTGGATACAGTGAAGCCAGATACCACAACATAAATTTACCCTCAAGACTCTGAGCTCTTAAAATGTGTAGGAAGGTCAGTTTTCTCCCCCTTTCTAAACTCAATGCAAATTTTTGTTTAGTAACTTTTTTCCCTACCTTGGTAAGATATCTTAGAGAAAGGATGGTTCAGAAAAGAAGTGGTCTGAGGTGGTGGGAGGATCGCTTGAGCCCAGGAATTGGAGGTTGCAGTGAGCTATGATTGCGCCACTGCACACCAGCCTGGATGACAGAATGAGATACTGTCTCCTAAAAAAGAAAAAAGAAGAAGTGGCGTGTGCTTTTTCCACTTTGATGAAAAGAAAAAGTATGGAATGGGTGTCTGCTAAGAAGCATGCTTCCTGCTTGGCCAATGCTGCTGGTTATTTTTATTTGCAAGTGTCAGGGCTGGGTTTCTCTAGTTTCTTCCATTTCAGACCTACTTCATACCCATTCTTAAAAGGCATTCAAAAATACAAAGGTGAAACTTTATAAAAGACTCTAATGTGTGTTTCATTTTACTCAGTTTTTCTTTAAATTGAAGGGAAATTCAGTTGCGTTAAGTGGAATAAATTTTTCTTGCATGTTCAGCCTGTTGGTTTCTATTTCACTTGGGAGAAAGGGCTATCTGCATAGCCCCCAACAGGGGAATCATTTTCACTAGACATTTTCCTACTTGCTTTAGATTAAAGGAGAAGTCTCGAAACTCTAGAAAAATAAAAATGTAGGTGGGGTGGGTGGGGGAGCGGGAAGAAACAATGCAAGTAATTACTTCTCTCGATGTTTTTTTCCAATCTAGATTTTCCCCTCTTCTTTTGTGGATCCACACCAGGCACATTGGACCTTGCCCATCTACGCCCCAGCCCCATAGAGCAAGATCAGACGCCCACTGGTTTGAACTCCCGTGGGTGGATGGGGTGGTGTTGAGGGGGAAAGGAAGTGGGGAGAAGAGCAGAGCAGTTTCCATAAGTAGAATTTGGGGCTGAGCTTAAGCCACCACACCAAGGGGAAGATGAGCCTGGTGGTTCCAGACATTTTTTCCCCCGAATATTGAGTTAAACCTTTCTAGATCAGTGAAATCTAACACTCTGGATACCTTATGAAATTTATACCTTATAAAACTATGGCAATGAGTTCTGTGAATTAAAAAAAATTTAAAGTAATTGTTTTCTTAAAAAATAATAATAATTTTTTTGAGACAGAGTCTCTTTCTATCATCCAGGCTGGAGTGCAGTGGTGCAATCTCAGTTCACTGCAACCTCCGCCTCCCGGGTTCAAGCGATTCCTGTGCCTCAGCCTCCCAAGTAGCTGGGATTACAGGTGCCCATCACCATGCTTGCTAAATTTTTGTATTTTTAATAGAGACGACATGTCACCATGTCGACCAGGCTGGTCTCAAATTCCTGACCTCAGGTGATCCATCCACCTCAGCCTCCCAAAGTGCTGGAATTACAGGCTTGAGTCACCATGCCTGGCTAAAATAATAATAATAATAATAATCAAAATCATAATTTGATGTAAGCCTTTAGTGGGGCCAGGCAGGAAAGACATAGAAGAAGACACATTGTAGCTACTGCCAAAAGTTATTTTGCAAACTGTGGTTTTCTGATTGCTTATTTTTTTCCCATCTCTTTTTACTACGTTACTCTCTTTTCCATATTGAAATATGTGTATTAGAACAAATTTGCTTTCTATTTGGTACTTCTCCTACCTCAAGAGTCTGAATCTCTGTTTAAATGCTCAGAAATGGACATTTTCGCACCCATGTGGCCATGCTCATGTACTTCTTGCTGGGCGATCCTGTAGTCACTGTTCTTTTGTGATTTCCCTCAAAGCCCCCACTGTGGTTTGTCCCCTGAAGGTTGCATCTAGGTGGCCCGATACAAGCTAAAGATTTCAGGCTTGTTCCAAGTTCCAAAAGTGTTTCCGTTCCAAGGCACCCTGGGTTTCTCACTGTCCTCTTTATTAACATGGACAAAACGCCCTGCTTTGTGGCTGATTTATGGTTGCATTAGGGAAAACTCCACAGAGGGTATAAAATACAGTGTCCCACGCTGGGGCCTAATCTTACGTGTTATCGGTGATTGCAAGTGCATTTTATAACACCGGTGCCAAATCGAAATCAAGGTGATTTGCGCATCAATCTCCTGGATAAAATCAGGGCACGCTCTATTGCAGTTTGACCTTCGTGGTGCCTTTGGCTGGTCCAACTTGTTTAAGTCCCTGGGACAATTACCCAGGGACAGTTGGAAAATGCAGTGATACTGGCCAGAGCTGGATTACCAGCTGTATCAGAAGGCTTAACCGTTCACGCCAGAGACTCCCGAGAACCAGAGGAAAAACCCTTGGAGGAGGCTCTGATGGCTTCTATGAAGCACTGGTGCTGTGGGCAGAGAAAGGGGAGAACCTAGGGGCCATTTTCATGTGTTTTTAGATGTACCTCCGAACTCTATAGCAAATCTAAGAAGCAAAACTTTCCATTTTACAAGCTGGCAGATAACTGGGTCTCAGAAAGCCTGTGTGGGCTTTCCCTGCCTTATTTATCATTCCAAGAGCTCAGCTAACTGTGGGTCAGGGAAGTGCTTAAGCTTCTAAAACAAATAATAGAGCAAGGATGAGAATGAAGTCAGTGGGAGACGCTTTATTCCTGCCACCACTAACTAACTGTGGGTCAGGCAGATCCTTAAGTTTCTAAAACAAATAGTAGAGCAAGGATAAGAATGGAGTCCGTGGGAGCCATTTCATTCCTGCCACCACCAACAGTTGGTTCCCCTTACTGATTTTCACAGAAGAAGATCAGAGACTTCCTGAACAATCTGATAGATTCCCTTGGTAAAACTCAAATCATAACCCTGGATTTTGATTGATGCATTCACAAGAGCCTAGGAGGGCTAAAGATATTTTGAGCAGATTCATGGAAATTGTAGATTTTTAGAACCTAAAGACTCTTTAGTGATGGTCAGAGGGTATATTTAGGATAAATATTTTTAAATCAGGGTTTTATGCCTATAATCTGAGTTTCTCAACTTATATTTAGCCCAGACTTCTTTTTAAAGTAATTCCATCTCTTTTGAATCTGGACCCTTTCATAGCCCAAAGGGGGAACCTTAGATGGCTCTTCAAATGGTGAATGCTATTTTACAAAAACCCTTTGAGATATGCTAATGGATATGGGATGATTATTAAGATAAATACCTTGTGTTGGAAACTATAGTTAATTATAATATATATAATTAGTCACTGGTCAGGCTAGAAGTTATAATTTATTGCTCCTTAATTTGCATTTATTATCAAAGATATTTAATTTAAAGGAATTATAAAAAATAGCCTGATTTGAGTGGTTATGGAGATGGTGGGCATTTAGCAAACTTCAAAACTCTCCTTTCAAATTTTTCTAAACCCATCATATACAATTTCAGGAAATAACACACCAACAAGAGGAGATGACTTATGCTTGTTGATTAAAAAATGAGAAAGCCATTTCTGTAAGAAGAAATGATGTAATTTTCTCTTCCAGACCCTCATTTTTGGAACACTAGGTAAGCTTTTATTGTAAGAGGGTCCAAGTTCAAGTAATAGAATTATGAAGCTTTTGTGATGAAGTTCTTTTGTGTCTGTTCATGAGGGAAAACAATAAAATAAAGTATTAGATCCTTTTCCTTTTAGATAATAATTTCCCTTGGACAGTGAAAAAGAAGCCATTTTTGGCGAAAAAGTCGTTAGTCACAGATACAGCTTTTGTACAAAAGGAGATCCTGGTGTCTTTTTATATAAAGCTCCACTGCTTGCAAACATATGGTTTCTGCACTCTCTTTTATAATTCTTGCTCTGTCACAGCTCAGGGTGCCTTCAGCCCCACAAGAATGACTTTCTTGCATCCTTGTGCAAGGAGCACCTTGGTGCTGTGTGAGAAGCAGCCTTGGTCGTCTTGCCTCCTACGAATCCTCTTTTTAATAAATGCAGCCGCAGTTTGACCTGCAGTGATCTGCAATGTATCCGCAGGGGAAAAGCACCACCAGAACGTCAGAATCTTCCTTCTTGAGTTGAAGGGATCCTCTGTCTTAGGGAGACATCTGTGAGAATGCACCATTGAAATTTCCGTGTCTTCAGATCAAGGTCATCCTGGAGCCATTTAAGCATTATTTTAGAACTCACCGAATGTAGATTGTCACTCTCTTCATTCCCATTTCTTCCAGGATCGGAAATGGGGGTATTTGGTGTTATAGTTTTGTTAAGGAAGAGTGAAGCATACTCGGATTGGGTGGGGCTTGAATTGTGCTTCCTTTAGATAGAAGCTCTGTTCTCGTATTGAAGGAGAAGTTGGGGGGGGAAGATGGGGGGAACCTTTGAGAACAAGACCTCGAACCTCCCTTGTGAGTGGGTCCCAGGGTGCTCCCGTTGAGTGATGGACAAAGCCGAGTCCTGAGAACATGAAGCCCATGGGACACCTCCTGGTTATTCTGCAAATGGTTCCTTGGCTTCTCCTCCTCTCAGAGGCCCTGTGTCCATCAGTGTACCAGCAGTGGCATGCATGCAATAAGAGGGTGCATCGACTGCAGAGAATTTAAGGTCAGAATACCATCTAAAAGTGTCTTCTTTTTTATTTTCACCATAAACTAGCAATTCCAATGTCAGCACTAAGGTACTAGTGTGCTGGTACAGAGGACACTTCAGTCATGCACACTTGAGCTGCGTGTGGGGGCTAAGGCTGGGACCCGGTCCAGATCCCCTTTGCTGGATCAGGAGTGGGGACACCTACTCTTTGGCTGCTGAATATTGGCTGCCACTGGCTCAGAGCTGCCATCTTCTTGGCAGAGTTAGACTCATCCTTCCCTGAGCAGCCCACAGCCAGTGAATGGCTGACCCCGTCCCTAAGGAGCAACTTACCTCTCAGAGTCCCCACCTCCCTCAGGCTAAGCTTAACCCCACTCAAGACCACAGCCACACAGCCATGCTCAGCCTCTTTCCCATCTCTCCCCTGCTTCTTTCCCTCCCTTGATCACACCTCAACAATTTCTGTGCATTCAGAGTTCTGTCTCAAGCCTTGCTTCTACAGAGCCTTCTCTAACGTGGCTAAAGTAGTATTCAGAGAACAATTTATAGCCTTAAATAGGTTTATCAAAATCTAAGACTGAAAATACATGAACCAAATATTCAACTCAAGAAGTTGGGAAAAAAATAATACCACCAATTGCAACTACACCACACACACACACACACGCACACACACACCTGCACACACACACAGAGGAAGAAAGGACTTTTTGTCTGCATTCTATCATAGAAGAATCTTATGATAGTGGGATGCATTAGTGCCAGGACATTTTCTGAAGCGGTCACCGGTTGACACACTATTCAGTAATCAATAATTGTAATTATATACTCCCCTTATGTAGAGTATGAAGCTTTCTGCAGGCTATAGCCATTCTGTAACAGCCAATCATGTTTTCTTTATCTGAGTGATCCTCATAAAAGTGTCAGTAGAAGAAGATGGAGGAAAAGACTTGTGGGGAGAGTTGACAGGCAGGTCATGGAGGGAGCAGAGGGCTCATTCCGGCCTGTGACCACGTGAAGAAGTCATTTGACTTCCAGGCAGTAATGCTCTAAGTGGCAAGAAAGCTTGGGCTCTGGTTTCCCCCAGGCCCACCTGAGATCCAAATAGTGTCCATATGTCCAATGTCTTCCTTTTTACCTATGGATGCAAGATGTGATCCCAATACTCCTTTGACTTTTCAGGTTTATTCGATGTCATCCACGAGTCTGTAGAGTGCTCCTTGAAGATGTTGGAATTCTTTTCTCAAGGACTCTGTTTAAAAGCCATACCCAGCCTCTGGGAGGCAGGATAACGTGAATTTTGTGGACCAACAAGCCTGGGTTTAATTCAGATTACCATCATTTACTTCCTGTGCAATATTGGGCAAAAGACTAAGCCTGATGCCACCCTCAATCTGTTAAGAAGCAGAGCTAGTGTTTAAACCTACGGCATCTATTTTAGATTCCCTGTTCTTCACCACTATCCTGATCAAAGGGCCAATGGATCTAAAGCATTTGGATAGCACAGTCACTGGCTGCTCATAACATAACAGCAATGAAGATGATTATCTCTTGATGAGATGATGAAGTTGATGGTGATGATGATGGTAGTAGGTTATACATATAGATAACAGAGGGTAATAGACCAACCAAAAGTCCACAGATTCTTCCCCTAAGGCTCCTTCAGATGAAACCCACCCCGTCCCCCACAACGTTAGGGTCTTGGAATGAGCACTGTTCTTGGCATCAGAATACCATATCCTGCTGAGATGCTAACTTTAGGTGAGTTTATTTGCCTGAGCCTTGGTGTACTCATCTGTAAAATGGGCAGAAATGCTAGGATTACACCAAAAGAGATCCTGGGTAAAAGTGCTCGGGTGTAGATGCCCAGCAGATGCCTGGTAGGTTAGAAGAAGGCCATGTCTTGGGAGGGTGTCTGGAGGGAAGCAGTGCATGGCACTTCTACCACTAACTTGAGCACTTCCAAGGAGTTGGTGAGACAGGCTTGCAAGAATTATTGGACCCTTTAGGCACAGATGTGTTGGCTCTTGTGAAGAGGACTTTCTGCTTCCCTGACTCTGCAGTAGCAGCTCCTCTGCACCCATGGGTTTTCTCCTCTTTCTGGGTCCTATTTTCACACTTTGGTCTCATTTACCTGAAAGTAAGCTCCCCAACAAAATGCTGTTGAGAATAGGGATTTTAGTCTGTATCATTTATTGCTGCACTCCCAGCACCTAGAATAGTAGCTGGCATACACTAGATAATACACTAGATAAATACTTTGGAGAAAATGAATCTTATTCAGAGCCAGGACCAAATGTGGCAGGAACAAGCACTCTGCTAGTAGTCCAGAGGCCACAGAGTGTGTCCTTTCTGTGCTCTACAGCTCTGGACAAATCTATGAAATGCATCCATCTGGTATGTCAGTAATATTAGATCTACCTTGCAGGAAATGGGATCGTGTCAATTGAATCTTACTGGATTTTTGAAGTTTAAGGGCAATGAAACTGATTTGAAAAGGACAATTCCAGGAAGTGTAACTAGTCCTAGAATTTATAGTAGGTAATATTTCTAGAAAATATGCTGCAAATGTTCTCTCTTAGAAATTTAAAAACATCTTTCTAAATTAACTTTTGGGTTAAGCAGTCAAAACTGAAATAAGAAACCATTTAGAAATGAATGGCACCACATGCCAGAAATTATAGGAGGCGGCTAAAGTAGTATTCAGAGAGCAATTTATAGACTTAAATGCTAAGGCTCCTTCTGATGAAACCCACCCCACCCCCAACAATGTTAGGGTCTTGGAATGAGCATTGTTCTTGGCATCAGAATACTATATCCTGCTGAGATGCTAACTTTAGGTGAGTTTATTTGCCTGAGCCTTGGTGTACTCATCTGTAAAATGGGCAGAAATGCTAGGATTACACCAAAAGAGATCCTGGGTAAAAGTGCTCGGGTGTAGATGCCCAGCAGATGCCTGGTGGGTTAGAAGAAGGCCATGTCTTGGGAGGGTGTCTCTGGAGGGAAACGATGCATGGCACTTCTACCACTAACTTGAGCACTTCCAATGTGTTTATTAAAATATAAGGCTGAGAATACACAAAGCAAACCATTCAACTTGAGAAATTGGAGAAGAAACAATACCACCACCACCACCACACACACTAAGGAAGAAAGAGATTTTATCATAGAAGAATCTTATGATAGTGGGATGCATTTGTACCAGGACATTTTTTTGAAAGGAGTCACCAATTGATAAATTTTCCACTGATCAATAATTATAATTATATACTGCCCTTATGCAGAGTATGAAGTTTTCTATAGGCTACAGCCAACCACGTTTTGTTTTATTGGGGTCATCCTCAAAAAAGTGTCAATGAAAGCAGATGGAGAGGAAGGATTGTGGGGGAACTGACAGGCAGGTCCTGGAGGGAGCAGAGGGCTCATTCAACCCTTGACCATGTGGAGAAGCATCTTGCTGCATGACGTGATTTGTACAATATGGCAGTGGCATTGAAGAGGACCTGGAGCCCTGAGTGAAATAGGCAGGGTCCTCTGGAGATGGGAACTGTGAGCCACCAGCCAGCATTTCCAGGGCTGAGGGAGGTCCAGGGAAACAGTGTGCTGGCTTCCTTTTCTGATTCCATTTGATAATTAATCTGATGACAAATCAGGAAATCAGAGTCTGGCCTCCCTGAGCACATTGTCCAGGCTGGATGCTGGTGATGGAAGACCCCTGGGAAGTCCTCTCTGGGCTCCCTTGCTGGAACAAGGAAGGCCTCAAATGCCCCCTTCTTTATGGAGGTGCTGACTCTGGGCTCCTGTTCAGAACAGCAGCCTAGAGAATAGGGTCAAACACTCTCCTTCTATGTTTACTCCACGCTGGTCTGGAGGTCTGGACAGTGTCTGCTCCCTTCTTCTGCCGAGAAGAAGCCAGGAAATAGGAAGATTTCAAAGCCAAAGTCTTCAAGCCATTTGTGGGGACGCTGGGCCATGTGTGCCCTTGACTGGAGTCAAGAGCCCCTGAGATATCTCATTGTCTCCCCTTGACCGGTGAATGCCTCAAACTGGACACATTGCAGGGAGGTCGGCGTCTTCAGACTTCTGTGCTCCATGAAGTCCACACCGACTTATTTAATCATCTGAAGCCTTGTTTTGTTTACATTTCTTAAAAAGTCTGTGAAATGGGTACAACAATAGTGCCTATATCTCATAGGCTGTGGTAGAAAATTATGTAAAGTGTTTAGATTAATTCCTGGTTTATGCTAAAATACAAACTAAATGGAAACTGTGTGTGTCACCCTTTTGTGCCCTTTTCTCATTGGAAAACAGAACAATCATATCCCACTTCAGAAGGGAGGTTAAATATATAAGCTTCAGCTATATGAAATTGTCAATATTTGATCATTTTGACCTATAAAACAGCAATTTCATGTGGGTCAACCTGATAAAATGTGGTATGGTGATTCATATCTATAGAGACTTATATCCAATTATGAATATAAATTGCTATTTTATTTCCCCTTCGCTTCTAGTTCCACAGTGAAAGCAAACTTCAGAAAAATGATGAAACTGGAACTATAGCTTTTTTTTCTCTCTCTCTTTGTTTCATTTTATACTCCCCCCAACCTTCCACCCGCAACTTCCCATAATCATATCTCACAGAGCTTTGTAGGGGCAAGCTCTGTTAATCAGAAATATCCCAAAGAAGAGGGTAGATTTGTTATTTCTGCGTGAAATTGTTAATTGATTTGATAATTGCCTGGGAGACACACACAGACATACACATACACAAAACAAATGTCAGGCCGCACACTTTTCTCTCGACAGTAAGATGAAGATGTTTTAGTTATTGGAACTCAGATGTCACCTAGAAGAATAAGAGGAGGTACCGGGAAAAAAAGAGGGGAGTGGAGCCGGCGTGGTGAGGGGAGGCAGGCGATCCCTCTCGGTTATCAAGTGAAATGACTCCCCAAATATGACAATAAATCACTGCAGGAATCAATCAGACGGGAGGCCGCTGCTCCATGCTGATAATGCATCAATCAATATTTAATGTTTACACTTTAATTAATCCACACATGGGAAGCATTCTTTCAGTGACAAAAATAAAGGGATGAGAAATAAAACACCTTTTATATCAAGGAGCGGCGAGTGGACTGCCTATCTGGGTGGCTTTGATTGGAGCTGTCATTGATCACCTTGAGCTCACCAGCCTCCGAGTCACATTTGGATATAAAGCTAATGTGGGGGGTGGGGGCAGAGGCTTCAGCATCCCGCCTGTGAAGAGTACAGCTTGCTGGGAACTGCTGTGGAGCATGGATTCCTGTGAAGGCAGAACAAAGCCAGGGCAAATATTGGATTCTGAACGCTGGTGACATCTTCTCCCCAGAAAAGATTTCTGTCCACAGATGGTGATCTATAACTCTGAGGGAAGCAGTTTCAGCCAGAAAGACATTTTCTCATGTGTTTTCAAGAGTCCAAGTGTGTAGTCTTGGACACAGGGATTCCAGCCTGAACCACAGGACTGTTCTATAACATTCATAGCCCATCAGACTGCCCTTTTCATGCTCTGCCCTGCTTGCTATCAGTGGTAGCACCCTAAAATACCCACACCTCGCATCAATTATAATTCATATATAGCTGCTCATGAATCTGTTTCAGCTGTGGTTGACAAGTTGGTCTCATACTACATTTTGTAGACATTTAATCCAAGGTATAGTACACATGGTTTTGCAGGTTCCCTGGGTTTTTGTTTTGTTTTGTTTTTTGTTTTTTGGCCTGTGTCTTTTGTTTCGGGTCTCAAACCATTTCTTGGGCTCTTGAAAAGCTCACAGGCTGTGTGTGGTGTGACTGCAGTTTTTATTTGAGAAGATGTCTTGGCTGATGATGCTGGATTTTGACCCTCAAAACCCACCAAGTTTTCCTTTTTGGAGTATAGCAGTGAGGTGAAGATTTGATGTGTTAAAAATGCAGGAGTCTTGGTTTGGGTTCCTCCAGAAGCAGATCCTAAGATAAGAATTTGAGAGCAAATGGTTTGTAAGTGAGATAGGGAAGGAAAGGCAGCCACATAAATGGGGAGTTGTCGTTGGGGGAAAAGGGGTTCAATTGCACTGACAATTTGGTCAGTCAGAATAGAACCCGTTTCAGAGTTCGACTCACGGAGAGTGAGGAAGGTGGTATTTATTCACCGACTCCTGTCGGCTGTTGGTTCAGGACTGCTTCCAAGGTAGTAAATGGCCACCGCTCCCCACTTCCAAGGCCAGAAAGAGCCCCCAGGCAGAGTCAGCTCTTCTTTCCAAGCAGCGTGCAGCTGATAGAGTTGAATGGTGAAGGGATATGGACACACACCCACTGGGGCTGCCACACCAGAACGGGTAAATTAACTGACTTTGATTCTGCCTATCAAGGGTAAAGAAAATAAAACTCCAAATTGCTTTTTTTTTTTTTTTAGAGACAGAGTCTGTCATCCAGGCTGGAGTGCAGTGGCTCAATCATAGCTCACTACAGCCTTAGACTCCTGGGTTCAAGCGATCCTCCCACCTCAGCCTCCTGAGTAGCTGGGATTACAGGCATACACTGCCATGCCTGGCTAATTTAAATTTTTTTTATAGTGATGGGATCTCACCATGTTGCCCTGGCTGGTCTGGAACTCCTGGCCACAAGCAATCCTACCACCTTGGCCTTCCAAAGTTCTGAAATTGCAGGTGTGAGCCATTGTACCCGGCCTACAAATGGTTTTTTCAGTTACTCTTATCCGTCTTCTCGGTGAGTCCAACCCTGTCAGAATTTCCTTTAGTGTGGGAAGGGAGAGCATACTCTGTCAGTTGAGCACTAGATGAAGTAGTTAAGGGGTCCTGTGTGTGTGCACGTGCATGTGTGTGTGTGTGTAAAATATGCAGTCACACTCACTGGAGCAAGACACACTGTGGGAGGCACAGACACTGAGGCTGATGGAGGAGACAGAAGATTAATGAATCTCACCTCACACTACTTCTGGGACATGTGTTCTAATATTTCCCGTTTTTTCTCTTCTTTCTCCTTCTTTTTCTCTCTCTGTCTCTGTCTCTACTGAGTTTGATTAGCTAGCTTTGAACAAAGTAAACTCATATGATGCAACTCTTCTGTATGTATTTGCAAACTCTACTCCCTAATACAAGAATCACACTGCACCCCATCTGCCCCACCTGAATGAGCATATAATACCAATGATTATTTGTGTAGAATGCATACTACAGGTATTCAATGCAGACTGTATTGATTTAATTTTTTCCTCTCTTACATTTAAACTACATGCTCCCTCTACAAGCTCTCTTGCAGTTTATTAAATTTATTTCCACTAAGGCTGGCCACAGTGGCTCACACTGGTAACACCAGCACTTTGGGAGGCCAAGGTCAGAGGATTGCTTGAGCCCAGGAGTTTGAGGCCAGCCTGGACAACATAGTGAGACCCCTGACTCCACAAAAAATAAAAAAAAAATTTAGCCTGGTGTGGTGGTGTGTGCCTGTAGTCCCAGCTACTCAAAAGGCTGTGGTAGAGGATTGCTTGAGTCTGGGAGTTCTAGGCTGCAGTGGGCTGTGATCGCACCATTGCACTCCAGCCTGAGCAATACAGTGAGATCCTGTCTCTTAAAAAAATGATAACAAACAAACAAATAAATAAATTTCCACCGTCTCTGTCATTGACCTTAATAAATTTCTAATTGGTTGAGTAGAATTTAATTTTTTTTTTTTTTGAGATGAAGTTTTGCTCTTGTTGGCCAAGCTGAAGTGCAATGGTGTGATCTCGGCTCACTGCAACCTCTGCCTCCCTGGTTCAAGCGATTCTCCTCCCTCAGCCTCCTGAAAAGCTGGGATTATGGACATGCGCCACCATACTAGACTAATTTTGTATTTTCAGTAGAGACGGGGTTTCTCCATGTTGGTCAGGCTGGTCTTGAACTCCTAACCTCAAGTGATCTACCTGCCTTGGCCTCCCAAAGTGCTGGAATTACAAGCATGAGTCATCGCACCCAGCCAGAATTTAAATTTTTCAAAGCCCCTGTTACAGGAAGCTGGTCCAATCTGTGTCACCAGATTCTTTGATTGCAAATAATAGAGACTGGGCTTCACTAATGTAAGCAAAACACCAAAATTGTGGGAGTAGTTCTTGCAGCACTCAGAGCATCTCTGGATGAACATGGTAAGCCAGGAAGTCATGGCCTGTCTTTCTCAAAAGCAGCCAGCACATGGTCACACTCCAAACACCTTCCCTGTGCATCTCTACTTAAGAATCAAACTCCTAAGGAAACACTGTTTGGCCTTGGTTGGATTCTGTTCTCACCATCCCTGTGGCTAAGACTGAGTGGGAAGTCTTAAGTCCCAAAGGAAAGGTGCCTGTCACAATCTTGTGTTTTGTACCATTTTGTGTAAGGGGGGGGGTCTTTTAATTGGACACAGATGCCCCCTTTTCTGTCTCCAGTATTTCTTCCTGATTTTGAAATTAGCATATGCACACTCACAGTGATCTTGAAAGCTCATGGAAGAAAAAGGCATGCAAAAGAGTAAGAGCACAGCAAGGAAATTACAATGTCACTGAGCATTAACTGTGAGTCAGGCCCTTTGTATTTGTATACCAAAAGTCTTGTTGTATAAATTCTTGTTTTTCTAGTAAATTTCTTGAGCTCCTGCATCCCCTAGAGCCAAGATATCTAATATTTCCCTCTTGAGAATTCACTCTTTAAATTGTTCAAGAACTTCTTTGGGATGACTTTGACGCAGTTGTTTTCAGTCAGGGACAATCCCCGCCAACCTCCTGGGATATCTGACAATGTCTAGAGCCATTTTTCGTGGCTATGGGTTGGGAAGGTGCTCCTGACATCTAGAGGCAGATGCTTCCACACATCTTACAGTGCACATGGCAGCCTCTCACAGCCCCAGATGCACTCAGAGTCGAAGTTGAGAAACCCTGCTTTTACCCAAGAGGATCAGCTCTAGTCCAAACACCAAGCAAGGACAGACAGGAGTTCTCAGCATAATGCTGCTATTGATTATCCCTGCCACAAGGAGTCACTGTTGAAGATGACTGTGGTGCAGTTTGGTAACTGTTCATTCTGGCAAGATCTCTGCTGGTCCACAATGATGTCCCATATTGGCTCTTTTACATTCATATGTTCATATGTTTTATCTCAAATCCAACCACTGAGCCAGGGAGGCTGTACCCAAGATGTTTCTACTTTAGCCACGAAGAGATATCTGCAAAAGGAAAAGGCCTTGAACTCCAGGGTTTAGGTGCTCTCCTACCCTGAGCTATGCCTCCTAATGAAGAATTAACCCTGCAGACAGATGCCTAATACAGGAGCATTGTTGATCAGATTTTGGACTCTTCAGGGCGTTTTCCTTTTACTTCCTTGCCCATCACTGAGGATCTATTCTGCTTACAAGGGACCTGACTCCACGTTTTTTTTTTCCACTGCTCATATCTTAGGTTTGGCTGCATGTATAGAATGAGCCCTGGATGAATTCTGGTACCGAAAAGCAAGTGACCTTAAACTTGGCCTGAGTTCTCTACTGCTAGGATGATGGGTTGGGTTGCTGAGGGTATTGTAGACTTAAATCATGTGTGTACATCATTTTTACAACTTTCATCATGTCTGTGAATCACTCATACTCTTGGCTATTTGATATTTCCCTTTTCATTAGCTCACTATATTTACTTAATTTTTTAAAAAGGAGTATTTTTGCACTCCCATACATGGAAAATCAGTTGGCATAAATAGAAAGTAATAGAAAAAATAAGTATAATGCCAACCAAAAAAGTTGTTACTAAGTCCTAGCTAGATGCTATGGCTTGCCAAAGATTCTGAGACCTAGGTTCACCTGTGGTTTCCTAAAAAGGAGCTGACAAGGGTTAGAGAGGGATTAAAGACCCTGGGACCCAGGGACACTTTTTTTTTTCTATAGCAAATCAGAGGGATAGGATAGGGGCTGCAAGCGTCTCTGTGAGGGCAGGTGGTGCTTGTGCCCATGGGCATGCATGTATTATGTGTAACCTGTGCTTTGGGAATTCTGCTGATCATCTTTCAGGGCTATTTTGGCTCTAACTACTGGCTCCCTCTTCCTTATCTACATCACAAAGCTGCTGAGAAGCACAGTGAGAAAATGGGGCAAGAGAGTTTGCTAAACTGTGAAGTGCTGCCCACCTGGGACAAATGGTGCTCACTTCCTGTGGGTGAGCTGGTGTTTACCCACAGCAGCTCACCCACAGATGAGGCTCCTGCCTCACTCAGAATACCTTCCCCCAATCCAAAAGTATGTGCTCTTCAATGATAGATCATCTTGTTGGTTTAAGGCACTTATTATTTATTTACCTGACAAGGTCTCACTCTATAGCCCAGGCTAGAGTGTAGTGCTGTGATCATCGCTCACTGCAGCCTTGAACTCCCAGGCTCAAGCGATCCTCCCACATCAGCCTCCTGAGCAGCTGGGACTACAGTTGCATGTCATTGCACTCACCAAATTTTTAAAAAAATTTTGTAGAGATGGCATCTGGCTACATTGCCCAGGTTGCTCTTGAGCTCCTGGCCTCAAGTGATTCTTCTGCCTTGGCTTCCCAAAATGCTGGGATTGTAGGGTAAACCAACACACCTGACCTACAGCTTTTACTTTTCAGAAATGTGGAAATCTTCAGGAGGCAGTGGGGAATGAGCTTTTCAGGGGTCTTATGCATTTATAGTACACTGGGACTGAACTTACTAGTCTTTTCCTGGGAGGAAGGGCAAGGCTCAAGGAAGGTTAAGAAGTGGAAATATCTGGTATCAGACCAAGGCAACCAAACCAGGAGCAGAGATGAGATAAGTCCAACTTCACAGTCTTAATAATGTCCAGTCTTCGCTTCTGGCCCCTCTTTTACACATGGGTAGAGCTCAGTTTGGCCCTCAGTTGTGATAACTAAAGCCCTCAGTTGTGATAACCATGGGGGATTGGAAAAATGATCTTACTGTCTGAGACTAATGATTTCATTTCTCTAAAAACTCTTCAAGCACAGAAGAGTTTTTAGACTGCTATTACTACTATTATATTTTCCTCAACTAATATCAAGGAACATTTCTTCCTTCTGTTATCTTTCACAGCACTTGAATAAGGCTTGACTTTCTAACTTGGCTGTGATAAGAATAACATGATATACTCCTTTTTATGAAATCCTCATTATTTGTCCCAGGGCCTGAGCTAAGCGATTCACGTGTGAATAGATTTCATTCTATCCATTCAGCTACTCTATGGAATAGAGGCTATTAGTATGCCCACTTCAGACTCAAGAAACTTGGTGGCCAAGGTGTCCATGTGAGTAGGTAGCTGAGCTTGGGTTCAGCTCTAGCTTGCAGTATGGTCCATGTCAAGCATTTTCTCAGAAGCACTTGTATTAGAATGAGAATCCAATCATATTTACACATCTCTGGGACAGAAGTCCCCATGCCTGGTTTTCTTTTACATTCCTTATGGTTCTCCAAGTACCAAAACCAGCAGGGAACTCAGAGAGAGACAGAGAGAGAGAGGGAGCACACAAGTGCATATTCTCCCATCTTTCACCCTTGATTTGTAAAGTCAAGATCTCTGAGATGGGTTCTGGGAAGGTGTATTTTTGATGGGCCCTCCTGGTGATTAAGCCAGACATGGGGAGCTGTGCACTATGGGACATGGTATTTCACTCTACAAGTAGTAGCTGAAGGCTATGTTCTTTCATAATTTGCCAAGAAAGAAGAGTTTCAGGATAGGAGAAGGTTTATGCTCTGCAACCCCAGTGGATGTTGTTAGGAAACCATAATCTTCAATTCCTTTTATTCCTGTTTCCCTTCCTTTCTTCCCACCATTATCTATCTGTCTATCAATCAGTCTATCTATCTATCTATCTATCTATCTATCTATCTATCTATCTATCTATCATCACTCTGTCATCTGTCTACTTACATCTATCTTTCCATCTATCTTTCATCCATCTGTCTATCTATTTATATTATTACTTATTTTTGTATGATAACTGCCTATCTGCTATGATTCCATTTTCTATCATGAGGTGAGGTGGCCCTAGGTGCTTAAGTCCTGGTGGTGAGGAATGACTAAACTTCTTATGGGAAGCAATGACATAAACGTGAAAGGTGTCCTCACCACTTCCTTTTCCTAGCCGAGAGTGTGGCAGGGACGGCCTATTGATGGAGCTACAATGCTGAAGGATGGGAGAGTTAGTCCTATGGCCATGCCCCATTCCTTTTATCCCTCCTTCTGGCCTCTAGCCCTCACCATATCTGCTGATATTAGGTCTGACTTTGTTCGAAACAGGGTCTTGCTCTGTTGCCCAGGCTGGAGCACAGTGGCATGATCACAGTTCACTGCAGCCTCGACCTCTGGGGCTTAATCAATCTTCCCACCTCAGTCTCTCTAGTAGCTAGGACTACAGGTGTGTGCCACCACACCCAGCTAATTTGTGTATTTTTGTAGTTGTTTATTTTTAAAATTTATTCATCTACATTTGACCAGACCTGTGACAACTAAGATGTACACAGATGTTGCTTGCAGAAAACTGCTGCAAACAAAAAGGATTCCTTGGATTCATTTTTAAGGTTCTCAAACCACTTCCTCACAGAGGAAGAGACTGGCACAAAAGGGGCAATGGGATGAAGAATGGGACGGGGGAATCCCTCAAGGTGCAGGAAAGTCAGTGGTGGTGCCACTTAGAGGTCCGAGCCACTGTTCCTCTCCATAATTCTGGGTATCAAGGCTTGATGGTGCTAATCAATCCTCTGACCTTTTATTTCCCAGACAGCCAGACATTAAAATCCTCCTCTTTTATTTGTACCCAGTCACTTAGTGGGTCAGTGAGAGCACTGGCGGGTCAACACACTAGGGACTCAACTTGTTCTGGCCGGTGACATTCTCAGGCCCTTGGAATGGAATGGACATTGTAGTTACAATTCTGAAAATATGTCCCAAGAGTGTCAACCAAATACATACAGAGGCATCCTCTGGTGGGCCTGTACTCTTCACCAAATGTGCTTCCATTGGTTTGTAATAGCCTCATAGTGAGCTGCCTGAAAAAGCAGAGAAAGAATTCTCTTTTTTTTTCCTTTTTAATGTAGTATCCAGTTTTGTTTTTCTCTGTGTGAAATCAAATTATGGAAATGGTAAATCATAGCTATATTAAAACTATTAAAGTTTAGTTGTTCTTTTTTCTGTTGTTAGGAGACAGGGTCTTGCTCTGTCTCCCAGGCTGGAGTGCAGTGGTACAATCACAGCTTACTGCAGCCTCAACACCCAGGGCTCAAGCAATTCTCCTGCCTCAGCCTCCCATGTAGCTAAGACTACAGGTGCATGCCACCATGCCTGACCTAAAATTTTAGGTTTTTAAATGATGTTTAAGAATTTTTTATAGCAACTGAAAGAAAACACTTTGTATAATTGCTATAAAATAATGCTTAAAAATGCAGATTCAAGCTATAGATTATTTTAACTGTAACATTTCTAGAATAAGAACATAGAAGAAATAAGGCCTGGTGTGGAATAGCACAGTTGGGTGACTATAGTTAACAGCAATATATTTTATATTACAAAATAGTTAGAAAAGAATATTTGAAATGTTCCCAACACAAAAAAATGATAGATGTTCAAGGTGATGGATACCCTAAATTCTCTGATTTAATTACCACACATTGTATGCATGTATCAGAATATCACATGCACCCCACAAATATGTACAAATATTATATATCAATAAAAAATTTTAAAAGAAGAAAAAAAAGAACAACGAGTTCCAGGAAACCAGTAGAAGGATGGCCAACATCCTTACTCTAAAGGCTGAATTTTTTCTTTTCCTAACAAAGACTATATTCTTTTAGGATGGCAGAATGAAGAGCTTCTGTCACCCTCAGCTCCCCTGGAAAATGTTCTAATGTTGCTGCAATGACACCATAAGTAAATAATTTCAAGAATATGTGTTCAAATATTAGATTTGAACCACCATGTTGGCCCAGGCAAGAATGTTAAAAATTAAGTCCTGGTCAAACCTCTTGTGGCTGGAGTCAGAATGAGAAATTGAGTGGGTGTCTTGGTCAAAAATAAAGAAGGGCGGCTAAAGTTCAGAAATTGGAACAAGCCATTTACTTTCTGTGTTAAGAAAATCTCTGAGAAATAATCCAGTGTTGAACTAGAATGTCTCTGAAATTGAGAGACAAAAAAGCACTGAGTAGTTCTGTTCTCTGCTATGGTGCATTCAAAAACAATCTCCAGGTTTTACGGGAGGACCCATGATTTTAAATACCTTTGCCCTTTTCTTTTACCCATGTGACTGCCTGTCAAACCTGAGATACCCCAAAAATTCCCATCTACAATGTCCTTTCCCATCAGTAACAGAAAATGGAATTTAGGGCCAGTTTATAGGGTGACACTGCTGTGGCTGACAAATTATCTGTGCCAAAAATCTGTTGTGAATGCCAATTGAGTGCCATGTTAATTTTCTACGAAAGGGGCTGAAAGGGTACTGAGTTTAAGTTGTACAAAAGTTTTGAGAGAGACAGAGTATTGTGTATAGGTACACAGCTGGTTTGACTACTTAATGAATAGGTTCACTAAATTTGGCTTTTAAAAGGCCAATTCCATCAACTGCTAAATGGACTGGACATAGAAGAACCTGCTTAGTCCTAGGATTATAGAGCTGATAAGTGGATGACATTTAGAGATCATCTATTAACACGCACAAATTTTCCAGATGGCACCACTGAGGATCTGAAATGGGAAATGACTTGACAAATGCCATATGGGGGGTCATGGCAGAATTGGTGGGGAGTCTCTTGATTTCCCATTTAGTGTTTCTTCCTTGGTAAGCATATAAGAAACCACACTGCCTCATCAATCTGTGCACTGATAAAGATTCTAAAGTCATCATCCATCTATTTATCCATCCATCCATCCATCCATCCATCCATCCATCCATCCATCCATCCAAAATAGCATTTATGAGCATCTTTTCTCTTCTGGGTATTCTGCTGGGTCCTGGGTACAAGAAAAAGATGCCATCTGTGTCTTCAAGATGCAGATCACACAGTATAGTGCAGTAAGTGTCCTGCTGAAGTTTTGCACAGGTTCTCATGGGAACATGACTGAGAGAAGCTGAAAACTAACGAGAGAATCAAAGACAGCTATACAGAAAATCTGACACCTTTGTTAAGTCTTGGAGCACAAGAAGTAGCAGTCCCCTAATTTTGTTCTTCTTTTTCAGAATTGACTCTTTGAGTTCCTTGCCTTTCCATATACATTTTAGAGTTAGCGTACTGATATCTACAAAAGCACAAATAACCCACTTTTCCTGTGAGGTACATAGTAATGTTCACTGTTTCATTCTTGGTTTTAGTAATTTGAGTCTTTTCTCTGATTTTTCTTGGTCAGTCTAGCTAAAGGTTTGTCAGTTTTGTTGATCTTTTCAAAGACCTGACACTTGATTTCATTGATTTTCTCTATTTCTTTTCTAGTATTTATTTCATTTATTTCCACTTTAATCTTTATTATTTCCTCCCTTCTCCTTGCTTTGGGCTTAATTTGCTTTTCTTTTTCTAGTTTCTAAAGATGGACATTTAGGTTGCTGATTTTAGATCTCTCTTCTTTTTTAAAGGCATTGACAACTACAGATTTCCCTCTAAGCACTGTTTTACCTGCATCCTATAAATTTTGGCATGTTGTGTTTTCATTTTCGTTCATCTCAAAGTATTTTCAGATTTCTCCTGTGGTTTGTTCATTTGATCCATTGTTTAGGTAGGAGAAAGTTGTTTAATTTCCACATATTTATTAACTTTTCGAATGTATTTTGTTATGAATTTCTAACATCATTTCATCATGGTCAAATAACATACTTTGTATAATTTCAACCTTGTAAAGTGTATTGAGACTTGTTTTATGACCCAACATGTGGTCTATCTTGGAGAAAGTTCCACATGCATTTGAGAAGAACGTGTATTCTGTTGCTTTGGGCAGAGTATTCTATAGATGTCTGTTGGGTCTAGTAGTTTATAGTACTGTTCAAGTCCTCTATTCCTTGTTGATCTTCTATCTAATTGTTCTGTCCACTGTATACAATGAAGTATTTAAGCTCTCATAATTATTGTTGGATTGTCTATTTTTACTTTAACTCTGTCAGTTATTGCTTCATAAAGTTTGAGGCTCTGTTGTTAGGTGCCTGTATGTTTATAGCTGTTATGTCTTCTTGTTGGATTTGGCTTTTTTATTGTTTCAACATGTTCTGTGTGCCTAGATACTGCATTTTTTGAATCTGTGCATGATGTTATCATTGGAAATTTTATCCTAATGCCCAAGTACTGTTCACTATCCTCATCATTAACAACTTACTATATTGTTTTTTGAACCAATCGTTTAAAGGCGTGTGCACAACATTTAAAGCTTGCCCTTGTGAATTCATACCCCCAGGAAGAATGACTAAATCTGTTTTAAATGTCTTTGTCCTCTTTCTTTACTGATTGTGTCAGGTGACGTTTCTTAGCATTCCAAACCAGCTGGCTGAAGTTATTTTAGGCTAACTTGTTTTCCTGAAATAGTACTGTTTGCTCAAAATAAAGTATTTGAGAAAGCCTTTTACAACATGAAAGACCTCAAGCAGATTCAAATATAACCCATCTCCCTCTCATTCAAGAATTAATTTTAGGAAAAAAAGCTTGCCTAATATTCAAGTGTGCAGTCTCCAGCTGTATTTGCTGTTTGTTTTTATTCTACTTCATATAGAGGTTCAGCTGATCACACACCATGCTGTATCTACTCCTCCTCCTCTGGTTTTCTGATGCTTTGAAAGTCACCTCCGACCCCTGAGGCACTGGAGCTTCCCAGTGCAAAGTCCTGGTGAGTAGCATGTGGGTTCCAGCAAGACATGCAGTTGATGTCTAAGCCTCAGGAGGATGTCGGCTGGGCCTCCTGATCAACACTCCATCCAAACTTTGTCAGATAACTAACAGGCTTGGTCAGTTAAGCAGGAGGCTTGCGAAGCAACAGAAGCATAGCCCTGTTCTCCATAAAGATTAATTATCTTCAGGACACCAAAGAGGTGCGGGTCATTCAAGGACAGAATCACCATTCCTGGCCCCATTGCTCCTTGGCTCTGGGCCACTGGGTCTGAACCCTTTGAAAGGCATTTTCAGAGCCATGTGTTTAGGAGAAAAGCCCATCTGTACACTCAAACTCACACACACACACACTCACACTCACATAGTGGTTGGTGTTCTTCATGGAGTCCTAGAATCTCAAGGCTGGCAGGGCCAAGACATTCTCTCAGTACATAACCAATGGCTCCTTCTGTTGCATTCACATGGAAATGTGGCTAGGGCCAAAGATACAGGCTTATTTTTCAATGTGTGTATCCAAACGTGACTGAGAAATGCACATTTTGAAAAACCAGACCATCTGGCTTTAAAATACATATTGAAAGTAAGAGTGCCAGTGAGGTTGTCAACTACACACTGTGTTCAGGACTTCTGATTTACTGACTCCCGCTTGTCCTGATTTTGCATCTCTCCTGCTTTCAATCATCATTCTCCCTCTTTAGGAGAGCAACAGGCAGAAATGAACACATTTTGCCTGAATTAAAATAACAAAACCAAAACCAAAAACCAGACTCAAAGAGACTTTGTACCTGTGAATTAGAGCCTGGGAGTTAAAAGAGGAGGTAAGCTTAGCTTGTGTAATCCCAAGAGATAAAACAGGCTAATGGAAATCACTTAAATTCAGACCTCTGTTAGAACTTTCTATTGGCAAAAGTGTCTGATAAAATAATGGATTGCTTTGGGAAGTAGTAAGCTGCCTGTTTCTGGAAACACTGAAATATGACCTCGACAATCATTCATTAATCCATTATTTAGCAAATATATCTATCTGGAGCCCTACTGTTCTAGACTTTGTTATAGGAGCTGGGGATATACCTGTGAACAAGTTAGGCATGGGCCCCAATCTTGTGGAGTTTCCATTTTAGTGGGGTTGAGGATGCACATGATAAACAAGGAAACCAAAATATTTCCAAATCGTGGATTGTGATAAATGCTGTGAGGACATAGACAGGCTGCTCTGGTAGGGGGTAAAAGGCAGCCCAGCTTCTTCCATTTGCAGGATGGTTTAGATGGGAATTGAGCATCCCCTTGGATGTTTGTTTCCCAATGATTCTGAGAAAGTGAGTCTATGACTCAGTGTGGGAACTTCTTAATGATATTGACACCCAGGAATTCAAGATAACCAGGAAATTTGGGATTTAGTTACTTGGAAGGTTGATGAAGTGCAATAGTCGACTCTCTATACAAAGGAGCCAGCTCCTGGAAAACAGCAGGATTCTTGTTTACTTTTAGTTTTCAGTCCAGGTTGGACTTCACTGTTTTTTGGCCAAAGGTCATCATATTGGTTTTTAGCAGAAAGAGTCAGATTCAAAGAACCAGCCTGATATCTGGATTTCTTCTAAAAATCTCCTTTCAAGAATTGGCCCAGATGCAGGCCTTTTTGGTTCCACCATCTACACCTGGTATTGGAGGGGCGGGGGTGAGGATGGTGTTCATCCTACACTAATCTTTGCTTAGTCTGAAGTTTCTGTTTTTGTTTTCTTTGGGTTAACATTTAAAATGAGGATTAAAAACAAAATAAAACAAAACATATTTCCGGTATTCCTTGGAAAAGCTGAAGATCTTTCCATAAATGTTCTCAAAATGTGGTAACATCACCTGCAGAGATACAGTCACAGCCTCCTTTAGATATAGTTATAGGCTCTTCAGTTCACCATAGTGTCTATGCAGCCCAATTCATTCATTTCTGTGACCTGCTTGGCCATGGAAGGTGTTTGAGTTTTTGACTACTATTCTGTGAATTTCAAGGCCTGGAAAGTGGGAATGTTGCTTAATGATCAATCCTTTCTGATTCAGTCATCTTGTCAATTCAAAAAGAAAGGGTGCTGTCAAAACTTAAATTTTCAGAGCTGAAAAGGCTGTTAAGGAACCGCTTTCCACTCCAAGTCCAAATCTCTGTTGTGTTCATGGAGAAACTGAAGCCCAAAGAAGAAGACACTTAGCCATGGGTACAAACTGAGTTGGTGACATCACTGTCACTAATCAGGGCATTGTCCATATACAGAAATTCCATAGTAACCATTACACTGAATTGAATCTAAAGCAACTTAAGAACAGATTTCCATACCTTGCATGATTTTTTTCTTTTCCTTCTTAAAGGCATTGGAAATAAAGAAAGAAAAAGAAGGAAATTCTGTGTTTATTGTCAAGCGCATCTCAATTTTTATTAGCAGCCTGAAAAAAATCTTACAGATAAAAATATCTGAATGTTTCACTCTAATCATTATCTTATCAATCTGCGCTTATCATTTAATCTGAAAACCCAAGAACAATCTTAATCCCTTCTGCAGAGGTCTCAGGGGTGCTGAAGTTGATAAGGACATTAAAGTCTCTTCATGTATTGCTAGGCGCTGGAAAGGAAGAGACTCTCAATACCAATGTAAATGTCCTTTGCATACAGAGGGTCCCGTAGACTTGGGTTCTCATCCTTCATCTTTCCAGGTTTTCAACTAAGATAAGGGAGATGGCTTTCAGAGGTTCCCGAAGGCTCGCTGGTGAAGAGTGAGTTGCTAGGGGAACAAAGTGTGATTCCAGGAGGCTGGGTAATGCTGAGTCACATTAATAATAATAACAACAATAATTTTTAAAAAGCAGCTACATTTGTTGAGCTTTTACCAAGTGTCAAGAACTATTCTCAGTGAGTTCCATTTATTATGCCATTTAGTTCTTCCAACAACCCTGTGAAATATGTACTATTACTATTTCCACTTGACAGATGAGGAAACTGAGGTGCTGAGAGGCTAAGGGACTTGTCCAGGGCCTCACAACTAGATGTGTTAAAGCTGGGATGTGGCTCCTGTCTCTGCAACCCAAATGTTTCACCACTTCTATTATTTCAAGACAATTCTAGAGGCAAAATGCACATTTCTAATATATTTCTCAATATATTATTTGGAATAGATGAAGCCTCTTAACTCCTCACTTTCTAGATTTATGTAGCTCAATACCCTAGTCACTAGCCACATGTGGCTGAATTTAAAATAATTAAAATTTTGTAAAATTAGCCATCTAGAACTCAATCACATGAATCACATTTCATGAGTTCAAAAGCCACATATAACTAGTGTCTACCTTATTGGACACTGAAGACATAGAACATTTCCATCATCGCTAGAAGTTCTACTGGAAAACATTGTTACAGATGAAAAAAAATCAGGACTCAGGCAAAGGGACTTGTCCAAAGACATGCAGCGAGGTCCAGGATTTGAAAAATGCATAGCTCAGATGCCACGTTTTAGTCCTTTCCTTGGTCTTTTTTGCCTGCCTCCTGCTCATCTCTTTTTTGTCTCTGCAATTAGATTTTAAGTTTGTGAAGGACAGGTAGCATATTCTTCATTTCATTTGTGAACCACACTCCAGCTGCCCAAACCTACCCCCTTCCAGGGCAGAGCACACAGTAGGGCTTTCATCAACCCTCTTGCCTTTCCTTTCCCACTCCTCACTTTTAAAATGGCAGTGGGAGATCTGGCAAGTATCAAGCCTCAGGTTTTAAGTAAAACATGTTATTATAATTTATTTTTTTTTTGAGCTGGCATAGTTAATTGCATAAGGCAGAGAGATGTTTTTTATTTGAAGGCCTCTGAGGACTAATATGTTTGGTGACGGGAGCAGGGGAGGGGAGACCTGTACTGTTTACCTTTCTTGAGGTAAGATTGAGGGTAGCGTTCATGGAGAGCTGGGCCTTGAGGACCTGAGTGCTTGCTTGGTCTTGTAAGAACCTTAACCAGAGACATAGTTAAGTGTATGAACCCTGGAGACCCAAAGACCTGGGCTGCTGCTGCAGCTATAGCAGATAACAGCTGTGTAAGCCTGGACAATTTATGCAAACTTCTGAGCTTGCATTTTATCATTTATAAAGTGTGGTTTGATCGTGTAGTGTTAGGAAGCACCTTTGCAATAACCCATGTAAAATACCTGGTAGCCACAACTATTTTCATCACCTCATTTATTTATTACTTATTTATTATTGTCACTTTCACTAGACTGAAAACTCTTGAAGCACAGAGCCTATGTCCATCTTGTTCACTGTTGTACCTCAGGGTGCAATTCCCAGCCCCATGGTAGATAATAAATATGTGTTGAAGCAATGAAGGGATATCATAGTCTCAGAAAAGAAGTCTGTGTTGTAAAGAAACTTAAAGGATTGTGGTTTGATTTCCTGTTGGATGCATAAATTTTCATTACAAACACCTTTGTCAAGTGGTTGTCTGGGCACTGCTTTAACACCTCCAGTGACAGTGAGCTCACTACCTTATAAACCCTTTTCATCTTGGACCTCTCCATTGGGCTTAAGGGCAATCCCTCATGCCTGGCTGAGACAAGAACAGGAAGTGTCAACGCTTCTTAGGTGCACCGTGCTATGTTGATCAGTCACCCAAATCTCTTAGCCTTTGTAGAAACGGGGCTGCAACAAAATAAGTCTGTAGCCACTCTGTGGAGTTTCATGGATATCACTGGGGGTGGGGAGAGAAGTGAAAAAATGAACCTAGAGAATCTGGCTATAAAACACATTACCTGCATTTATGGTTCTTGTGCCCCAAGGCCTGGGATAAAGTGAAGAAGGAAAAACATTCCACTCTGGCTCTCAGTGACCCCTAAAAGAAACCCCCCATGGAGTCATTTAGGATAGTAATTTGAGTATAAACTCAAGCATACATTTCTAGCCTTCCCTCCATAAACTCAGGAGTCTCATGATGATCGGCACCAAATTGCTTGAAAATGTGCCCCAGACCCTTCCAGATGAGGGCTGGGCTCAAAGATATAAAAAGTTAAGGGCATGTTGCTATGGCATTAGCATTAAGGGAGTAGACACGAACCTCAAACTGTGCACAGAAAATATATTCTCTCCGTATGCCCTCTCCATGAAAAACCAAGCCAGCAAAGTCATTAAAATGTCAGACAAAGAGCCAGGTGGGAAAAATGCATGTTTAAAAGTAAACATGTAGCCTGTGATAATTGTGTCCCTTGAAAAGGTAAAGATGGGGGAAAGAAAGAAAAAAAAAAAACTTGGAATAAAAAGAAAGGCAGGGAGAATATGGGGCTGCACAGCTCCTTCCCCTTTACTCTTCATAATCTCAAGAAATGGCATCACCGTCCACTCAGTTGCTTTAGCAAAGCACCTAAAAGTCAGCATTCCCCTTTTTTTGTGATTAGCTCCCTGCACTGAATCAACTAGCAGATCCTAAGTCCAGACTTAGCTCCAAAACATTAGATTGAAACATATTAAGTTGACAAATTTATACCTTCTTTGACATACAAAAAATGTCAATTCCATATGATTCAACCTAATTAAATCTCAAATCAGCTCTTTTTTCAGTCTCTGCTGCCACCATCCTGGTTCAAGCCACCATCAATACTTGCTTGATCTATGTGGTAGTCTCATAATATGCCTCCCTGTTCTCACTTTTGACCTCTTTCAGCGCTGTATTCTAACCTTAGAAGGTAAAGTAGACCATGCCCATCTCCTGCTTAAAATATCTCAGTGTTCAATCTGATAAAAGACCTACATACCGAAAACTACAAAGCATCGCTGAAAGAAATTAATGATTTAAAGAATTGGAGAAATTGTGACTGTAATCCCAAGTTATCGGAAGGCTGAGCCCAGAGAATCACTTGAGCCTGGAAGGTCAAGTCATCAGTGAGCCACGATTGTAGTACTGCACTCCAACCTAGGCAACAGAGCAAGACCCTATCTCATAAAAAAAAATTGAAAAAAACAAGCAAGAAAAAAAGAAATGGAGAAATATACCACATTCATGAGTTAGAAGTCTAAATATTCTTTTCTTCAAGTTGATCTATAGATCTATAAATATAGATTTAATACAATCCCAATAAAAACTCTAGCAACCCTTTGTTTTGCAAAACTGACAAGTTGATTTTAAAAATTTACATGGAAATGCAAAGGGCCTAGAAAAGCCAAAACAACTTTGCAAAAGAACAAAGTGAAGAATTAACACTACTTGACTTCAAGCTTTCTTAGAAAGCTACAGTAATCAAGAAAGCATAATATTGATGTGAAGGTAGATAAATAGTTGAAGGCAATAGAATACAGAGCCCAGAAATAGACCCATAAATAAAAGAACAACTAAAAGAAAGATGTAAAGGCAATTCAGTGAAGAAAGTATAGTCTTATTAACAAATGGTGGTGAAACAACTGGACAGTTATATGCAAAAAACAGAGAAAATATTATTAAAATGAAGGAAATTATAAAAGAGAGCCAAATAGAAACTCGAAGCTGAAAAATAGAATAACTAAATTTAAAAAATTACTAGATGGCTTAACAGCAGGCTTGAGCAGGCTGAAGAAAGAATCAGTGAACTTGAAGATAGGACATTTGAAATTACTGAGTCTGAGAAGCAGAAAGAAATAATGAAGGTAGGTGAACAGAACTTAAGGGACTTATGGAGCACCATCAAGCACATCAACGTAGGCATTATGGGAGTCCTAAAAGTAGAAGAGAGAGAGGAAGGAACAAAGAGAGCTTATTTGAAAAAAATAATGACTGAACATTTTCCAAATTTGAGGAAATAAATGGACATACACAGTCAAAGGCTCAATGAATTCCAAGTAGAATAAACTCAAAGAGGTCCACACCTAGACACATAATCGAACTGTTGAAAAACAAAAATAAAGAGAGATTCTTGAAACAGCAAGAAAAAATTGATTTTCCATGTACAAGGGATTCTTAATAAAATTATTAACCTATTTCTCGGCAGAAAACTTGGAGGCCAGAAGGCAGTGAAATGATACACCTACAGTGCTGAAGAAAGATAAAAACCTCTTAACCAAGAATTGTACATCAAAATGGCAAAAATGTCCACCAAAAATGAGGGTAAGCTCCCCAACAGCACTTGGGTTTTCCTATTTAGAGGTGGTACTGAGAGACAGGACTAGGTGGATTTCCCAGGCCGACTAAGAATCCCTAAGCCTAGCTGGGAAGGTGACCGCTTCCAACTTTAAACATGGAACTTGCAACTTAGCTCACACCCGACCAATCAGATAGTAAAGAGAGCTCACTAAAATGCTAATTAGGCAAAAACAAGAGGTAAAGAAACAGCCAATCACCTGTTGCCTGAGAGCACAGCGGGAGGGACAATGATTGGGATATAAACCCAGGCATTCGAGCTGGCAACAGCTACCTTCTTTGGGTCCACCCCCTTTGTATGGGAGCTCTGTTTTCACTCTATTTCACTATATTAAATCTTGCAACTGCAAAAAAAAAAAAAAAAAAAAATGAGGGTCAAATTAAGACATTTCCGGATAAACAAAGGCTGACAGAAGTTATTACCAATAGGTCTGCCCTACATGAAATGCTAATGGAAGTCCTTCAGGTTGAAATGAAAAAATTCTAGATAATAACTAAAAGCCATATGAAAATAGAAAGATTTCTAGTAAGGGTAAATATATGGGCAAACAAAAATACAACTATTATTGTTATTTTGGTTCATAATTCTGCTTTTAATTTTTTATGGGATTTAAAAGACATACATAAAATAATTATAATTCTATGTTAATAAGTATACAATATATAAAGATGCAATTTATGACATCAATAACATAAAGTAAAGCAGTGACAGAACTGTAGAATTTTTGTATGTAATTGAAGCCAAGCTGGTGTTAACTCAAACTAGATTGTTATAATTTTAGGATGTTAAGGATAATCTCCATGATAACCACAAAGAAAGTATCTATAGAATATACCTAAAAAGAAATAAGAAGGGAATCAAAACGTGTTACTACAGAAAGTCGATTAACCACAAAGAAGATTCTAAAGAATGAAATGAGCTTCATCAACTGACTCCCACCCTACGCCTTGGCTCTCAGTTCCCAGTGGCTCATGCTGTATTTGGAGTTCATCCCAATCTCTCTCTTCAACTGCAGGAAGCCCAATCTCTCTCTTCAACTGCGAGACTCTACTGAAGTGGTGCCTGTATCTATGGTCCTGAAAAAAGTCTTCCTCCCTATGGAAAAAAAGAAAAAGAGAAAAAAGAAGAAAATAAATGAAAGACAAGTGGCTATAAGACATGGAGAAAGCAAATAACAAAGTGGCATAAAGTAAGCCCTTTCTTATCAGGAATTACCTTATCTTTTTTTTTTTTCTTTTTGAAAAGAGACAAGGTTTCACCATGTTGCTCAGGCTGGTCTCAAACTCCAGAGCTCAAGCAATCTGCCTACCTTGGCCTTCCAAACCTGTTGGCCTCCCAAACCTATAAACCTGTTGGGATTACAGGTGTGATCCACCACACCCAGCCTCAGTAATTACTTTAAATGTAAATGGATTAAACTCATAAATCAAAGGCATAGATTGGAAGAATGGATTAAAAAAAAGATCCAATTATATGCTGCTTACAAGAGACTCACTTTTGATCACAAATTAGACTGAAAGTGAAAGGATGGAAAAAGATACTTCATGTCCATAGCAACCAAAAATGAACTGAGGTGGTTATATTAATATCAGACAAAGTAGAAAAAGAATCAATGAAACCAAATTAGTTCTTTGAAAAAAACTAACAAAATTGACAAGTATTTTGCTAGATTGACTAAGGAGAAAAGAGAAAAGTTACTAAAATCAAAAATGAAACTAGAGGTATTACTATTGATTTTATAAAAATTAAAAATACTATAATTGTATGCCAAATGGGTTAACCTAGATAAAATGGACACATTCCAAATTCCTACAAAAACACAACCTACGAAGACTGAATCATGAATAAATGGAAAATCTGTATAGACCTACAGCTAATGAAGAGATTGAATTAAGAATAAAAAACCTCCCCTAAAAGAAAAGCCCTGACTTTGCAAATGACTTCAACTGGTGAATGTAAAAGACTTCAACTGCTGGCTTCTATCAAACATGTAAAGATGAATTTATACCATTCCTTTTCAAATTCTCCCAAAAATTTGAAGAGGAAGGACACCCACTAGCTCAGTCAACAAAGCCATCATTACACTGATAAAAATGAGGCCAGACCAAAAAAATTATAAGAAAACTACAGATCCATATCCTTTATGACTATTGATGCAAAAATATTCAACAAAAGACTAGCAAACACAATTCAACAGCATATTAAAAGAGATATATATCTATATCTATATCTATATATACACACACACCAATAAATGGGGTTTATTCCTGGAATTAAGAGGGGTTCAACATATGAAAATCCACTTATATAATATACCACATTAACAGAATGAAGAGAAATAAACCACACTATCATATTAATTGATACAGAAAAAGCATTTGACAAAATTAAGCACCCTTTCATGATAAAAACACTCAACAAACTACTCAACATAATAAAGGCCATATATGAAAAACCCACAGTTGACATTATACTCAATGGTGAAAAATGAAACACTTTTCTTGTAAATCAGGAACAAGACAAGGGTGCCCACTTTTACCACTTCTATTCAACATAGTACTGAAACTTCTAGCCAGGGCAATTAGGCAAGAAAAAGATAGAAAAGATACCCAAACTGGACAGGAATAAAATAATTTATTCCTATTTGTAGCTACCAGGATTTTATATGTAGAAAACAGAAAAAATCCATAAGAACTGTTAGCGTTAACAAATAAATTCAGCAAAATAGCAAAATACAAAGTGAACACAAATAATTAGCTGCATTTCTATAAACTAACATTGAATATCTGAAAAGAAATTCTGAAAACAATTCCATTTATAGTAGCATCAAAAACAATAAAATACAAAGGTATTAAATAAGGAGGTGAAAGACATAAAACCACAAAACATTGCTGAAAGAAGTTAAAACATAAATAAATAGAAATATAGCCCATGTTTATGAATTTTAAGACCTAATATTATTAAGCTGTCAATACTACCTAAAGCAATCTAGAGTTCCAGTGTAATCCCTACCAAAATTTCAATCTTGTTTTTTTTTTCAGAAATAGAAAAACCCATTCTAAAATTCATATGAAACCTGGAGGGATTCTGAACAATTAAAACAACCTTTAAAGAGAACAAAGCTGGAGAACTCCTATGTCCTGATTTCAAAACTTACTACAAAGCTTCAGTAATCAAAACAGTGTTGTAGTGGCATAAACACAGACATATAGACCAATGGAATAAAGCAGAGAGCCCAGAAATAGACCCTGGCTTGTATGATCAAGTGATTTCTGTCAAGGGTGCTAAGAAAAGTCAATGGGAAAAGGACTTTGTATTTTTAACAAATGGTGCTAGAAAAACTGGACATCCACATGCAAAAGAATGAAGTTGGAGTTTTCCTTTACATCATATACAAAAATTAACTCAAAATGTATCAAAGACCTAAATGTAAGAGCTAAAACTGTAAAACTATTAGAAGAAAATATGGGGAAAAGTCTTAAGAATATTGGGTTTGGCAATAACTTCTTTGATATAATACCAAAAGCACAGGCAACAAAATTAACAATAGATAATTTGGGCTTCATCAAAATTAAGACTTGTGCATCAAAGAACACTATCAACAGAATAAAAAGGCAACCCACAGAATCAGAGAAAACACTTTAAAATTATATATATATATAATAATATATATAATATATAATATATAATAATATGTATATATTCAATATCCAGTACATATAAAGAACTCCTATCAACAACAAAATAACACAGTTAAAAAGTGAGCAAAGAACTTGAATAGACATTTCTCCAGAGAAGATATACAAAGGCCAGTAAGCCCACAAGAAGATACTAGACATTACTAATCATTAGGGAAATGCAAATTGAAACCACAATTAGATCCCACCTGATACACTTTGGGATGGCTATTATAAAAAAAAATACACAGAAAATATCCAGTGTTAGGGAGGAAGTAGAGAAGTGAGACTTTCTCTGCATTGCTGGCAGGAATGTAAAATCCATCCACTGTGGAAAACATTACATTGGTTCCTAAAAATATTAAGCATAGAATTACCATATGATCCAGCAATTCCACTTCTGAGTATATGCCAAAAATAATTGAAAGCAGGGTCTGAAAGAGATATTTGTATAACCCTGTTCATAAAAACATTATTCACAATAGCCAAAGGAAAGAAATAACCCAAATGTCTATCATGGATGAGTGGATAAACAAAATGTGATATATACACACAACAAAATATTATTTAACCTTAAAAAGGAAGGAAATTCTGACATATACTGTAACATGGATGAACCTTGAATACATTAGGCTAAGTGAAATAAGCCAGTCACAAAGGATACATACCATACGATTCCACTTACTTGACTTACCGAGAGTAGTCAGATTCATGGACAGAAAGTAGATGGTGGTTGGTAAGGATGAAGAATGGGGAGTTGTTGTTTAATGGAAACAGTGTTTCAGGTTGGGGTGATGAAAAAATTCTAGAGATGGATAGTGGCGATGGTTGTATAATAATGTGAATATACTTATCACTGCATTGTACACTTAAAAAGGATTAAGATAGTAAGTCCTGTGTTATGTGTATTTTACCATAATTTTAAAAGCTAAACAATCTTACAAAGAAAAAAAATGCTTCAGTGGCTTCTCATCACACTAAGAATAAAATCCAGTTTTCTTACATGGACTGTGAGATCCTCCAGGATCTGGTCACTGCTGACCTTGCTGACCTCACCTGAAACCACTCCCTCTTTCATGCACTCTCCTTCAGCCACATTGGTTTTTTCTGTTCCCCCAACACATGAAGATTTTTCCTGCCTCAGAGTGTTTGCATTTGTTGTTTCCCCTGCCTGGAATACTCTTCTTCCAGACGACTCCATGGACATCTTCTTGTCTTTCAGGTGTCAATTCAAATATTATCTTATTTAAAAAAAAAAAAAAAAACTTACCTGATGTACTAACTTAAAAACCACACACCTCAAGTTACTTTACCTTTCTTTCTACAAGTATTTTTTCCCTGTTTCATCACAGAACCCCGTTTATTTTCTTTAAGAAATTTATCACAAACTTTTATCACAAATTAAAAAATTTTATCACAAATTAAAAAATTATCCTCCATTTTTGGTTAACTTCTATTCATGGTACATATATTGTGATGATTGTTATGTGCTGGTATTATTCTGAGTTCAGGATTACACCCATAAAATCAACAAAATAAAATCAATTAATTCAAAATAGATCAAAGACCTAAATGTAAGAGCTAAAACTGTAAAACTCTTAGAAGAAAATATGGTGGAAAGGCTTACGAATATTGGATTTAGCAGTAATTTATTTGATATGATGCCAGAAGCACAGACAACAAAATTAAAAATAGATAAATAGGACTTCATCAAAATTAAAACTTGTGCATCAAAGAACACTATCAACAGAATAAAAAGACAACCCACAGAATCAGAGAAAATACTTTCAAATAATATATGTATGTGATAAGGGATTAACATCCAATACATATAAAGAACTCCTGTCAACAACAAAATAACCCAGTTAAAAAGTGGGCAAAGAACTTGAATAGACATTTCTCCAGAGAAGATATACAAAGGCCAACAAATCCACAAAAAGATGCTAGACATTACTAATCATTAGGGAAATGCAAATCAAACCACAATGAAATCCCACCTGATACCCTTTGGTATCAGTGGAAGGATGGAAGGATACAGGAACACAGGATTAATTAACAAAAATGTATTATGTTTGATTGTGTTAAATACTAAGGATAAAAATAAAACAGGGCCAAAACAGAGTGTGTTGGGGGTGTAGGTTTGCAATTTGCTTGTTATCTGATCTCCTCTAAAATGCAAGCCCCTGAGGGCAGGAACTTTCTCTCTTGTTTACATCCATTTTCCCAGTGTGCAGGATGACTTTCTTAATATTTAAAAATGAATCTTGTGAAGACCAACGATGATTCAGCTAGAACAAGGGGATCGCAGCAGGGGCGCGCCTGGAGGAGAATTGCTTATAGAGGGTGATCTCAACTCCCCCATTCATCCAGGAAACTTTCGTCTAGCAGGTTCCAAGGGGGCTTTCTTTTCCTTTTTTTTAAAAAAAATTGTAAAAATACAAAACATAAAATGTATAATTTTAACCATTTTTAAGTGTAAAATTCAATGGTATTATGTTCACATTGCTGTGCAACTATCACCACTATCCATCTTTAGAACGTTTTCATCATCCCAAACTAAAACTCTGTACCCATTAAATACTCACTCTCCGCTCACCCTCTCCTTCAGCCCCAGTAACCATCATTCTACTTTCTGTCTGTGTCTTTGACTATTCTAGGTACCTCACATAAACGGCATCATGGAGTAGACATCCTTTTGTGTCTTGCTTATTTCACTTAGCGTAATGTTTTCAAGATCCACCCATATTGCAGCATATGTCCGAATTTCATTCCTTTTCAAGGCTGAATAACACATCATTGCATGTGTTATTCTCATAGTCAAGAGAGTTTCTTGACTATGTTAATATCCTTGGTCAGGTTTGTGAGCTATGAAGCTAGAAGAGCTAGAAGAGCTAGATTACACACTCCTTGAGGATGAAGATCATGCTTGCCTTATTCATTGCATGGCCCCAGTGGCCATCACTGGCATAGGGTAAGTGTCCAATATATTGAGAGAGAGACAATATAGAGTACCTGGATCTGCTGTTGACTTTCTAGGAATTGCCCACATCAGTACTGTGAGTCTAACCAGGAAGAAATGTACAGAAACAGACAGATGTTTACACAATGCTGGACAGACCAGCAAGACCTGGAACTGACCTAATAATTCATAAAGATGGGATTTCCCCTGGGCCAAATGTGTTGTGGGTATTAGAGTCAGATGACCTGAGTTCACACCCTCCTACGGTACTAGCTGCTGTTCACCTCTCTGAGCCTCAGTTTTCTTATCTTTAAAATAGGAATATAATATTAATATTATCTGTCTCACAAGGAAGATTAAAATAGATAATTTATTTAAGGTGCTTACTGCCTTCACTTTCCTGTAAGTGGGGGCTGCAGAAGGGGAGGTTTCCCTGATGCTATTTGACTCCATCATGGAGAGACATATTGGGTGACCCTGATAGATCCCAGTGTATTTTCATTCAGTCACCACTCCAAACAAGATAAAACTGGGATGGATCAATCAGTCTCTCTCATCATGAAGGCAAAAGGAACACCAGGGGTGGGATGAGAAAGAAAAGTGGATTCTTAGGCTACTGGCAGATGTCTATGAAATGCACATGGTGCTGAATTTTGCAGAACTTTTTTTTCTTACTATCTGTCCATTAAGAACTGTGTTATTCTTTCCTTGTCTTTCTCTTTCTCTAGCTTTTGCTCCAAGTTTAGGCTTCTTCTGTCCTTGCCTGTTCTGGGGTTCAGGTGAGGAAGTGTAACTGAGGCTGCCCCATGGTAGAGCCAAGGAGAACAGGATCAGGAAATACATCTGAGACATCATTGCAGACCTGGCCAGGCATGGACGCCCAGCCCGTGGAGTCGGGGACTAAACTAACTCGGAGCAGCTTCCCTAAGTCATGTTTACACTGTCACGCTGTGCAAATTGGAGAGTTTGTTTCCAGGAACATCTGGGAGGACCAGCTGGACACGTGTTTCCCTCCTCATTAATTTAGGCTCCTAATTAATCGTGCAAAACCCACACCAAATAAGCAGGAACCAGGACTGAAAATAATCATTAGGCCCCCCAAACACACACACATTTTAATGAGAACTTGGCCCAGGTGATTGTGCCTCTCTTGGCTCAGTACTGTGGCTACAGGCAGGGAGTTCAGCAGGGAGAAATATACAGAGACAGACAGAGACATGCCCAATATGGGCATCAGAGAAGCTAGCAGACCTGAGGGCCTGGAGCCGACTTCCCAACCATTCATATAGATGGGACTTCCCTCAGGCGAAGTATGCTGTGGGTAGTAGTCAGATGGTCGGAGTTCAAACCCTCCCTACAGTATTAGATCTTATTTGCCTTTCTGAGCCTCAGTTTTCTCATCTGTAAAATAGGAATATAATATTACCTGTCTCACAAGGTTATTGTGAGGATTAAATGAGATAATGTACTTCAGGTGTTTAGCTACTGAGCGCACTGTACACTCAGTGAGTGGTGGCCATTATTGTCACCACTGCTACTGATCATTATTCTTAATGATAATCTCTGATTATTATGATGAGTCACATTAAAAAAAGAAAATCAGAGAAATGTCGGAGACAAAGGATGACTGTATCAATACAACTTTAGATATATTTCTGTGACCTAGCTCATGGAAATAAGAATTCATTTCCTGCCTTTCTTTGTCCATAAGAACCCAACTGAGTGCATAGTTGTGATCATCTAACTCAAGGTACATCTCTCTTTTTTAAAAAATCTGATAGCATCCCGAATTAACGTTCCTCTCAGGCTTCAAAGTACCAGAAAAAGAAGTTATTGATGCATCCACATGGGCCGTGGCCATCCTGGTCAGAGCGAGGCAAGGCATTGGGAGGCTGGGAGCTCCATCATGCCTGATGAGTAGAGTCTGGAAAATGCTGGGTTTTACAGCCTAATCACATGCTGAGGACAAGGCTTCCTGCTTCGAGGAGAAACAGAGTTAAGAAGATTTATTGAAAGTATTCCAAGGGTGTCTTGAACATCAAACAGCTGTGAAAAGGGGACTGACGATTGAAGTACGAGGGTATCTGAAACCCACGGCTTATTCTCTTCGGTGGCACATGGGTTTATAGGAAAATATGTTTAGGCAGTATATTGATACTGTCCCCCTTTCCTTGATCTCCCCAAAGAAGACCTTCGAAAAGTAGTTTAGTGATGCGTTTGGAATACAATATGAGTAATGGCTCCCTAAAAGGCAAATTTGATCATGTCATTCCTGCCTGTTGAAAACTGCCCTTGAGAGAAAATGGGAACTCTTTGCTAGGCGCCCATGGTCCTGGGAGATCCGGCCCCAGTTTGCCTCAGCACCTGGAAGATCTGCTTCCCGGCCATCCCCTCTCTAACCTCACCAAACTCCTTCCTGTTCCTAGAAATCGGCATACTCCAGCCTTTCACAAACTCTTTACCTCTGCTGGAGGCATTTTCTCTCCGGTCCTTCTTTGGCTGAAGGGCTCCCATCACTCAGGTTTTGGTGTCAATGTCATTTCCTGCAGGAAGTTGTCCTTGAACTTGAGTTTGGTTGGTTTCTCTCCTTGTCTACCCCCACAACACCTGGTGACAACCATGTTTATTGTCATTGCTTGCTGAATTGTCCACCTCACTTGTTAGATAAGAAGGATGAAGGCAAAGGCCATATGGGTTGTATCTATCTTTAACTCCATGTCTGGGACCATTGCAGGCACTCAAAACTAGACATTGGCTAAGTGTATGTGGGATGAATGAATGTCCAGCCTGACCTGCTGTTTCAAGATTTGACTCGAGGAAGATGGCAGAGTGACCTGGTGCTTGTTCTTCACCCACCCCATACACCTTGCTCTGCCTCTCTGTCCCAAGGCACCTCTCCACTCCTGCCACTGTGCTGTTGCTTAGCCCTCTGGGTGTAGAAGTCTGTTTACTTCCTGTCAGTGGCCTTGGTCCCTTTCCATCCTGGCCTGTGTCCTTGAGTAACCTCAAGTAATATTCCACCTTGCTGGACTCAGGGTCCTACCACCAGAATTCTCTGTAGAGAAAAGAGTAGGACCTTGGAGGGTCCCTCACCACCACCCCTCTCCATTCATGGGTGAAGAATACTTTCTCTGCTTCTCCTTCCCCAGGAATGAGGCTGCAGCTTCCATAGGCAGACACTGGGATGCTATCTCAGATAAGCAGGAAAAGCAATCAACGTGAAAGCTTTAGAATTGATCAAAGCATGAAGGCTGCTCATATCTAGGTAGTGGCACAGAAGATGCCATGAAAAAAAGCCTATAAGGAATCTTCTGTGGCAAGCCAGGCAGATAAATCTGGCAACTTTATAAATTGTTATGCTTCTGGTTATAAATAACAGAAACCCCAACTCCAGGTGCCATAAACAATAAAGGTCATTTATTCACTCTTGTAATTGGAAAACATAGATACAGGTTTCAGGTAAAGCTGGATCCCATGGCTCAATGATGTCATTAAACACCCAATTTCTTCCTTGGGTTTGCAAGATGGCTTTCAGCGGCCCTTGAGGCTTCAGCTTCATTATTCATTTTGAAGGAGGAGGAGAGAGTACCTTGCTCCTGGCACTTCCAGACTGTGATCTGGCTTAAGCAGCTTGAGGCTTAAATCTGAACTTCAACCAATCGCTGTAGCCAGTGGGGAGGGAATATGCTAACTGCAAAGGTCATAGAAGTGAGGGGTGAAGCTGGCTTCTTTAGAACAATATGGATTTATTTCCAAGTGGAAATTGGAAAGGGGAAAGTAGGAAAGTATGTTAGAGAGGAAACTAAGCAATGTGCAACAGTGGACTGCTCAGGGGAATCAGAAGTGCTGATTTGGGCTGCTTCCTTTCATGCGATTAAGAGGGAAAAAGACTTAGCCGTCACATTGGTGGCAAAATGCACATACCAGGGAACTACAAATTTGCTCCAGCCTGGAGCAATCTTTTATTCTGGGAGAGGTTTATTTGGTAGATGGTTTGCAAGCTCTCTTTGCCAACACTTGGGCGGGTACATGGTTGGGCTGAGAACAGATGCATGCAGGTGACTGTGCAATGTACTGTGTTGGAAGAAGTAAACTCTAGAGCCAAGAGCTGGCACCTTGCTCAGCCACTACGGTGGCCAGTTTCCCATTGTCCCTGTGTCAGGTGTGGCAGCATGAGTGTCTCTCCCATGACATTTCCTTGTAATCTGGACATTAATCCATGCTCAGTCAGAGTAATGCTAACCCACACAATGGACCTATAACAAACGTCTGGCCTTCTTGTTGTACAGGTTATAGTGCACAATCCCATGTAAGAGCTTGTTTACTTATATGCAGTACACAGGTTTAACTTGGTTCAATGTACTGTGTTACAACAACCTAGCAATTTGCATGTTCTTCCTGATTATCTGGTAATTAAACCCAGTAAGTACAAACATACTGTAATTATCATGTAACCGACCATCTGGACGGAGAGTTGGAAATAACTATGTATTTACGCTATAGCTCTATGATAATTATGACGTAATGGAATGATCAGCCATGAAGGGGAAAGATTTGCAAGAGTCACGATTATGCTTTAACATGTTTTTAGCATTAATTCTAGCATTAATTTTCTAGAAACAGCCGGAAATGTAAGGCAACTTGACTGATGAATCCCATCCGGGTGGAGGCACCAAAGGCGTTAAGAACAGCCAATAGGGACTGACACCTGAGCAGGAAGTAAATGTGCCCACTCATTTATTCAGATTTTGTTTATACTTCATTGGACAACACTAAGCATTTGTTTATTTGAACCATTCTCCCTTTTGCATGAGAGTTATCAGTGCCTGTAAGTAAATGATAATGGGTTTTAGGTTTTGTTGGTATATTTTTTTATAGATCTTAGATTCTTGGAGGATGAAATAGGGTATTCAACCACAGAAAAAGTTTTAATATAGTAGCTTTTGTACTGTTGTAAAATTATTTGTAAAAATGCACTTACCCCAGCCGGGCGTGGTGGCTCACACCTGTAATCCCAGCACTTTGGGAGGCCGAGGCGGGTGGATCATGAGGTCAAGCGTTTGAGACCAGCCTGGCCAACATAGTGAAACCCTGTCTCTACTAAAAATATGAAAAATTAGCTGGGCATGGTGGCAGGTGCCTGTAATCCTAGCTACTTGGGAGGCTGAGGCAGGAGAGTCACTTGAACCTAGGAGGCGGAGCTTGCAGTGAGCCAAGATCATGCCTCTTCCAGCCCGGACGATAGTGCAAGACTCTTATCTCAAAAAAAAAAAAAAAAAAAAAAAAAAAAGCACTTGCCCCTTTGGATACAACCACAAGCAATATTTTGACAAGTGAATGTGCTAAACAAGAAGGCTCATTGTACTTCAACTGTGATGCACACATACGAGGATAAAAAGAAAATAGTGTCTGGTGTATAAGAGAGTGGCCAATAGATGCTAAAAATAACAATAGCAAATAATAATACAGTAGGGTTGCATCATGTGAACTCCTGTATTATGAGACTTGAACTAAAGTCTCATAATTTATATTATGTGTTTATATTAAATCTAGGATATTATCAAGGTAAGGTGATCATTTCATATACCATAAGGAAGAAAAAAGCCCCCAAATAAATATCATGTTATGTTTTCCTATTATTAGAATTTTAAAATTAAGTTTCTCCAAAGAATTCTTATAGTTAGACATGTATTTATATATATATATAATATATATATAAATATATATACTCCTCTTGTACAAACATAAAGGAGAAATAAATCGATAAGGCATTTTTTATCTTCACATTCAGAAAACATCTGAATGTGAAAAACATCTTCACATTCAGAGGCTACCTTTTTCAAATCACTTTTTGAGTTGAGTTTTCCATGTCTGTATTCTCCATACAATATTGTCCCCTATGCCAGGGTGCACTGGTAATTCAGCAATTCTTAAAAGAGTGCTTAGCTATTGTCTCTGGCATTTTCTTCCCAGGCAAGTACAGCCATCCCACAGATTATACAGCATTATTTGTGGCTTAATCATTTGTGACGGTTCACAAATTAAGTAAGATTTTGAAAGATTTCCTTCACTCTGACAATATTTATATAAATATTTCTATAAATAAAAGGCATACATCTAGTAAAGCATAATAACCTTTTTTTGGTCACAATGACTCAAGATTCCTTCAACATGAGTCAGGCAACAGAATCTTGATTGAAATGGATTATAAGTTAATGAAGCATTACATATAGGATTGGTATTTTAGATATTTTCTATTACTTCTCATACTTTTACTTAGTACCATTCTTTTAATTCTTGTTTACAACTTACTGTTGGTCCTAATAACTGTATTTTTGTTAAATTTGTGCAGAGATAAGAATCTTAATCAAGGCTATCTAAACCTCTCTTCATCACCCCAAATGAGGGAGATTTGGATTTCCTTCTTCTCCACTTAAATTGGGCAAGAGTTTCCTAAGAGCTTCCCAGAAATGTTGTAGAATAAATTAATGAAAAGTTTAAAATTAACTCAAGAAAGATTAATCAAAGAAGAAACATTTATTAAAGCCATAAGACATAGTTCACATGTGTTAGTTGTTTTTTGAGATGTGTATCCCTTGCCTTCTACTCCCACCAAAAATGCCTGATTATTCTTTGGGAAATGTTTCTGTCTCCCATCTTTAATCATATGATGTGGGAGGGGTAGACTCCACCTCTGCTTCAGGGAAAGTCCTGATTGGTTCAATCTAAAGAGTGTATCCTATCTCCTTGTCCACAGTGATTGGTTCAGAGTTGGGCAAGTAGCCTAGTTTGGACGAATGAAAGTGAATCCCAGGACTTTTGCAAAACCAACTGGAAAGGAGTCTCTCTCTTCCTTTGGATAATGTGGGTTATAGTGTGAGGTCTGGAGCTGGTACAACCATTTTGCTAGCACCACAGAAATGCCTAGAGTTGCAAATAACTCTGCAGTTCCTGAGAATAAATTCTACATCACAAAAGGAAGGAGAGAGAAGAGATGAAAGAGGAGAGGAGAAGGGAGGGAGGGAGAGAGAGAGAGAGAGAGAGAGAGAGAGAGAGAGAGAGGAAGAAACTAGGTGCTTGATCACATTATTTCAACCACCAAATCAGCCCTATCTAAAGACAGAATTATTGCTGGACTTTTCAACAATATGAATGACATTCAGTAACATCTGTGTTATATAAAGCCACTTGAGAACTTTTCTTTCACTTATAGCAAAGCTCAAAACAAAACAAAACAAAAACTTTACTCTATTTTATATTTTAAAGAATTTATTTCATTTTAAACTTTTTAAATGTTTAACAATGCATATATATAAATATATATATTACTTTTAAACTATCTTAAAAATTATGTAGGAGAATCCAAGGACAGGGATGGAGTGGGGTCCCAGGAACTGACTGGAAACAGGAACTTAGAAGCTCCAACCAGCTGGTCCTCATGTCTGCTGCTTCTGCTGCAGGCTTTATTGTTCTCCCTTCTCACTCTGGCATCCTCTGGTCCACACTTGGTGACTTAGTCTCTCAGCAGTGATTCTAAATTTCCAGGAGGCAGATGTAATTGGACCATCTCAGGTCAGGAGTCAACCTCTGATCCAACACCTCTGGCCAGAATGTCAGGGTTGCAAAGCACCAAGTTGACATCTAGGCAACCCCTGAAGGTGGGAAGGCAGCTCTGGGTGGGGAGCGTGTTGGGAGATGCTCAGGCACCCCAGAAAGTGTCCATGCCTGGTGGACTGGAAGTCCCCTTATGACTTAGAGCTACAGTTTCCTTCTGTAAAATGGAGCTGCCAAACACAAGGATTGTCTTGGGTGGAAAATGAGAAAATGAACGGGAGCAGCTGCCATTGTGGGGTGTTGAGGATCATTTCACCTGCTCTCTTGTACAGCAGGCCCTCCAATAGCATCATTCTGTTCAATGTAATTTCATTATAACTTTGATGGGAAAAAATAGATTCCTTCAGGGGCCCCTATTTGTGTGGAGTCTGCACGTGTTCCCCATGTCTGCATGGGTTTTCTGCAGGTACTCCAGTTTCCTCCCACATCCCAAAGCTGTGCATGTGAGTTTCATTGGCATGTCTACACAGTTCTAGTGTGAGCGAGTATGGGTGTATGAGTGAGTGCTCTCTGCAATGGGATGACATCCTGGCCAGTGTGGATGCTTACCACCCACAACCCTGAACCAGAATAAATAAGCAGGGCTGGATGGTACTAGTACCAAAGCAGACATATAGACCAATGGAACAGAATAGAGACTTCAGAAACAAGACCACACATCCATAACTATCTAATCTTCAACAAACCTGACAAAAACAAGCAATGGGGAAAGGATTCCCTATTTAATAAATGGTGCTGAGCAAACTGGCTAGCCATATGCAGAAAACTGAAACTGGACCCTTTCTTTACATCTTATTCAAAAGTTAAGTCAAGATGGATTAAAGATTTAAATGTAAAATCCAAAACCACAAAAACTCTAGAAGAAAACTTAGGCAATACCATTCAGGACATAGGCACGGTTTTATGATGAAATCACCAAAAGCAATTGCAACAGAAGCTAAGGTTGACAAATGGGATCTAATTAAACTAAAGAGCCTCTGCACAGCTAAAGAAACTATCATCAAAGCAAACAGGCAACCTACAGAATGGGAGAAAATTTTTGCAAGCTACCCATCTGACAAAGGTCTAATATCTAGAATTTACAAGGAACTTAAACAAATTTACAAGAAAAAAACAAACGACCCCATCAAAGAATGGGCAAAGGATATGAACAGACACTTCTCAAAAGAAGAATTTATGCAGGCAACAAACATATGAAAAAAAGCTCAACATCACTGATCATTACAGAAATGCAAAGCAAAGCCACAGTGAGATACCATTTCATACCAGTCAGAATGGTGATTATTAAAAAGTCAAGAAACAACAGATTATGGCGAGGTTGTGGAGAAATAGGAATACTTTTCATTGTTGGTGGGAATGTAAATTAGTTCAACTATTGTGGAAGACGGTATGGTGATTCCTCAGGGATCTAGAACCAGAAATACCATTTGACCCAGCAATCCCATTACTGGGTATATGCAAATCATTCCATTATAAAGATACATGCACATGTATGCTGATTGCAGCACTATTCACAATAGCAAAGACATGGAACCAATCCAAATGCCCATCAATGATAGACTGGATAAAGAAAATGTGGTACATACACACCATGGAATACTATGCAGCCATAAAAAGAAATGAGATCATGTCCTTTGAAGGGACATGGATGAAGCCAGAAGCCATCATTCTCAGCAAACTAATACAGGAATAGAAAACCAAACACCACATGTTCTCACTCATAAGTGGGAGTTGAACAGTGAGAAGACATGGACACAGGGAGGGAACATTACACACCAGGGGCTGCTTGGGGGCTGGATAAGGGGAAGGAGAGCATTAGGACAAATAGCTAATGCATGTGGGGCTTAAAACCTAGGTGATGGGTTATAGGTGCTGCAAACCACCATGGCACGTGTATACGTATGTTACAAACCTGCACGTTCTGCACATGTATCCCAGAACTTAAAGTAAAAAAAAGAAAAAAAGAAAAAAAAAAAGAAAAAGTGGAAGAAAAAAATAAGGGAAGTGAATGAACGAAGACAAATTATTGTAAAATAAAAATTCATAAAGTCTACAATAATCCTACAAATGCACACAGTAAAAGCTGTGGACGGAAGTGCTCAGCAAGCCCTCGTTATCTGTGCTTGATTTTTTAACTGCCCCGTGGCAGGAGGCGCTCCTTACAATTTCTGTTTTGAAAACATTTTTTTTTTTTAATTTAACCCACCACCACTACAACTGCCATCTCTCACAGATGCACCAAAAATTGGGTAAATAATTTTCTTACTTGTCTTTTTCAATCTTTCTTAAAAGGATGTAGAGTTCACATTTATTAAAATGACTAATGTTAGAAGCATTTATTTAGAAGTTTGGCAATGTTTGTGTGAACAGGAATATGCTGTAAGAACGTAACTTTTGTTTGTATCAATTGGCCTGTGGTAAAATTTGTCTCATTATGTGTCGGTTTGCCTAAAGTCTCGGTTTCTGAGAAGCTACCGGTTTCTGAGAAGCTACCCGTGATATTAAGGAAGGACTCACTGTATTCTCAGCAGTGCTGAGCATAGCATAGAGGTTCAATAAATGCGTCACTTGTGATTATGCAGCTGCACGCCAGCTTCACGCTGGGAAACTTGCATTAGCATTATTATGAACAACTCACATTTTGATGGTGCAATTCAGTGTATAGCACTCTCACACCCACAAATGTAATTGACGCTCAGGCCATCTCATGAGCCAGGGTCACTATTCCTACTTTACAGAAGAAACTGTAAATGGCTTATTTTAAGCCAATGTGGTTTTTTTGTTTGTTTCATTTTTCTTGAGGTAGGGTGTTGCTTTGTCACCCAGGCTGGAGTGCCGTGGCACAATCGCAGCCCACTGCAGCCTTCAATTCTTGGGCTCAAGCAATCCTCCTGCCTTAGCCTCCTGAGTAGCTGGAACCACAGGAGCAGGTCACCATGCTCAGTTGATTTTTGTTGTTGTGGTTTTGCCACAGGGTCTTGCTCTGTCACCCAGGTTGGAGTACAGGGGCGTGATCTGTGTTCACTGCAAACTCTGCCTCCTCAGTTCAAGTGATTCTCGTGCCTCAGCCACCCCAGTAGCTGGGATTACATGCATGCACCTCCACATCTGGCTGATTTTTGTATTTTTTTAGTAGAGACGGCATTTTGCCATGTTGGCCATCTTGTTCTTGGACTCCTGGACTCATGTGATCTGCCCACCTTGGCCTCTCAAAGTGCTGAGGTTACAGGCATGAGCCACCACACCCAGCCCCAGCTGATTTTTAAACATTTTTTTTTTGTAAAGATGACGTCTTGCTATGTTGCCCAGGCTGGGCTTTAACTCCTGGGCTCAAGTGACCTTCTTACCTTAGCATTCCAAGTAGCTGGGACTATAGGGTGTGCTCCACCATGCCCAGAGATTAAAAATAAATAAATAAATTTAGTAGAGACAAGATCTTGCTATGTTCCTCAGGCTGGTCTCAAACTCCTGGCCTCAAGCAGTCATCCCACCTCAGTCTCCCGAAGTGTTGGGATTACAAGCATGAGCCACTGCATCTAGCCACCAGTGGTTCTTAAAGTGTGAGTATCACCTGAGAACCTGCTAGAAGGAAAACAGAAACTTCTGAATCAGAAACTCTAAGGTGCGGTCCTGTCATCTGCATTTTCACAGGACTTTCAGGTGATTCTGATGCCTACCCTAGGCGCTGTGGCTAATAAGTGAATCCATCCCTTCCAACTCCTTCAGCACTAGTTTCACATGGCAGTTTTGCAGTCTCGAAAGGCAGGGTGATTCGTGACCTGTACATGTCTGTGGCTCCTAGTCTGTGCCAGTCAGTATTCAGGCTCCAGGCTCCAGTGAACAGAGATCATGCCCCTGTACTCCAACCTGGGTGACAGTATCCAGCTCCTTAGCTGCAAGGAACTGAAGAAGTGAGTGTTAGCCGAAGCTGTTGATTTTTATTTACCAACGACACCTTCAATCCTTGAAACTGGTTTGGCTTCCTCTTCCTCCGGTGGGCTTTCTCAGGGAAGGGCTCAGGCTGCATTTGGCAGACTTCTGTGCTCTCACACAGCTTTGTGTTTGATTCTGGTGGAGTAAACATACCGCTACCAGGAACATCTTGCTTTTCCTCTTTTCCTCCGCCACTTCCTCTCAGTTCTTGCTCTTCCCTAGGGAGTTCAGGCAGCACCCTAGAGTGGTGAGTGCTGGGCAAAGCAGACAGTTCAAGATCTTTGTGACGGCCTTGGGTGCATATGGATCTGTGGACATCTCAGTAAGGGGTGGGGGGTACACCCGTTGATGCCAACTGCAAAGCCACTTGGGCTTAGTCATGGTGGAAGAAGCTTCTTTACAAGGTCAGTAATTTAACAGGATCAAAACTCAAATCCTTCCAGAACTTGGAAAAAGATTTCCGCCTTGCCTTACTGTATTGGGAAGGTTCTTAGCTGCCAGGAACAGAAAAAGACACTGGCTGCCTTAAGCAGGAAAGAAATGAATTCAAGAGTATGGGTGGCTGACTGCATTGCAAGGAGAGCTGGAGAGCCAGGCTGAGAGGCCACGCAGCCAGGGGGATGCCCTAGTCGTCTCACAGGAAGGTCTGGTGAGGGCACTGTTGACATCATTCGTATGTGTCAGGTGCCTGTCCTCTCTCCTAGCCGTGCCATGGCTGTCCCCAGGATTAGGTCTTGCTGCAATGGCTACTGCCGCTCCGTGAATGCTACGCAATCCCCAACTTTTTGTACCACAGTGATCCAATGAGTAACCTGGGCTGGATGCTTCTGATTGGTGGAAGACAGTCACATGCCTCTGCTTCAGCTGCAAGGGATCCTGGGGAGATGGGTATCCCCTATTTTTATCGTCTGCTGAGGGAGGTGGACTCAGCTCCTCCCAAGACTCAGAAAGTGGAAAATTTCTTCCAAATAAGGAGGAAGTTAACAAGCTGTGTAACCAAGAGAATAACTATCCCAAACTATCTATTATAAAATCACAATCGTAAAAGCTAACAACTCTATGCTCTTGTTACATGCTCTGTGCTGTTATGACTCATATATTTTACCTTATCTAACCTTCACAGAAGTTCTATAAGGTCATTCTAAGTTGTTACCACACCCATATGAACAGATAAGGAAACTGAGGCCCAGAGAGCTGAGTTATTCATTCAAGATCCTGTAGCTCTAAAGTGGCAGAGACAGGCTTTAAACACAGGGCATGAGCTGCCTCTGAAACCCTAAGGCTGAGGTGACTGCAGAACCCAGATTTCTGACCTGAGCACCTCTCAGTTCCATAAGCCAGTAAATCCCTTACTTTTATTTAAAAGACAGTGACTGGTGTGATGGGCAGGGGTGGGGGGTGCAGTCTGAAAAATAATGATAATAATAGATATAACAGGTGATATTGATTGAGTGCCTATGCTTATTACAGTTGAGTTAAGGTTATTCCTTTTAATCATCCCATCTGTCCTATGATTTAAGATACAACTATTATCCTCATTTTACGGATGAGGAAATGAAGCTGAAAATGGTTAAGAAATGTGACAAACTTGATACAACTTGGAGAAGACAAACAGTGTTCAAATCCAGGGCCGTTACTAGTATGGGCTGTTAACTTTTGGCCAATCAAAGCCCCTGTTTTTCAGCCCTCAATTGGTGGCTGATTTCACCTGGGCCTTTACATGCAATTCTATTAGAATTGTCCTCCCTTCACCACGGAAAAATGCCTAATCTATAATGACAGCAGACATCCCTAGTTGACCAGCCTGCACTCTCCTACTTAACGTAAGGATAGCCTCAGATTCCTTCTTAACACAAATGTTTTCAGCAGCGTCTTCCGACTGATCAGAATTGGCATGTGGGAGGCAAATGATATCTCCTCGCTTATCTAAAGGGTTTGGGTGGATTCCAAGTGACTTGAGCCAGAGACACCTTCATAGAGAATCAAAGAAGCAGACACTTGCTTTTTTTCTCCCTGAACAATAAATGGTTACAGAAGAGTGTGATCACAGTAGCTATTCTCTTACAGTTTAGTTTTGTTAGAGTTTATTCCTAATTGAACATAATTTAAGGTTGCTTATAATAAAAAGCACACAACCTTTAACTGGACATTTAAAAAAATCATATTCAACTGAGAACTGGGAGAAGAGAGATGATTTTGCTGAGAATTTTATGCAGTATAGTTACAATGCCTTAAAATTAAATTCATCCCCGAGTGCTCTGGCACCCAGATAACAAAGGGCAAGAAGATGTATGACTTGTGTGAGTTCTCCTTGCCTGATAAGAGGGAGGCATAAACTAATAGCTTGTGGGCGAATCTGGCCAAAAGTATGCTTTGTTTAACTGTATACGATTTAAAATAAGGATAGCCCACTTGAAAATCCAGACTTGCTTTAAAGATGATAAGACACGGCCACTCCATGCCCATCTCTCTCAAGCTTGACCATCAGCAGGAGCTGAGCATTGCCTGCCCCTTTAGACCAGCAGGCCGACTCCAGCTCTCTCTTCCCTTTCTCATGTGCCTCGCTCCTATGGGCACTGAGCTGTGTGGTCTGGTTGAGGATACGAAATGTACACATCGTCTTGGGTCTTTTCTACACACCAAAGCCAAAGCAATCACGCTAACTCGTAGATCAGATCACCACCCTTTATCTGTGCCTCTCAGAGCTCATCTTGGACTTTGTTGCCTTTTGCTCACGGTTCCTGCCTCTTCAGATCTTTTTTTTTTTTTTTTCCCAGACAGGGTCTCCCTCTGTCACCCAGGCTGGAGTGCAGTGGCACAATCTTGGCTCACTGTAACCTCTGCCTGCTGGGTTCAAGGGATTCTCCTGCCTCAGCCACCCGAGTAGCTGGGATTACAGATGTGCGCCACCACGTCTGGCTAATTTTTGTGATTTTAGTAGAAATGCGGTTTTGCCATGTTGGCCAGGCCAGTCTCGAATTCCTAAGCTCAAGTAATCCACCCCACTTGGCCTCCCAAAGTGCTGGGATTACAGGTGTGAGCCACTGCTCCCAGCCTCTTAGGCTCTTTCTCTGCTTCTAACCCACCAAGTATGTTCCTGCCTCCAGGCTTTTGCACTTGCTGTGCCCTCTGCCTGGAACAGCTTGCCCCCTGCACAGCTGCCAGCTCAGGTCTTTGCTCAGTTGTCATCTTATCAGTGTGACCTTCCCTGACCACCCCATAGAAAACAGCAGAACCCCCTACCACTCTCTGCCCTCTAAACCTGCTCCATTTTTTCCATGGCATTCATAACCATCTAATCCATTTCTATTAGTACACATTTGTTGAGTTTTTTCTCTTACATCCGGCAATGTAATTCTCTGGATAATGAAAATGGGGACTGGGGCCGGGGTTCTCGTTTGTTCTCTGCTCTATACCCAGCACTAGAGCAGTGCCTGGCACATCGGAGACGTTGAATGTAGGAAATGAATGCATAAAAATCTATGTTCAGTCAACGTTAATCTGTGAGACATACATATCTAATCTTTCCAAATAAAGATATCTTTATATAAATATAAAGATTAGAGACATAAAGATGCATTGTTTTATCTTGGGCTGTAAAGATACAATGCTATAAAGACAGCTATATTTATATCTATAGTGCCTGCAGATTAAAGACCAAACAATGACCAGTAGTCACAGAAGGCAAAGACAATGGCAATGCTGTTTACAGTTTCCTTGCATACTGTTTCTGTGAGCTCCTTTTCTTTATAAGTGCTATTAACCCTTTGTGGGATTGTCAGATTCTTTCTGGAAATAGTCCCAGTTGGCCAACTCTTCTGACAGGTTAGAATCCAAACATGGATGTTTGGATTTGCAAACCGCCCTTACAAATAGAGGGGTGAACTTGGGTTCAAGCAGCATCTCTCCAATTCCTAGCTGCATCTCTGTTTGGGCGGCTGGGTGGGGATAATCCAGCCTGTACATGCCTGGCCTTCTTTACTCCGTCAAAATTCCCCATAGACATGCTCTGCGTCCTCCGCATGTGTCTCCATGGCCCTAAGCCCACGCCATGCATTTCCTCTCCAGTTCACCCTAACCGGAGTCCTCTTGGATCCAGCAAAACCTTATTTCAACACCCATCAATCCAGAAATGTGTCCTTCTCTGAGACAGAGCTGGCACTGCTCACGACTCTGGAAAGCCCACTATGGTCAGGACGCCCACCCTGATCTGAGCTCACTTTCTCTGTCTGGAGAAGCCTTTTCATTCAATGCATCCCAGCACAGGCCTAGGGCAGGCACTTCAGCTGCTGGTTGTAGATGAAATGAGTGGAGAGAGGGAATCTTGCTGGAGCCTGGACAGTGGTGCTGGATGAGCTGTCAGCAGGGACGGGACCACTGTGTCAGTCTTGCTGCCCCCAGAAGCTCATCTCCCTTTGCCCAAGCTCCTATGCCTCCCAGGGGGGTCCCACTCACCTCCCACCTCCCAGACCCTCACTCCCTCACTGGTGAGGCCAGAAGAGGATGGAAGTGGGGTTCTCCTGTTTTGAGGCCGCCCTCCAGTGCCAAGAAGTTTGGGGTATCCTTGGGCAGGAAGGTCATTTTATTCCCAAACCCTGCAAGATCCTCCTGCTGGGGGAAGATTTCTTTTCCTCCCTTAGGAAGCCACTTCCGGAGGCGAGCTTCAGGAGAAAAGGAAAAGCAGATGTCAGCCTGTGACACAGAATAATCGATTTGCTCAGTGCTTGTATTTTCCTACCAATTTTGTATTTTTCAAAAAGGACAATAAAACAATTGTACTCTCGGCTAATTAATGACAAGCTGGTAAAAGCATCTCCTCATTGTTCCATTTATTTCTCCATTTCTCCCAGTTAACAGCCCTGTCTCTGAAATGAATCAATGTCGTTTACACAATGCTGTCACCCCATTGTTCCTTTATCATCCTCCATTTTCATAAATCGGGGTGTTAATCCCTTAATGGCTTTTCTCAGTGCTTAAAAAAAATGAAAGGAAAAAAAAAAAAAAAGAAAGAAAAAAAGCCCAGCTCCTGCTCACTCTTAATCTGCCTGTAGACAATGGGTGTTTACACAGGCGGCCCTGTGAGGTGTTTACTCAAACAAGCAGGTCCAGTTGGGGATTTAGCCCCTTCTGTTTGTTGGCTAAACAGGAGGCCACCTGGGAATCCACCCCTTCCTCAGGTAGGGTCTGCCCAAGCCCCTGCCCAGGCCTTTCTGCTGCACTCTTTGATGACGTCTCCCACGTTTGCCCTGATGGCCCAGGAAAGCCTTGATGACAGGTGGGGGTACAGGATGGGAGAAGATGGGACAGGGACTTCCTGGTCTTCCCAATTCACAATTCCTATGCCTTTCTCACTCACTCCCATGAGGGCAGTGGTGTATCAGATGGGGTCTCTGGACCAGTGGCATCAGCATCATATAAGAAGTTAGTAGAAATGCAAATCAGTGGACCTATCCCAGACCTACTGAGTCTTCCAGCAATCTGGGTTTTCACAAGCCTTCTAGGTGACTTCTGATGCACTCGGAAATTTCAGAACAACTATACTAAGGGGTTTCATTCTAAGGTTAAAAAGTAAATGTCTAGAATTAAAGCTCATTTCATTTAACAAATACTGACTGACTTTTGGTCTTTATTTGGCAGACTGGTATTTGAGCATTGAGTGAATTGGCACCTGCTGCCATGAAGTTGAGTCTACTGAGCAGGCTATCCCCAGCTGGACCACTGCCCTGACCTCTTTACTTCTCAGGCCCTGCACAATGACAGGCAAAATAATAATGGTAACAATAACAGTATTATTATTACCCAAGACTGGGGCATCAGAAACTGCCTTCTAAACCACTCAGTGCTTGTGTGGTGGCACAGAAAGAGGGGCATGCCCACACCAGCGTGGGAGATGGGGATCAAAGGCATCCAGAAATACTGAGGCAGTAGGGGTGTGGAGGGAGCCAAGAGCCCTGCCTCAGCCTGCTTTGCAGGAATCTGAGTTTTCCAGAATCTCATGTGCCCTCATTCAGTCACCACATCCTGGCTGAGCTTTTGCTCTGTGCCAGCCCATGTGCAAGCTGCTTGGAGGCTCTGAGGTAAATCAGGAGGTCCCTACCCTCAAGCAGCTCACAGTCTAGTGAGAGCACTGATAATTTGCACAAACAACTTGCAAAGACCCCTGGAGAATGTTGCAATAGCCCTTCTGAAATGTCACAAGGAAGGCACGATCACCCCAGTGCAGGTGGTTGTGGTGGTGGTGGAAATGGTAGTAGATATATATGGTGGTGCTGGTGGTAGTGGTGAAGACGGAGTTGGTGGTGATGGAGACGGTGATGGTGGTGGAGGTGATGGTGATGGTGATGGTGGTGGTGGTGGAGGTAGAGGTGGTGATGATGGTGGAGGTGGTGGTGGTGGTAAAGATGCTGCTAGAGATAGTTGGTAGTGATGGTGGCAGTAGTGGTAGTGGTGTTGGAGGTGGTGGTGATGGTGATGATAATGGTGGGTGAGGTGAAGATGATGGTGGAGATGGTGATAGACATAGTGATGATGGTGGTGGATGTGGTGGTGATGGTGGTGGTGATGTGGTGGAGATGGTAATGGACATAGTGGTAGTGGTGGTGGAGGTGAAGGTGGTGGTAGAGATGGTGATAAAGATGGTAGTGGTGGTGAATGTTGTGGACGTGAAGATTGTAGTGGAGATGGTGGTGGTGGTGGAGGTGGTGTTGATGGTGGTGGAATGGTCGTGGAGGTGGTGGTGATGGTGGTGATGGTAGTGCTGGTGGTGGAGGTGGAGGAGGTAATGATGGTGGTGATGGTGGTGGAGATGATAATGGAGATAGTGGTGGCAGCAGTGGTAGTGGTGTTGGAGGTGAAAATGATTGTAGAGGTGAGGTGGTGGTGATGATGGTGAAGGTAGTAATGGAGATGCTGGCAGTAGCGGTGATGGAGGCAAAGGCGGTGGTAAAGATGGTGATGGAGATGGTGGTGGTGATGGGGGTAGTGGTGGAAGTGGTAAAGGTGAAGACAGTCATGGAGATGGTGGTGGTGGTTGAGGTGGTGGTGGTGGCAGTGGAAATGGTGATGGAGGTGGTGGAGGTAAAGATGGTGGTGGAGATGGTGATGAAGATAGTAGTGGTGGAGGTGGAGGTGGTAGAGGTAGAGATGGTGGTGGAGGTGATGGGGGTGATGGTAGTGATGGTGATGAATGAGGAGGAGGTGGTGATTTGCTGGCAGTTTTACAGAGAAGATCTTATCTTTGAACCTTTCAGTCTGAGGCAAAATTCCCCCAGGTGAACTTGAGCTAAAGGAGACCATTCAGGGCAGAATAATAATATTGGTAATGGAAACATGGGTAATTTTTTTTTCTTGTTTTGTTTTTGTTTTTGTCCTTTTGGCTGGGTGGCAATAGAGCAGAGACAGAGAAGGACAGACCTGCATTCTAATCCTGATTTTCCTGCTTCAAAGTTGAGGTCTTGGGCTAAACATTTTGGCCCCTCTCCACTTCAGAGTCAGCAGCTGTAGAATAGGTTTCCTCATGTCTTCCTAACATTTGCTGATTGGCGTAGAGTGGTAGATGTTATTACTATGATTGCTTCTATTGGCTAGCTTAGGATGAACAGGCATCATTTCTATGGGAACCTAAGTCATCTACCCCACATGGCTTACTTTTATAATAACATGATTTTACTATCCCTTTGTTTTTATTAGCAATATTCTTGCCTAGTCAACTAATTTTATAGTTAATTACCGGAATATCCTGAAAAAACCATCAATTCTCCAATATAAAGCATTCAATGCTTTACCCTCTAAGACTCTTTGAAGCATCCCCCTCGAAACCCTCACTTTACTGTTTCTGCCAATTCTAACCTATCATAACGTGGTACTTACCTGATTCTAACCAATGCCTCCTCCCTTTGAAAATACTCTTTAAACCAGACTAGAGAATCTCAGTACAAATAACCTTGCCCTTCCCCATTTAAGATGCTGCCTGTCTTAGTCTGTTTGCATTGCTGTAAAGAAATACCTGAGGCTGGGTAATTTACAAAGGAAAGAGATTTATCTGGCTCACACTTCTGTAGGCTGTACAGGAAACACAGTGCCAGCATCTTCTTCTGGTGGGGACCTCAGGCTGTTTCTACTTCCGGTGGAAGGTAAATGGGAGCTGGCATGTGCCGAGATCACACGGCGAGAGAGGAAGCAAAAGAAATAGGGAGGAGGAGGGAAGATGCCAGGCTCTTTTTAACAAGTTCTTGCAGGAACTAATAGAGTGAGAACTCACTCTTGCTGCAACAAGCGAACGAAGCCGTTTATGAAGGATCCACCCCTCGACCCAAACACTTCCTATTAGTCCACACCTCCCACAGTGAGGATCATACTTTGCCATGAGGTTTGGAGGCATCAAACATCCAAACCATAGTACTGCCAAAGCTCTTTTGAGGTGGTGTTCTCCCTCATTGCAGTGACCAATCAATTCAGCTTTGCTTTACCAACAGACTGTTAGTGGTATTTGGGGAGCCAACATTCAACACCTGTGATTAAAATATTATAGAACGACATAACTACCTTTTTGCACGATCTTATTGAGAGGGCACATGGAGGCTTTTACTGCTACAGGAAACTTCATCTTGTTGATTTAGGAAATAGAAGCAGCTGAGGTGAGTTGGAAACATACTTGCTAGGGGTCTTGAGAAAATTTTAAAATCTTCCCTATGACTTTAAATTATCTATTTGCTTGTGATCATTTGTTTAATATCTTTCTCCTGCCAAAACTATAACTCCATGAAGGCAAGTACTATGTCTTCATCACCCTTTGTCTCCAGCTTCCAGAAAAGTGCTTGGCACATGGTACATTCAGTTGTTGAATGAATGAATGGGTGGATATATGGAGGAAGGGATCTGGGTTACAGTTCCAGATCTGCTACTGATTTGCTATGTGCCTTTGGCCAAGTCCATTCTCTTGCTAGGCCTCAGTTTCCCCACAGGCTCAATGCTGGGTGAAATCACTCCTGGAATTCCACATTTATGTTTTAGGTTGTTATGATTCCAAGGACAGCAGCCACATCTCAGGCTTCAAAGGAGACTAGGTAAGACAGCTGATGACCGTGCTGTTGAAAGCCTGAGATTGACAGTTCCAGGATTCATGGCAATTAATTTGAAATTCTCAGATCTGGTTCTTTTCTCAACCCCTGAGACTTAGTAGGATGGGCAGAGGCCAGGATGTTTCCTATTTGTTAGCCACTACATTTATGTGAAGTGCTGCCTTCCCCTGCTTCCCTCCCTTTCCCTTTGGGGTGTGTGTGAGTATCTGGGTGCACACTCTGTGGCATGTGGTAGTGGGATCCCAGGGCCCCTTTCCTTCTTTTCCTCCTGATCATGTCAGCTGTCCTTCTCAAACCCTGGCACAGCCTGCTCTCGGCAAGGCGGTGTTGTCAGCCATTTACACCTCCCTGGGGATTGGCATTTCTCCTCTCCCTTCCAGAGATATTTATAATTAGGATGTCCCATGAAGAAGCACAAGGGTTGGCAGGTTCTAACCTTATAGGTGGTTCCTGACTTACCAGTTGTGTGACCTTGGGCAAGTTATGTAGCCTCTTTATGGTTTAATTTCCTAATGCAAAATGGATAAAATGCTAGTAGTCACCCCACTAGGTTGTTGAGAGGTTACATGAGTTAGTACAGTAAAACACCAGGACAGAGTGTGGTACACACAGCACAATCACAGCCATTAGCCACTGTCCTCATCCCGAAGTGCCTGGTGATGCCTGACTCGAGGTCTGAGCTCTGGGATGGAATATGACTCAGCAACAAAGAGGACTGAACTGTAGATACAGACAAGGGCTTGAATGGATCTCGAAGGCACTATGCTGAGTGAAAGAAGCCAGTCTCAAAAGGTGACATACTGTATAAACCCATTTATACAACACTCCCAAAAAAACAGAGTTATTGTGATGGAGAACAGATCAGTGGGGATTAGGGGTTAGGAATCAAGGGAAGGTTTGACTTTTTTTGGGAGTGGACAGGGTCTCTCTGTCGCCTAGGCTGGAGTGCAGTGGTGTGATCATCATCCACTGCAGCCTCCAAGTCCTGAGCTCAAGCCATCCTCCCACCTCAGCCTCTTGAGTAGTTGGAATTACAGGTGTGCACCACCATGCCTGGCTAAATATTTCATTTTTGTAGACATGGGGGTCTTGCTTTGTTGCCCATACTGGTTTCGAACTCCTGGGCTCAAGCAATCCTCCCACCTCAGCCTCCCAAAATGTTAGGATGACAGGCATGAGCTCCCATCCCTGGCTGGGATTTTACTTTTTAATGGGAGATTTGGAGGTGATGGAATTGTTCTGTGTCCTGATTGTGATGGTAGTTACATGGTTCTATATATGTCTTAAATTTCATAAAGCTGTGATCCCCAAAAGTTAATTTTTTGTATGATTATTAAAAAAATTATAACTGGGTAAATGTTCTTGGCCTTTATTCAGCAGAACATGGTTACCTTCTTTCTCCTGGCAAGATAAAAAAAGAACACATCCCTAGATGTGTCAGAAAACAGAAAACCCCCTACATAAAGCGCCTCCCAGTAGAGAAACAAACCTCCACGTTTGAAACCTGCTCCAAACCACTCCTGGGCTCTGTAAACAGGCCCAGGCAAATGAGAACTCCAGATCAGAACCTGGGCGTGGGGGAGCTATTTAGAACTCCTGCAAGCTATTTAAAGAGATTTAAATGCGCCATTTCCTAGTTATTCTGAGGTGCAGCTATAATTGCTGTTCTTTCCAAATAAATCCTTCAGATTAAATGGATATCGAGTGTGTAAGTTCAACGATTGCTCACGGCACGCGAACCTTGTCAAAGTTCAGAGTGAGTCAGTCTAGATTAACAGGAGGAAGTTGGCAAACATTGTTTTAGTCTTAACACTATCATTTGGGGCTGGTGTTGAATGTTTACATTTTGGGGAGAGAAAACTCAGGCCAGATAAGGCAGCCTGGGGCCACACTTGGGAGTCAGGAATCTTGGCTTGGCAACAAAGTTTTATAATTTAGGGGGAGTCCCTGCTCTCCTCTGAACCTCAATTTTGCCACCTGCTTTTTGGGAGTAGTGTGGTTGAACTCGATATTCTCCAAGGCTCTTTTCTATCTGGTTTCTGGCTGAGAACGTCTCCCTTCTTTCTACTTTTGGGGACATAGTTGCCCCTTCTTTTTCCACTAGCACCTGCCAGCGTCTGGCCTCCGTTTTAGGGACACCCCACCATGTCACTAAGACAATGCTAACTAGGTCTGTTTTGAATTTAATGAGTCTTTACCCATCTGCCCACCCAAAAGCACTTCTCTGAGCAAACTTGCGTACAAATGTCAACAGGCACCACGGAGCATCCGAGAAACATGCCCAGAGGTGCCGTTAGGAGGTTGGAATTATGAGGTGAGCAGTAAGAAGCCAAAAAATCAGGGAGCCACTTGAGCAGAGAGTATAAACATAAATATCCCCAAGCAGGCCCCAGCACTGGGTTTTTAATGTGGATGTTCTAATATGTTATCCACTAAGGGCTTATTTACGCCGTTTTGGTATTCCCTGCAATTCATTTATCTGCATAAGGAGGAGGCACTAACAGGACAGTTCCTCGTGAACAACGTCCCTATGTGATCCTTCATGCCCAGATCTATAATTCATGAGCTGATGGCCTGGTGGCAGTTTCCATAAAGGCCACGCCGGGCACCCAGTCGTTAACGTCCTCACTGTCATGCATGGAATCGAAATAAGCCCACTCTCCTTCTATTCATCACGACGCCCCCGACGTGTGGGCAATGATATTATCCAAATATTATTAAAACTTTGAACCCTGTCCCCATAAATTATGACCGAATGGCTCCATGGCCATTAGGAGAGGGGAATGTATGGCCTTCAGTTGCTGCCGAGTAATTATGTGCTTAAAAGGAAGCGTGGCTGAGCATCTCCCCTAGTAAAAAAGAGAGAAGCTAGGATCATTTGTTACTGCTGCAGCGCTCAAAGCTGGACCGTTCAGGCAGGTCAAGTCAACCTTACAGAAGGACAATTATCTGCCTAGAGAGACCAAACATCTGTTATTAAGTATGTGCAGGCATCAAGGCAACATGCTAGAAACCTTGTCCACTTCAAACACTTGGCGTATTCCACACAACACCCCCTTCGCGTTTTGTTACTGCAGCAGTCAGCTTTGAAATATGCCCTATCTTCCCTCCCCCGGCCCCTGGCTTTCATGTACCCTGCAGCTGCTAACGATGGTGTTGTAACTTTAGAAGAACCTTGCTATCTTTCTGTGGCTCTTTAAGTAATAATAATAATTTTTCTGTAACTTTTTTTTCCTCCCAAACTTTCTTTTGCATTTATTAGCTATTCAAGGAGTATTGCTGTGGCAGAGATAACATAATGTTTGGAAGCGCAAGGGAAGTCTGTTCACGTGAGCAGCCGAATGGCTCTTTGATGCGTGTATCTGCAGCCATTTGTAGGCTGTTAAGGTGCAGGGGAGACAGATCGCTCTGTGTTGGGATTATAAAATGGGAAATAGAGTTTTTTCAGGCTATTGTTGTTCTCTGGGCCATGTATATGTTAGACCGCTAGGAAAATGGGGAAAGGGACCCTAGAAATCAGGTAACAGGAGGCAGGGAGCAGGTCGTAAAACAAGGCTACAGGCAAAGTGGGTTGAAATGAAATGGGGTCGGGGACAACAGCAGGATGAGGACAATGGGGATGCCCAGGGAGATAACATTGCAATCACTCCAGCTGATCACTTCCAGACAAGAATAAACAGAGTGTAATTTTCCACTCATAAAGATTCAAAGTATAATATCAAGTAAGGAGAGTTGGGCCATGTTTGTGGAGGAGGAAAGGCAAGACTCTCCTCTGCTAGGTGACGTATAATAACAGGCCAGATTCCTTTCTTCTCAGGGAGAATGGAATCTCTAGCTCTTGTAGGACCTTGCAATCTGAGCATCTTAAAGACATATGATGTCTGGATTAGCTTCAAAGTAATCCAGGGTGGGGTGGGGATGGGCGGGGCTATAGATGAAACAAAATTGGCCCTGAGTTAATCATTGTTGAAGCTGAGGAACAGACACGGATTATTTTCAACACTTTTGATTATATCTGAAAATTTCCCATAATTAAAAAATAAAATCCCAAGGAACAGAACTCTTCTGATGTGAATGATCAAGACAGTCAGGAAAGAATCCATCTTCCCAGGACTGAAGTCTATAAACACAAACCAGGGAACAGGAGCCAAGACCAGCTCGTTGGCATAGTACATAGTCAATGCTCTAATCCATCCCGTAAACGTTTTTCCCAGAAAAACCTTCTTAAAATGCGGTTTTAAGGTGTTTAAAATGCTGAGAAAAGCATCCCAAGTTTCCTTTAGAGAGCCAGCCCTTTTCCACCATAGGTTGCTAGATGGCAAGTGAGATTAATCTCCATTCCCATCTCCCCATTTCATTACAGGGGCCAACCTGGGACGCAGGCCTGGCCCACTGGAACATCCCCTGGCCACAATGATTGGCTTAGGGGAGGTCATGTGATCCAACTTAAGCCAATGAGACTCAATTCTGGAGCTTCCCTTGAAACTATAGCTGAAAGACCAGCTTGTCAGTCCTGGTAGCCATTTTTGCCATATTTGCCATCCTGAGAGGGGAATCTGCATGAGAATGAAGTTGTTCCAGAAGAAAGCATACATGAGAGATGGAAAGGTTGAGAAATCTGCCCCTGCAAAATTCAGTTAAGTAAGTTATTTCTCCTTTTTTGCGTGTTCAGGTAGAGCTGGATTTCTGACACTTGCAATCAGAAGAGTCCTAACTGAGGTAGTAGCAGAACAGCCTGAAGGTTACAGGAAGAAAACACCCAGCCCAGCTTGGGCAGAGGGCTGTGAGCATCAGCCATAGGGTTGAGTGAGATGCTAGGCCAGTGGCCGATAACCTGTTTCCTACGCCCTTGGGGACATCACTGATGGACCACCGTGTCTTTCCTGGTGAGCCCAGATGTGACCCCAAGTTCTTTTCCATTCAATATTGCAGGCAGCTACTACGGATCAGCTGCATTTGGCACAAGGACAGACCTTGGCCACTGGAGGAGCGTGACAGGGACCCTTTCTAGGAGGACCCGGGGTGGCCAGTGCCACCACAGACCCAAGGACACTTCACAGATCTGGGTAGAAGAATTGAGGCCTCTGGGCTTGGGGGTACCTGATAATATCCTGGGGGGTGGATGGGGAGGCCCTTAAACTGGGCTTCTTGAATCAAGGCAGAGGCTGAGGACCACACCTGGGCTCTGAACGCCACCTTAGCAGCTTCCCACCTGAGCTGACTGCTGTAGATGGGTGTGACTGGTACCAGGCTCCTTGAGGCTTCAGATGACCTTTTAGCCTCCTTAATAGAGAAGCAATGTGGATTCCCAGAGCCACAATGCCTGTATTCAAAAACTGTCTTGGCTACTTTTTAGCTGTGTGACATTGTCCAAGGTACTAAACCTCTCTGTTTAGGTTTCTTATCTGTAAAATGGAGATAATATTAATACCTCCTTCGATTATAGTGAATATTAAACTGTTTTTTTTAGGTGAAGCACTGAGAATAATGCCTGGCACAAATTAAGTGCCATATGTTTGTTAAACAAACAAACAAATAAATAAATAAAATCTCCTTTATTCTCAGGGGTTCAACTGGAGATTTTGCTGAGAGATGAGTCAGTCCTGAATCACTTCTGCTATTTACCCCATTCATTCTCTTGCTTACTTTCCCATTTGTTCAGCAATGACCTTGGGCCAAACATAGGGATAGTTTTATCTCCAGATGACCTCTTCAGATTCATTTTACTTAGATGGTGCAAATCTCAATAGGGATTCTAGAAATCCACCCAAGGTGCATACCCTCAGGCGGCTTCAGAACAGTGCCCTGGGCCTTTCTTTCCCTGTGAGCCGCACTGCCCCACTCCTTGCCTTGTGGATCTTCATAGAAATGAGGGCTCTACTTCTTAGATCCGGGAAATGGAATTTCCAGGGAACGATATAACTTGTTCAAGGACCATCAAGTGGGATGAGGAAGTCTGGAGTTGCATTCTGGGTCTTTCTGACCTTTCTCTTTCCCTTTCCTTTTCCCTTTTCCTTCCTTCCTTCCTTCCTTCCTTCCTTCCTTCCTTCCTTCCTTCCTTCCTTCCTTCCTTCCTTCCTTCCTTCCTTCCTTCCTTCCTTCCTTCCTCTTCCTTTTCTTTTTTTTGAAGCAGAGTCTCACTCTGTCACCAAGATGCAGTGCAGTGTTGGGATCTCAGCTCACTGCAACCTCTGCCTCCTGGACTAAAGTGATTCTCCCACCTCAGCCTCCTGAGTAGCTGGGACCACAGACATATACCATGCCTGGCAAATTTGTGTTTTTCTAGAGATGGGGTTTTGCCATGTTGACCAGGCCAATCTCAAACTCCTGGGTTCCAGTGATCTGCCTGCCTTGGCCTCCCAAAGTTCTGGGACTACAAGCATGAGCTACGGCGCCTACTCTGTCCAACTTATTTTTATGTCATACTGATGTAGACCAATTCATCACCAACTGCCTTGCTTAATATTATGCTTTGTGGTCAATGTATCTGTCTCTCCCATTACTCTGGGTGGCTCTAGAGCCATGTTTTATTCATCTCTGCCTTTCTAGCCCCTACAAAACACTTGACTCAGGGCCCTCAGAACAGCTATAGACTTGTATTGCCAGGGAATTTATGCAATTGCCCAAAGGTGTAAATCGGTTAGCATCTGGAGAAATGCTAGAAATATACCCTGTCTTTGAAAGTCCCACTAGAACCTGCACCATGCATTCCTTTTTGGGTTGGAAGAGGATGCCCACTTCCAACTGAGCTCTTTGTCCCTTTCTCAGACATAAAATATCTATGCCTAGGGCTGAGCTTCTGGACACAATTAGAGAATTCAGTGAAGGGCAGCAGTCAGGATATCCCCTCTGGGTCAGACTCCTCTGACAGTGGTGCAGCAGCCAGCCCTGCCCCAGTGATCAGTATCTCCACGAAAGGCTGCTGAATGTCATTGCCCAACCAAATCTTATTTCCTGGGAATGGACCTCTCCTCTCTTGATTTCCTGTTCCCTGACCTCTCTCTAATTTCTTGCTTCTGTTTATGATTCAAAGTTAAATGTTTTCAGCTCCATTTTCCTAAAGCTGTAGATTTCATCCCCCTCTTTCCCTGCCCCCGAGTGATCGACTGCTGGTCTCTGAACAGCAGGCTCCCGGAAGGGAGAGAAAGTCCAGCCTAATGAGACCTCCCGCTCCTGCAAGTGGCGGGCGGGCCAGTCTCAGTTCAGCCATTTCCAAATTGCTTCTGAAGAGCTTATACATATCTGGCTTCCAGAAGCCTCAGTGTGCATTTCTTTGATCCATATAGTGTTAACATTTTAGACACACTCTTAAGGCAAGAGGTCATTGACAGTGGGGAGTGGGGGAATATATCCAGGCCGGGCAGGGTTCAAGGGCTTGGAAGAGCAGAACAAGCATAGGGGGAATAGGCGGAGACTGGAGACAGAGCTCTGGGGACAGGGCTGACTGCATGTTGGCACCTGGAGTAAGCCCAGGCATCCTCAAAACTCCCTCACCTGGAGTAACCTTTTCCCAAAGAACAGATTCTGTTGAGCCAATGGGACCATTTCTGGATCTCAATGTCAAGATCTACCTCTAGTCATTATCTGCCTTCTGGTCAAGAAGAGGCTTTGGCCCAAGACAGGAGGAGTGCTGGGAAAAATACACTTTGGGCAATATCCACAAGGATTTGGCAAATGTTTTTTAAAATAATGACTCTTCAATAGCAAAGACATGGAATCAACCTAAGTGCCCATCAATAATGGACTGGATAATGAAAATGTGATATATGTATATACACCATGGAATACTATTTAGCCATAAAAATGAAAAAAATCATGTTCTTTGCAGCAACATGGATGCAGCTGGAGGCCATTATACTAAGCAAATTAATGCAGTAACAGAAAACCAAATACTGAATGTTCTCACTTATAAGTGAGAGCTAGACATTGAGTACACATGGACATAAAGATGGCAACAACAGATAGCAGGGCCTACTAGAAAAGGGAGAGGGGGGTGTGTGCTGAAAAACTACTTATTGGGTACTATGTTCACTATGTGGGTTGCAGAATCATTCATACCTCAAACCTCAGTGTCATGCAATATACCCGTGTAACAAACCTGCACATGTACCCTTGAAGCCAAAATAAAAGCTGAAAAATAAAATAAAATAATTACTCTTTTTTTCAAGCAGTCAGTTTACCAAAACCACCTCCTGATGCCATGTTGTTGATGTTTGGAGACTGTTTGCTGAAGGCAGGTCAACACTATCAGTCAGAAGGGACTTCTTGGCTTTTTTCTCTATCTAGGGTAATGGACACCACTTGCAAACATCCTCTCCCCAGAGCTGATCTGGGGATCTGGGGTTCAGTGAGGCTGAGGTCCAGGCTGCTGTTGTCTTTCCAGTTGTGATGAACTGGGCTGGGCTTACAAACCCGGGGACTCCCTCAGCTCTACCCTGTCCTTATCTCTTCTCGTCTTCTCCAGCCTCCATCCTGTCTTCGTAAATTCGGAGTCATTCAGTTTGATGGGTGCCAGTGCCTGGCAGGACACCTCTCTATCAATTTGGAATTCCAGGATATTTCACGCGTCTCCTGTTTACCCTGTCTCAGGTGATAATTCAAGAAAATCGAATAGAGTTTTAGAGAAGAGTCTGCCAGTGACTGATGGCTGCTATTCGGTGAACTAATTAACGAGCACAGAGGAACCCAACCAGAGAGAAGAGAATGCATGCCAGTGTTGGGCATGATGACAATATTTTCCAGGGCTCATCTCCTGCACTTGAAATGATGCTTTAAATTTTCCGTAATTCCTGCTGTAAAGAGAAAATATAGGCCATGCGTGGTGGCTCAGGTCTGTAGTCCTAGCACTTTGGGAGGCCAAGGTGGGTGGATCACAAGGTGAGGAGTTCAAGACTAGCCTGGCCAAGATGGTGAAACCCCGTCTCTACTAAAAATACAAAAATTAGCCAGGCACAGTGGCAGACACCTGTAATCCCAGCTACTCCGGAGGCTCGGGCAGGAGAATCGCTTGAACTCAGGGGGTTGCAGTGAGCCGAGATCGCACCACTGCACTCCAGCCTGGGCGAGAAAGTGAGACTCCATCTCAAAAGAAAAAAAAAATGAAATATAGTATCCTGGGTTAATATAAAATGTTAGAGTTTGTGGGGAGCAGAGAGGAATGAGAGGGGATGTAAATCCAGGTGGAAGATCCCAGTGGGTGCGAGAATCATCCATGGCATACGAGCTCCCTGCATTTCTCTGAAAGCTGTTTTCCTTCCTGTTACGGGCTGAATTGTGCCCCTCAGTGCACATTTTGAAGCCCTAACCCCAGTACTGTAGAATGTGACTGTATTTGTAGATAGGGCCTTTAAAGAAGTTATTGAGATAACACAATGGTGGGCTCTAATCCAATCTCACTGGTGTCCTTGGAAGAGAAGATTAGGACACAGACCCACACAAAGGAAAGACCATGTGGGGACGCAGGGAGCAGATGACCAGCTATAAGCCAAGGAGAGAGGCCTCAGAAGAAACCAACTTTGCCAACACCTTTTTTTTTTTTTTTTGAAACAGAGTCTCACTCTGTCGCCCAGGCTGGAGTGCAGTGGCTTGATCTTGGCTCACTGCAACCTCCAGCTCCCAGATTCAAGCGATTCTCCTGCCCCAGCCTCCCGAGTAGCTAGGATTATAAGCACCTGCCACCAAGCTCGGCAAATTTTTGTATTTTTAGTAGAGATGGGATCTCCCCACGTTGGCCAGGCTGGTCTCGAACTCCTGACCCGACACCTTGATCTTGGACTTCCAGCCTCCAGAACTGTGAGGAAGAAATTCTGTGGTTTAAGCCACCCAATCTGTGGTATTTGTTATGGTAGCCTGAACTAATACACCTCCCTTGGACCTAGAACATGTAATCTGCCTGGGCATCCTGTGGTCAAGACAAGTGAACATGACTTTGAAAATGAGCCTGGCTGCAGATGGGATAATTTTAGGGAAAAGGAGGGAGGGTGTCTGAGGGCCAGAGTGGAGCTGATGTAGATCCTTGGCTTGTGAAACTCTAAAGAATAATTTCTCCCTGTGTGACCTAATCGCTAACCAATGTTTCCAGGTGGGGTAGGGAGTTAAGTTTTGTGTTCTCTGCCAGAAAAGCTGAAATCTCCATCTCCTCCTGCTCCTACTATAAGATGGAATTCTCTGATTTCACCGTTAGAACTTTCTATAGCTTAAGTCCATGTGTACTAAATCTGTAAGACCATCAGAATAATCTCGGGGTATTTTATAGAGTGTCTGGGTCTGGGCTCAGACTCATTGAAACAGAACATCAGAGTTATAGGAAGAGGTTTCCAGATCAGATGGTGATGTGCCCGTAGATTTGGAAGGCGGCGGGCTTTGGGTGGTAGTGGTGATATGGTGGTGGTGCTGGTGGAGTTAGTCACTCTGTGTTGTTTGTTTCCAAGAGCCAGCAATTAGGAGTGGATAGGTGATGAGAATATCCCTAATGACCAGGGATGGGGCTCGGGGTTAGGTCTTGCTAGCCGCCTGGTGGGAGACCTAACAGCCATGCTCATCCTCATCTCTGAAGATTCATAAAGTCATGAAGAACCTTTTGGGTTTTGAGGAAAGTCATGTAACGCTCCCAGGTGCCCGTTTTAGAAATTTTAATGCTCTTAAAGCCCAGACCTCTGGGCCTTGGCTGGTCAGAGATGGCTGTATTGGGTGCTGGGTGCTGGATGCTAGGTGCTGGGTGTGCCATTTCTGCCCAGTGTGCTTCCGGGATATAAGGAAGCACAGGGACCCTGCCTACCTCCCCACCTGTGGAGCGGATGCCTGGGTGAGGTCATTGACAGGTCAATGGTGAGGTAGAGGAGATGGTATATTTGTGGCAGTTCACTTTGGTGGAGCTCAGTTGGTTACTTACCTCTCCCTGCCTGTTTCCTCTGCTGTCACCTGGGGATGTGGATAATTCTTTCCTTGTACAGACCTTGCCATGAGTCCATAAGAAAATGAAGGTGAAACTCTTAGCAGGGTTTCCGGCTCAGAGTAAGCATTTGATGACGATGATGATGATGACAACGACGGTAGTATTGGCTGGGCTTTTAAGTGTCCCAGGGGAGACATTCATCATGCTTTGCCACTGGCCTGAACACAAGAACCTTCCAAAATATTATATTCTCTTCTTGAGTATTTTCACAGCCCAGGAGTAATGTGCTCTGTGCTGCCTGCGATGCACCTCTCACCCCACCCCATCCCATCATCAGGCCAGTTTTGAGGGAGCTGGTCCATGATCCAGTCTCCTGTCTGATTGAGAGTCTGGACTGGGGGGACAGAGAGGAAGAATCAAGGCCCACCCTCCCCATGACTCTGATAATGAATAGAACATCTGGCGAGCGGCAGGTGCCTCCTCGGTCGGTCTTATGCCTACTTGATAATAGATGATCTAATCTGTCTCTCTATAGCACTTCCTTCTCTGTGCAGGTGACAGAGATGGAGTGATCCCATCCTTCACCTGGAGGAAACATGGCTTCCCAGGGAACGTGCTCTGTGTTGCAGCAGGCTGGAGGTGGCATCCTGGGAGGTTTACCATGCTTGCGGCTTACAGGCATTGCTGTGTGCAGCTGTATCACGGGCTGGACCACCCGCCAAGGGCAAGGCACCTCCAACCAGGCCAGGAGAAATTAGAAGCTTTATCTAGGTTAGCAAACAGTCTGGCGGCTTCTCAGCCCTGCTATACCCCTGCTATATAGCATTTCTTATAGAAAGCAACACACTTAGTCTTCCTCCCCCTCTTTTAAAATTGCATGATGTTGAAGTATTTCAGGCATACAAAAAAACTTATAGAGAATATTTCATAAACATTAACATATCCATCGCTCGGCTTAGGAATGAAAACATTGCAAACACAGTTGAAGCCTTTTCACCATACAATTCTCTTCCTTCTCTCCCTCAGTGGTAACTGCTGTCCTAAATTTTCCCATATATGATTTTAAATTTTATTTCATTTGTATGTGTCCATGGGCTTTAGAGAATCAATGTGATCACACTGTTGGTTGTCTCTGGCAGCCTTTTTTCTTTCTTTTTTTTTTGAGACAGGGTTTCACTCTTGTTGCCCAGGCTGGAGTGTAATGGCGTGATCTCGGGTCACTGCAACCTCCACCTCCCGGGTCCAGGTTCAAGCAGTTCTCCTGCCTCAGCCTCCTGAGTAGCTGGGATTACAGGCATGCACCACCACACCCAGCTAATTTTTGTATTTTTAGTAGAGACGGGGTTTCACCATGGTGGCCAGGCTGGTCTCGAACTCCTGCCCACCTCGGCCTCCTGAAGTGCTGGGATTACCAGCATGAGCCACCACACCCAGCTATTTTTTTTTCAGTATTGATTTGATAGTTCTCCATGTTGTTGACAGGAGTTCCGGGGTCCTAGTTTGGTTTAACTTCCAGCCAAACTGTCACAGCATGATGATCTCCCTTTATTTATCCATTTTCCTGTTAACCGATACGTGGTATCTTTCCAAATCTAGTAAGTTTAATTTTGTTAGATTTCATGCACTATAGCAATGAATATTCTTCCATGTGACTCTTTATGCAAATGTATAAAATTCCTGTCTATACAGGTGGGTGAGGAAATGCTGGGTCATGGGAGTCACATGGTTCAGCTTTTCTAGACATCAGCAAGTTGCTTTCTTGAATGATTTTTAGCAGTTTATACCTGCACCAGAGGGGTAAGAAAGTTCTCACTGCTCCACTACCTCACCAGGATTGACTTGTCAAACTTTTAAAATGTTTGCCAACTGATCTCTTTGGAAATGAGGTACCTCATTATGGTTTATATAACATTTTAAAGTGATTTCATAGTGCACGCATGAGCACATGCACACATGCACACACAGAGAAGGATTAAGCCTTCTGTGCTTGCATTATTCTGTGGAAGGATCCTCTGCGTGAAGGAAATTCAGAGCGATAAGATCTGGAAGTGATGTGGTCTGATTGTGATGGAGGAGGAATGCGCTGGTCCATTCAGCTATGACTTGGATTTTATACCCTGCACATGTGGTCTTGCCACTTTGAATAGGTAGCTTTACTGCTCCAAACCTCAGCTCAGTGAATCTGCAAAATGGAAATAATAATAAATACTTATCTCAGAGGGTGGCTGGCAGATTAAAAGATGAAGTATGTCCAACATTTAGCACAAATGCCTGGCACACTAAGCACTGGGCAAATGGCAGCTGCAAGTCCTCCCCTTCTTCCCTCTCTCCCTTCTTTCTTTTCTCCTTCCATCCCTCCTTCTCTCCTTCTTTCTTTCCCTCCCTCCCTCTCTCTTTGCCTTCCTTCCTTCCCCCTTCTTCCCTTCCTCCCTCCTTCCCTCCCTCCCTCCTTCCCTCCCTCCCTCCCTCCCTCCCTTCCTTCCTTCCTTCCTTCCTTCCTTCCTTCCTTCCTTCCTTCCTTCCTTCCTTCCTTCCTTCCTTCCTTCCCTCCCTTTTTCCCTCCTTCCCTCCTTCTTTCCCTCTTTCTTCCTTCCCTCTTCCCTGTCTTCTTCTTTCTTCCATCCTTTCCTTCACTTTCTTCCCTCCCTTTCTTTCACTCTAATGTACTGGAGAGGCAGTTGTGTTGCCTTTCAACACAGAAACTCTAATAAGGCCACCGCATTATATAGAGGGAACATCCTTTGGAGTCCCCTGCTTCAAAGAATAGTAAAGAATGCTTTATAATTAATATATTGTTTGTATGTAAATAGATTCCTCTATGTTGGTATAGGCCACTTCTGTTTCCTAAATAATTTGACCTGCTTCCTTGATATTTCATGATTTTTGTTCATTTTCTTAGAAAAGTTTCCTTTTGGAGGGTTCAGAGTCAACGTCAGCCAGCCAACGTCAGAGTTGTATAATCATGAATTCCCAAGAAGGAGAATTCTAGATCCAGAGTTTGCCAGGTAAATGGCTGCTGGCAGACAGTTCACAGGAGAAAAATCTGTCTAGAAATTACTGGTTTGTTTTCGTTTTGTTTTTGAGACAGTGCTGCTCTGTTGCCTAGGCTGGAATGAGCTGGTGCAATCTCGGGTCACTGCAGCCTTGACCTCCCAGGTTCAAGCAATTCTCCTGCCTCAGTATCCCGAGTAGTGGGGAATACAGGCGTGTGTCACCACACATGGCTAATTTTTGTATTTTTTTTTATCAGAGATAGGGTTTCCCATATTGGCCAGGCTGTTCTCGAACTCCTGACCTCAAGTCATCTGCCCGCCTTGGCCTCCCAAAGAGCTGGGATTACAGGCTACTGGCTTGTATTTCTATAACTCCATTCTGGTCTATGCTTGAGACCAATTGTCACCTGAAGGAGTTATGCCTGGTTCCAGATCTGTGCTAAGTGATGTCTGTATTTCAGAAATGTGCTTGAATTCTATGCTTCTCATTGCAAACTGGGATGCCACCATTTACTGTATCTTCCCCTGTGCTCACATCTCTGACCAAGGCAGCAGGCCTTCAGCAGACAAATAATTAACTTTCAGAGTTAAAGTATACAAGAGCACAATTAATTAATTTGATAATTTTAAAATCTATGTTGTACATTAACCCATCTTAGTCTTTAGCCATAACACAAACACACACATGCACACATGTGCACACACAATCATGCACACACACCAACTAATTTGATGAATTTCCACTGGGTGCCCACTCTCCCAAGCTTCCTCAAGTACTGGACAAACAAACCCTTTTCTAGCCTCTCAGAGCTCATGATATAAGCGGGGAGACAGACATTAATTAGATCATCTACAAAGAAAAATACAATCTCAAATTGTGCTACATGTCAGGAAGTACCAAGAAAGGGGCACTGAGTGAGCAAAATAGCATGGACACACTTTGGATGGGATGGTAGCAAAAGCCTCAATGGGGAGTGATTGAGATGGAGAGGGTGAGAAGGGGGCAGCCATGGGAGGGATGAGGGAGAAAGCTTCCAGGCAGAGTGAAGGGATGAGCCAAGGCCCTAAGTGAGGAACCACAAACTCACTGGGGTCGCAGATGGAAGGCCCACGTGGCTGGGCCACTGTAAGTGAGAGGAAATGGGGAGATGGGCAGGGTCAGGTCATGAGGGACTGCTGTGATCTGGGGTAATTTCCTGGTGCTCAGTGTTTGTTCCAGCTGTTGTTCTTCTCTGAATGTTCACATTCTGCCCCCTCAGTGTCTTTGCCTGAGCTGCCCCTAGAAATTACTCTCTACAGCAGTCTTCCCCCCATGGCTAAGTGTGATGCATCCTTCAAAGGTTCTACTGCCTCCTGTATCCCCTCCACCACCTCTAGGAGAAATGGTCTCTCCTAAGACCTGTAGCATTTAGCTGTCTCACATCTGGGCTGCTTGCTCTGACTGTTCTCAGTTTCTTTTCAGCTGTGACTCCTACTTGAAGACAAGCATCTTGAGTGTGAAGACCATGTCCCATTATCTTCATGTTCACTCTTCCCCTTCCCTGTATAGTTCCCAGCCCCAGGAGGTCAGTATGTTTTAAATATCTTCTCCAGATAGAGCAACCTGTGTAAAGGCCTGAGGCAGGAGAGAGAGAGATCATAGAACATTTGAACAACTAGAAGAAACATACAAGGGCAAGGAGGAGAAGATCAGATTGTGGAGGCCGTGGAGACCATGAAAATTATGTAGTTTTTTTTCTGAAGCATCAGGAAGACACTGGAAGGTTTTAAATGGCAAACTGCAATTTATTAAGTTATTAATAACTGGAACTGGCTTCTTAGTGATACTTGACTCTCAATTGGTCCCTGCTTGAGCTCACCAAAGGGATAAATCTCTAACAGTGGAATTTACAGTTCTGATAGTGAAGTTATTTCAAAGGTGGGTAGTCTAGGAGTATCCCTGGAAACACATCATGAATGTAGTTAAGGCCAGCCTTGCCTCAACCCAAGGACAATTATCAGAGGTGCATAGATATGGCTAATTCTTCAATTGCCTTTTTCAAAAATAGTGTTCTTTTTGGTGAATTGGGTGAAATAAATATCTCTCTTGGCCTCATTGTTATGGATGTCACCTTTCTGGCTTGAGCACCATTTTGCTTTACGTCGCCATCAACGTTTTCTGCAAACTGTTTTGAGTCATGAGAAATTAACCCTCAATGATCTGAGCTCATGAAGTTTACAAATAGCACTGCCTGGCAAATTAAAGGGTTTGCACAGGATATGAGTACAGTTTAGAGTGCCCCAAGAAACTGCTTGATGACTCTGACAATAGCCCCTGGAAAGTCAATGGAGGCATAACAATAAAAATTAAACAAAAAAGTAACCTTCCCTGATCATCAGTGGTGACATGCCATCTTCTGGTTTATGTGTGCCCTGTCATTTAATACTCCAACAATGTAGTGAGGAGATTGGTTATTCTTGCTTTTCTAATGAAGCAACTGAGGTTCAGAGAGGGTTACACAACTAGGAAGTGGCAACACAGGAGCTAGAACACCACCAGCCAATGGCCAATCTTTTCTGTGATACTTTCCATGTCTCTTGGGGGCCTCTTCAGCCTTGGAAAGTCCTCTTTGGGTAGAGTGGAGCCACCAACAGGAATCTCCTGGTGCATTAGTTTCCTAAAGCTGCAGTAACAAATTTCTACACACTTGGTTGCTTAAAATAATGAAAATGTATTCTCTTATAGTTCTGGAGGTCAGAGGCCTTGAGTCAGTTTCACTAGACTAAAATTAAGGTATCAGCAGGACCCTAGTCCCTCTAGGGGCTCTAGGAGAATCTGGTGGCTGCTGGCAAGGCTTGGCTTGTGGCTGCATCACTCTAAGCTCTGTCTTCTTCTTTTGTCTGTGTCATATCTCCCTCCATATTTCTCTTATAAGGACAGTTGTGATTGCATTTAAGACTCACCTAAATAACCCAGCATAAACTCCCTAATGCAGTAAAATCTATGAATACCCCTTTTTCCAAATAAGGTAATATTTACAGGTTACAGGATTAGGAACAGATACTTCTGGGAATCATTATCCAGGCTGTAATGCCTGGTTCTATGCCCAAATTGGCTCCCCTCATTCACAAGCTCCATGAGTAGCCAAAATCTGTAGCAGGGAACATTCTCTGTCCCTCAGCTTCCCTCTGGGCCAACCAGAGCATAACTAGGCTGAGGTCTGGGTAAGCATTTCTCCCCAATATGACATAATGTTTGTCTGAAGGTAATTCTGCCTCTAAATTATTTGCAAATGCTCCTCACATTTTCCCCTCTCTTTTTAGGATTCAGAGCCAATTTGTAATAAGCAAGAGCAGTTTGACCCAGATTAAAAGATACAATTAGTCTGTCTGCTTGGAAAACCTAAAAAAGTACCACTTAACAACAAGTTATTGTGTTTTTGACAAAGGGAGATGTCCTGGCAGAACAATAAAGCCCCCACCACTGATAAGAGCCTTGTAATTTACTCAAAACACTCAAGTGGGAAGAGACAGCAGCCCCTCGGAACCTGGGATCGCAGCCCGTCCTGCTCTTGTTGGAAGTGGCCCCCAGAAGAAAAGGTGGATTCCATTACTGCCCAGAAGAGAAGAGATTGCCAAGTGAGGGCTGGGGAGCCCACTCCTCCACCTTTCCCTTGGAGCTGCTAAAGGTTACTTTCCTGGAAAAGGGAGCTCTGTGGGACCAAGTATGTGAGGCCACCCTGTCCTGACTAGCCAAGGATGGGGCCATCTTGGATCATGAGGGTCAGCTAGTCAGTTGTCAGGTCATGTCTGTCCCACTGGGGACACGGGCAAACTCTAGGGGCTGGGAACTGATGGGCCTCTCTCCTTCTAGGCCTCATCTTCCTTTCATTGGCCCTGACCTTAGCCTCAGCCCTAGAGGTGCGGAGCCCCGGGAGCCGCACACAGCAGCTGTATATTGGGTCCTCACTCTGGGCCAGCACTGATGGGAGTTCCTTATGTGGATCACCCCGTTTAAGTCTTACAGCCAGCGTGGGGCAGGAACTCTTGTACTCATTTTATAGATTAAGAAAGGGGACTATTATGGGTTGAACTGTGTCCCCCTCAAATTTATATGTTGACATCCTAACCCCCAGTATCGCAGAATGTGACCTTATCTGGAGGCAGGGTCTTTACAGAGCTAATGAAATTGAAGTGGGGTCATTAGGGTGGACTGTAATCCAGTAAGACTGGAGTTCTGATGAAGAGGGGAAATGTGGAAGCAGACACACACCCTGGGAGAACACCATGTGATGATGAAGGCAGGAGGCAGGGTGATGCTTCTCCAAGCCAAGGAATGCCAAAGATGTCAAGCCAGCCCTGGGAAGCTGAAGCAGGGACTGGGAGCAGATCCTCCCTCTCAGCCCTCAGAAGGAACCAACACTGTCAACACCAGTCTTGGACTTCTTGCCTCTGGAACTGTGAGGCAAAAAACTTCTGTTTTTTAAGCCACTCAAAGTTTGCAGTCTTTTGTTCCGGAATCTCTAGGAAACTAGTGCATGGGGCTAAGAAGGTAACTTCCTGGAGCAGACACGGACAACTGGCTGACCTACGGTTGTTCCCAATACTTTTTTCACTTGTTGTCTTCCACTATGAAGACTGGAGAAACAAAATATCTGTTTTCCCTGTTTCTTTTCATCTGGCCAATAAGATCTAAGCCTGCTGGAAGTTTCTGGGAAGGGTTTTGCTCTCATGATAAAAAGAGACAGACAAGACATGTCCCACTGCCTTTGCCCCGCCCTAAACCCCTCTTCGGTGCTCATCTGCTGACAGATGCAATGCCTCACACTACTGAGGCCAGCTTGCAAAATGAAAAGGCCCAAAGAGTTTCAGAGTTGGTGGCACTTTGGTGGTTGAGCCACTAAACCTGAACTTCTTGTAGGCATGAAAAATACACCCTGATTTGTTTTAGTCACTGCAGTCCTATTTTAATACTACGTACTGCCCAGCACATTCCCAGTTGCTCTAACATCCCATGCCAGCCAGCTTGTGAGTGACAGCATTCTGGTTAGACTTAGTTCTGTCTCGCTTCAGTGCCTACTGCATAGTGCTGACTGTGGACAGAGCTTGTAGTTTGTTCTCACACTGTTATTAGTTCATTCTTACACTGTATTAGTTCTCACACTGTATTAGTTCATTCTCACACTGCTATAAAGAAATACCTGAGACTGAGTAATTTATAAACAAAGGAGCTTTAATGGACTTACAGTTCTGCATGGCTGGGGAGACCTCAGGAAACTTATAATCATGGCAGAAGGGGAAGCAGTCACCTTCACAAGGCAGCAAGACAGAGAAGAGTGAGCAAAGGAGGAGTTTTCCATACACTTACAAAACCATCGGATCTCGTGAGAACTCACTATCATGAGAACAGCATGGGGGAAACTGCCCCCATGATCCAAACACCTCCCTCCCTCAACACGTGGGGATTACAATTCCAGATGAGGTTTAGGTGGGGACACAAAGCCAAACCATATCAGAGCCAGGCCACATTTCCTAGAGCCAAGTGACTTCTTCATCTCTGTCACTCTGAGACACCCAGGGAAGAGACAAGGGCTGTAGCAGCTGCCCAACCCTGTAAACACAGAAGAGGAGACAGAAACCACGAGAACAGAGTGCACGGGCCAGAGCATTGTCAAGAAGGCTGCAAGATGCCTCACAGAGCCCCATTCATTCTCATCCAGCTTGGCTGTCAGGCTCAGGAGTGAGTGGCCTTGATTTTTAGCTCTTTGGGGACTGTGCTGGGAGGGTACCAGAGCTTTCTGGTGGAGAGACATTCCAGGGCAGGGCAGCCCAGAGGGAGTGTCTGTGCAGTGGGGGCTGGACTCAGTCTGGGCTTTACTTTTTCCTTGCCTCTGCCTCCTCAAGTCCCAATACCCCTTCTGCTTCTATGTCTTCTATTCCTCCACAGTGCCAAGCACAAAGTCTTCCATAGAGCAGTAAGTACTCAATAAATGATTGCATAAAACTTATAAAAATGGGGAGCCTGCCTGACTCACGATGACTCTGACTCTGTTCTTCCTAGAACAGATACTGTTCTTTTTGGACCAAATTTTGGCTGGGCTATTGAATTGGATTTTACCCAGAGACCACAGTTATTGATTGGTTCAAGAAAAGACATGTGACTTCAATTGAGCCAATAGGAAGTCTTCCCTGGGATTTAAGAAATTTGAGCTGAGAAGGATGCATGCCTTTCTCTGATCGTGAGGCTCTAAGAATATAAGGCCATAGCTACTAGAGTTCATGCCCTCTGGAGTATAAAGAAAGATCACGGACAGTATGATGTGTTCCACTCTCACTCACCTGCAAGCCATTCCCCAAACACAACTGGACTAGAATGTAACAGTGATCATAATACTCATTGTTATTTACCCAGCATTTAGGGTCAGTCTGTGCTCAAGATGCTCTCATTCTGGAGCTTAAAGCTGAGCTCTCCCTTCTCTGAGCTCTCAGGACACCAGATTTGCCCTTCTTTTATGGCAATTACCACAACCTGTGCTGCATTGTTCATTCACAATCATTTACTGGTACTTACCACATGGAAGCTACTGTACTTGACACTGGAGAGGAATATGGAAGTCTATAACATGGTTTCATATTAGATTAGGGCAAGGGCATGGATGACTGCTGTTAGTCAGACAAGCTTATGCTGAAACAGTCTGAAACAAACAACCTGAAATTCTTAGGTGATTTTTGCACCCATTGGGAAGGGCTGAGGACTCTGCTTCCCAGGGCCTGTATTCCAGGACCCTTGCTAAAGAAGCAGCAGTGTGTGGCAGCAGGGAAAGAGAGCATGGCACACTGAGGCTTGAATCTTCTGCCTGGAAATGACTAATCACTCATGCTCACATTTCATTGGCTAAAACAAGTCACATGGCCATGCCTGAGCTCAATAGGTGAGGTAAGAACAATTCTTCCAAAGGAGAGACACCAAATCTTTGTGAGCAGAATACTGCCTACTACACTTTCTTCTCTTGGCAGCTGGACAGCATCTTATTACTGTAACCTTCCCAGTGGCCACCCTTGCACTTTGCACCTAATGAGTACTATGTTAGTTTGTTCTTGCATTACTATAAAGGAACACCTGAGGCTGGGTAATTTATAAAGAAAAGTGGTTTATTTGGGCTCACAGTTCTGCAGTCTGTACAGGAAGCATGGTGCTGGCATCTGCTTCTGGTGAGGCCTCAGAATGCCTCCAATCATGGTGAAAGGCAAAGGGAGAGCCAGAGTATCACAGGGTGAGAGGAGGAGCCAGACAGAGATGGGGAGGTGCCACACTCTTTTAAACAACCAGCTCTTGTGTGAACTCAGAGCCAGAACTCACTCATTATCTGAGGACAGCACCCAAATTCATGAGGAATTTGTCCCCATGACCCAGACACTTAGCATGAGACCCACCTCCAACACGGGGGATTACATTTGAACATGAGATCTGGAGAGGACAAAACATCCAAGCCGCATCCAACACTCAATGATTATATGCCCTCTTTCCTTTGTACCACTTATCACAATTGTAACTAACACTCAGGCCACTGTATGTTTAATGTCTGTCTCACCCACTGCACTATAAATGGCCTCAGGGAAAGTCAATGTCTGTCTGCTGTTAAAGTCATTTAACTATACTTAAATAAAGTATAGATTAATTGTTGTAACCCAGCATTTAATATCTGATGCATACTAATACCAGTGAATGCTTGTTCACAAATATATGAATGAATAGAGAAAGAACCCATGAGCGCATTGACACCTGCTTCATTCATTTGCTATTCCAGCTGTGGCATATGCCAGGTCCTGTTTCAGGTCCAGAGATGGAGAAGTGATTTGCACCCCATTGTCCCATCCTCCTGGAGCTGGTGGCTTGCTCAGGATCAAATCCAGCCTGCATCTCATGTAACCAAATGAAATTGTCAATCATGAGCTGCTTTTGACCAATAAAAATGGCAATTTCATGTGGTTCATCCCAATCCGAAACATATGAAAGCTCTGTTTGAAGCCGGGAGCCCACCTATTATTCAGTGTTTCCCTATCTTCACAGCGTCCTCCTAGCCCCCAGTGCACATTCATAGAATTCTAGAATATAAAAATCTCTGGACAGAATATCCTCCAAGTCCTAAAATTCTATATCCCCGAATCAAGCTGTCATGCAGGACTCTCAGGCACTATAATACATGGACTAGAACATCTGAGGGCAAGTCCCCTTCCCCCAAAGCTGACCTTGGCACCCGATGCATCTGGGAACCCCAAAGGGGGGTCCCAGGCCCCAGGCCCTGCACACGCTGCCGCGTGCAGTGTTGTCTACCGGGCCTGTGCCCATGGCATTGATCCCTCTGCTAACTAGATGAGAAATTGCAGCAGGCTTTCCTTGCATGGCTTTTCCATGCATCTCTGTCAAAGCCGGTTTACATTCTGGGATTGAACTAATTTGTTTCCGTTTGCTCCTGGCTGCAGGCTTCAGGCAGCTCAGCTTTGTTGTCCTGGGTTTGCAACTTGCCAACCTCCCTCCTCTTGCCTTTCCCCTCCCCAGCTAACCACATCTGAGGGCAAAAAGGATTAGCGAGCTCAGTGTGATGTGATTCTGGCACTTGTAGCCTGGGTTCTTCTGCTACCGCAGAGAGCTGGGGGTGGGGAGAGTGATGACTTAGTTGCCTCATGGAAGAAAGAGGTGGGGAGAATGAACCTGCAGTGCCCACTTGGGTGCTGCACAGCTGGGAACATCCCCACTCTGACAGCTAGCAAATACAAATGACCACAGCGATGATGCTGATTGCAGTTAATGTTTTCTGAGAATTAGGCGCTAGCCCCATGCTAATTCCTTTTCATGCATTTCAGACTGTCCTTTCCATAATCTCTCTCAATGACAAGAACTGTTATTTTGTCCATTTTGCAGATGAAGAAACCAGAACCCAAAAGGGGAAATAATTCATCCAAGATCACAAACTAGGACTCAAGCTTTAATACCTGGTGTGTCTGAATCAAGAATTCACATCTTCACAACTGCTCCATATCCCCCTACTCCCCAAATCTTGAGGCCTACAGGTATCTACTGAACAATAAACATCTTCCCTGAGCCTGAAAATGGTGGAGATGACATGTGGATTTCTGGAAATTGAAGCAGAGACACCCCTTTAGGGGAATAAGAGACAGCATTTGAGGCACTTGCATTCCTCCAGCTGTCCCCCTATGGCATGTTTTAAATTTAAAGTGGCAAATGAGGAAGATGCTTCCTCAGGTGTTCCCCAAAGGCCTGGATATTGGCCGACAAGAGGGCCAATTTTCTCACTGACATTCTTCTTCTTAATAGAGTAAGTCATTTCAGCTATAAAAATATTTATTTTTAACCCCGCATGGGACTGTCTACAAACTATTTTCATGTTGAGTATAAAACAGTCAAACCTGTAACTATTTTCTTTTTTTCAGAATTGGTCTGCAAAACATCTGCTAATTATTTTCCAAAGCTAAATCTATGCAAACTCTACAACCCAACAATTCCACTCCTGGTGTTACCAGTGGAGGGTCTTGACTACCTGTCATCCAAATTCTTGGTGTTTTGAACAAAAAATTGGACAAAACGCACAAAGAAAGCAATGAAGCAATGAAAGTACAGATGTCTGTGAACAAAAATTCACTCCACAGAGTGGGAGGCTGGCTTGAGCAAGTGGCTCAAGATCGTTGGTTACAGAATTTTCTGGAGTTTACCCTCCAGAGGTTTCCCATTCGTTACTTGGTTACGCCCTGTGTAAAAGAAGATTTGGCCTGCAGCCATTCTGATTGGTCACAGAAGGTCACAGAAGGTGACCAATCAGAGGGTGAAGTGAAGCAAAGTTACACATTAAGACTTGGCCCCACAACCAGTCTGATTGGTTGAGGGAGGAGACCAATTATAGGTACTTTTCAGTTTTCATCTGCAAGGCAGTGCAAAGGGAGTAGCCTCTGATCCTTTTGTTACTTGGGTGTAGAAAGCTGGGGTTTTCCTTTGGATTCAGTTCTAGGAAGTCAGCACAAATCAGCATTAGGTTCCCTGTCTCCAGACTCTATTCTGCCTCATTGGGTAAATACCAGATAGAAATGAGCATGTGTTCAACTAAGAGAGACCTTCAGAGCGGTGCTTACAGCCCCAAATCAGAAACAATGCAAAGTCCCTGGGCTGGGAAGTAAATTATGGTAGAGTCACATGGTGGACTACTGCGCTGCAATGAGAAGGAGCAATCTTCAGACCAATCCAGGGACATGGAAGGATCTCACATCCATGATGTTGACTAGGTAGAAAGAGTAGGACAAAGATACATGCATCCTGTATGATTTGATGCTTGTGATGTTTAAAAACAGGCTAACTCTAACCCTAACCCTTTGCTCACTAATGCTTTTTGTTTGTTTGTTTGTTTGTTTGTTTGTTTGTTTGAGACAGGGTTTTGCTCTGTTGCCCAGGCTGGAGTGCCGTGGTGCAATCTTGGCTCACTACAACCTCTGCCTCCCAAGCTCAGGTGATCCTCCCACCTCAGTCTCCCAAGTAGCTAGGACTACAGGGGTGCACCACTGTATCCAGCTAATTTTTTTGTTTTTAGTAGCGATAGAGTTTGCTCATGTTGCCCGGGCTACTAATGTGTTTTTAATTATCTTTCTCTCCCCTGCCTTGCCTCCCCATCCCTCTTCTGTGCTTCCTGGAATGACCTCCCAGGTAATGTCCCTGCACCAGCTCTTACCTCAGAGTCTGCTTGTGGGGCCTCGGGAACTGAGACAGTGCACAATTTATGTCTTTGGTATGTCAGTGATTCATCATTTGGCTCCATCTAGCACCTCCATGCGCCTGGGGACTTTGTCTTGTTCACTGATGTGTCCCAAGTGCCTGGAACAGTGCCAGGCAGATTATTGACACTCAGTAAGTACTCCTTAGATGTTGAAGAAAATATGCAGACAAAGCCAGGAGGCCAAGATCTAGAAAGCATCAAGCTGCCCAGAAGCTGTTTCACTCAAACAAAAGAGAACAGGGTCATGTTGATGGAGGCCTGTGAGGTGTGCGTGAGTGTGTATATGTGTATATATACACACATATATATATTCTGATCTCGCAATGGCTCTTACAATAGTTATTGTCTTAACAACACAGATAGGATAACTGCTTAGTTCTTTGCTATGTTGAAGCTTAGTAAAGACAGAGCATGTCTGTCTGATTTCTGCTGTAGTCCCAGGGCTTAGCACCTAGTCAGGCCATAGTAGGGGCTCAACAGATATTTGCTGAGTAAATAAATGAGTGAGTTCAAACATCTTGCCCAAAGTCACGGCTGGGAAGTGTTGGAGCTTAGATTTGCACCCAGTTTAGTTTGAGTTCAAAGCCCAAGTTCTCTGGCTATTCCAGGCTGCTGCTCCAGTGTGGATACACACAGACTCTTTAACTGCTGTCCTTGTCCCCACTGACTTGCTCATGAGCTATTCAGATGAAAATGCCTATTATTTAAAAATACAAAAGAAAAATCTTCAATGACTGGGTTTTATAAAGAAAACTTTATAAAGTTATATGTATATATCTATAAAATGTATATATGTTATATAAGGTTTTATAAAGAAAGTGTTATAAAGACAACTTCTTGTTGTAGGGTGGGCCCAACCAGAATGCGGCCAATGATAGACCCCATGATTCTCTTGCCCTTGGTCTTTAAACTCCTGATGGGTATCAGTGAAACTCGTCAAACCCTTGACCTGGATCAACAGACAAAGAAAACGGTGCCTAGCTAGGTGATCTGCAGTCCAGTTTTGCATTCTGGTTTAAATCCACAGACTTAAACAAATGGTACTTAAGAAGGATGGGCAGGCTGGGCACAGTGGCTCATACCTGTAATCTCAGCACTTTGGGAGGCCAAGGCAAGCGGATCGCCTGAGATCAGGAGTTCCAGACCAGCCTGGCCAACATGATGAAACCCCATCTCTACTAAAAATATAAAAAAATTAGCCAGGCATGGTGGTGGGTGCCTGTATTCCCAGCTACTTGGGAAGCTGAGGCAGGAGAATTGCTTGAACCCAGGAGGCGGACACTGCAGTGAGCTGAGATCATGCCACTGCACTCCAGCCTGGGTGGGTGACCGAGCTAAAGAAAGAAGAAAGAAGGATGGACAGAGGGCAGTGATGGGGATCTCACTGGCCAGAGACATCTCTCTAGTGCTCTACACTCACTTGACTCTGTTCCAAACTCCCTCAATTGTTCAAAGAGTTGGGCAATAACAGATCTGAGTGGGCACTGGCCACCCATGGCTTGTCTTCTCCAGAGTCAGTAAATGTACCTGACACAATTGGCTGTGACCTGCGAGTGTGGTATCATACAGGTAGGAAAAAGTGTCTTTCCTAGGCCTGTAAGCAGAGCCAGCTCAAGCTAGGGGACTAAGCTGAGCGTAGCAGGGTGTTGGACAACATCTTCAAATTATGTTGTTGTGTTCAGATATGGTTTTCTAGGTTTATATGGTCAGAATAACATCCCTGGGCGTGAGAGACCTCATGGCGGCAATGAGAAGTGTTTTGAGGGAACGTGAGATTGGAAGTGGGGAAGACAGTTAAAAATTAAGTGATAAAACAAAAGTGCCTAAGAGAAGGGAGCAAGATGTTAAGCAGACGTGTTGGGAAATGAAGGAAGTATGAGTGGGAGGGCAGATCTGCCGGAGAGAACCCCGTGAGCAAGTGAGGAGATGGCCTAAGCCCATGGGGAAGCAGGGGAGGGGTCCTGAGAATCCCTCAGCTATTGCATATTCTCAGTCTTTGCCTACAAGGTGATGTTCCCTCCTCTCGGGTGAACGCTGCGTGCTGGAATGCCCTCCCTGGCCTGATTTTTTGCAAAGGCCCCTGTCCTAAGATGGGCTCTCTTTACATCCTGATTCCCATCAGAGCTCCCCGTCCCCTTTGTATCTTGCTTGCTGTGTCACTCAGGGTCTGCTGAGGATGACATTTACACTTAGGGAGGGCCCAGGGAACTCCAAATCAGCCAAGAAACCAGAAGAGGCGTGGATCAGCCAGCAGCTTTCCTGTGCTGTCTGGTCTAGCTGAATTCAAGAGTACATCTGAAGAAGGGAATTGGAATCTTGGAAGGGAACACCCCATGCTTCTCCCATCTCCAACTGGTCAGGGATGCACCAGTGCACTCCACTCCCAATCCTATACAGACACACAAAGGACTCTATCACCCAAGCCCACATGGCATCTTGTATACACACACATGCTCACGTATTGCACTAGCATCTTCAGCTCCACCCTGCTTTCTGTGCTGGGAGGCTCAGCTGTGTCAACTACATCCACAGGTACCTCTGCCTTCTGGCTTCCAGGTTGGTTTGACAATTAGAAACTGGAAGGACTCAGATGGTTCCTAAAATTCTCCAAATCAGCAGAAGTAGGGTGCCTGGAGTCAGAAGTGATTCTAAAAATCAGAGGACTCTTGAAGGACACAGACATTCCATAGTCTGACCCACTCTTAGCTAGATTATAAGAAGCAGAGGGACCCTACTGCCCTACTGATATCTGTACTGAAATTTTAAGCACCCATCAATCTGTCTATATAGTAAAAGTGGCCAAGACATACTCAGGATACTTCCTTTTTAGGTTTATGTCTATTCATCAGAAACAAAGAAAAGATGTATTATATCAGGGATAGATATACAGGGAACGGCTACATTATTTATGGAAAGTGTGTGGGGGGTTGGTAATTACCTGGTTGTCTCCTTTTACTACTTCCCTAAGTCACTAGACGGAGGACTTCCTCCAGCTGAGACAAGCCATTGTCTGTCCCTGCACAGAGCTGTCGACCAGCAGTCATGTTCTCATGAGTAACACCGCTGTCGGCAACAGCTCATTCCTATCACTCCAGCCAATAACTAGGATAATGGAGGACACAGAGAGTTATAATGCTTTGGAATATAATAAGAAAACATTTCTATGGAGAGAGGCTTGCCTGTCATCTTTATGCTGATAATTGATTCTCCCCTGGCCCTTACATTTACATGAATAGTTCATGTTCATGGCTATAGTTGTCCAGTCATTTACTGCATTGTCTGACCCAGAAGCCACCGGAGCACTGGAAGCAACTACACAGAAAAAGAGAAAGTAGCTTTTGTTGAGCTCTACTCTGTGACAAGATTAAAGTTCAGACAATTAGGTTTTTTTTTTAAATCTTCATAATGACCCGTTCGTGGAATAGGCCTCGGCAGAATTTCCATCTGACAGCAGAGAAATTGAAGTTCAGAGAGGTTATGCAACTCACCTAAGGTCCCCCAAGTTAGGCCAGCATTGGAATTCACCAAGGCCCCTGGAAATCTCTGCTGCTGTCAGACATTGGTGCCAGTGGCTGATGACAACAGCAGGAATTGATACAAATGTCTAGTGAAAGAAATGAGGACAGTTTGTCCTGTGATGTAGAAAAATAGTTTCCTCCAACCCCAGTTGAAAACTTTGTCAACAGCTTAGTAAAATGTGGCTGATGTTTGACTCCCGTCTCAGGGTTTTCCAGAGAAATTGAACCAGTACAGGAACTGGCTCACATGATTACAGAGGCTGGGAAGTCCCACAACCTGCCACCTGTGCCACTGGCAAGCTGGAGAAACAGGACATTTCGTGGTGCAGTTTGTCCAAGTCTGCAGGCTTCAGAAACAAGGGTGTGAGTGGGGAGGGGCTGACAGTGTCAGTTCCCATCTGAGTGGGACCTGGAACCGGAAGTGCTGACCTCTGAGGGCAGAAGAAGTTGGGTGTCTGAGCATAAGCAGAGAGCAAACTCACCTTTCCTCTGCCTTTTTGTTCTCTCTGGGCCCTCGGTGAACTGGGTGACTTCACCTGCGTTGGTGAAGGCCATCTGCTTTACTCTGTCCACCAACCCAGATGTGGATCTCTTCCAGAAACACCCGCACAGACTTTAAGGGATGCCCAGAAATAATGTTTCATCAGCTATGTGGGCATCCCTTAGCCCAGTGAAGTTGACATTAAATTAACCGTCACAACCCCCAAATCACAGTGAAATAATGTGAGACCCAGATAAAAATATGCAACTAATTTTTAAAAATTTGAATTGCTGACTTCTGCAGCCAGTGGAAGCCTTGTAGGTCCTTGGGCTGTGTATTTGCTTCCTCCTCAGCTCTGGGAAGAACAGCCAGAAGATACTCTACTGCTTCCTCTCTCCCAATCTGGCTGGGAAGTCTCTTTCCCACAGTCCCAAGCCGGCTGACCTGGGGACTGGTGTGGCAGCTGTAGCTTAGGAGAACTGAGATGCAGAGGCCCACCCCATCAAGAAAGCCAGGGCCAGGAAGGATAAGCCCAGCATGCTGTCCTCCTTACTGCTGAGCACTGAGCGCTTGGTTCACATCTAAAGGGGAAGGTCAGGTCTCTTCCCAGACTCATGGCCCAACATAGACTCATGGTCCACAACTACCCATGTGTTTTGGTGAGAGTTGGAAGAAGTACCTCAGTGCAGTTCAGGAAAGAGTATTTTATAAAGCTAATGGGATTTGTGCAGAATAAAACAGACATTACATTGTTTATTCACCCCCACACCAAGTTTTCAGAACCTAGACCCATATGTGTGACATAGGAGATGTGAAGGCTCTCATTCCCATACAGGATCCATATCATGGACCCAGTCAAGCTCACAGGCTCTGCTTTCATGTGCAAAGACCTGTTCCTCCGCCCAGTTCAGAAAATGCTTAAAAATTGTTGAATGCAGACATCGACGGTTTTGTTCACCCTCAGCATGGAGATTTATCTGGGTGGGCCAAACAAGGGGTTCTTCTACTCAATGCGGTCTCACTATTCTGGCCCATCAAGCCAGTTCTTATAAGGAGAGAGGCTGGGAGCAACTCACTGACATGGTTGTGTCCTGGCTAAATCAGAACTCAGACTGGCTTGTCTTCTTGCTCTGGGGCTCTTATGCTCAGAAGAAGGGCAGTGCCATGGATAGGAAATAGTACCACATTCTGCAGCTGGCTCAACCCTCCCTGTTGTCTGCGTATAGAGGTTCTTTGGATGTAGACACTTTTCTTTCTTTCTTTCTTTCTTTCTTTCTTTCTTTCTTTCTTTCTTTCTTTCTTTCTTTCTTTCTTTCTTTCTTTCTTTCTTTCTTTCTTTTTTGGAGATGAGTCTTGCTCTTTCACCCAGGCTGGAGTGCAGTGGCATGATCTTGGCTCACTGCAACCTCCACCTCCCGGGTTCAAGTGATTCTCCTCCCTCAGCCTCCCGAGTACCTGGGCAGGAGCTACAGGTGCACACCACCATGCCCAGATAATTTTTTGCATTTTTAGTAGAGACTGGGTTTCACCATGATGACCAAGCTGGTTTTGAACTCCTGACCTCAAGTGATCCACCCACGTTTGCCTCCCAAAGTGCTAGGATTACAGGTGTGAGCCACCATGCCCTACTGGATGCAGACATTTTTCTAAAACCAATGAGCTGCTACAAAAGTCTGGCAAGAAGTGCATTGACTGGAAGGAGCTGTGATCCTCAACTTAAGGGGTGGTCTTTCTCCATTGGTGGTTTTTGAGAAACTGCTGTTGAAGTATTTGCCAGTTATGAAGGCAAATGGAAAATTTCCACAGTAATTCTAAAGTACTCTACATAAGGGAGCAAAGCTTCCATAAAGCAGCCTTGAACCAGGATGCCCAGAAATGGCAGCTTTATCCAGCCAGACACAGCAAAGACAACTCTTTGGCCAAATGTCTTTCTCTGCAACAAGGCTTTGGCCTAAAATATGCAAGCTTCTCAGAAGACAGATGAGGTCAAATACTCACTCGGCTCTCCTCACCTCCCTTACCTTTATGGTTAATGTTGGAGAGGTGCACCTTTTTGGTACAGCTGTAGTTTGGTGCCTGCTGTTCCTTTGTTTTACCTGGTAGGTTAGACTTTCAGTAATAAGGTGTTGGGGTGCTTTTGCTGAGAAAGGGCTCCCCTGGGCCCAACCCGGCAGGCATTCCAGTTGCAGCCAGATACACCGTCCCCTTGATCTTTCAAGGATCCCTGGGGCTTCTCCTTGAAGGAAGCAGGAGGGTGATTTGCAAGTTTCTAGGACTCTGGCCCAGAAATTAGGGATCAATTTTCTGATTGTAGTAGAGGTGAAGGTTCCTAAGGAATAGTCCTGAGTGTGAGCCTTAAGAGATAGGGGATGAGAGAAGTGGGCTGGATGTTGTTCATCCTGTTATTCTTTGAGTGTTTCATGGAATCTGAACAAGGACAAGGAAAAAAGGGATTTTTTTTTTTTTTTTTTTTAATAGAGGAAGGATGATTTTCTCCTAGGGTCATTCTAAGTTAGAGTTTTTAAGGCAGCACAGACTGCCAAATGCTGTTTTTTTTGTGCACTGAAATCACTTTGGGATATTTTTCTGCCACACTGGGACGTTTTAGTTTTTAAAACAATGCTTATGCAGATAATGCATTTTTTCTTAATGCTTTTTTTAAGAGACGGTCTTCATTGGGTTTGCGCCCTCCCACCCTTGATCTTGTTAGAGTGTCATTTTTGCTGTTCTCCAGGTGAAAGCGTTAACCCTGCACAAGTTTGGTGATAAAAAATTGTTGAAGTTCCAAAAAAAAATTTGTGATAGTGCTGTCCCTCTGCTCAAAGCCATCAATAGCTTTTTATGACATGTGTTAATTTCCTATCGCTGCTGTCACAAATGACCACAAACTTAGTTTAACGCAACACAAATCCATTATCTTACAGTTCTGGAGTCAGAAATCTGACCTGGTCTCACGGGGCTATAAACAAGATGTTCTCAGGGCTTCATTCTTTCCGGAGGCTCTACAGGAGAAAGCTGTTTCCCTCCTTTTCCAAGGGTCCAATTCCATGGAACAGAAGTACTGTCATTTTGTCAGGCAAACATCTAACTTTCTAAGTTGACAGAACTCAAATATTATACCTAACTGCTACATTATGTCATACATGTTTTTTAAAATACATGTCTGGCTTTGTTTCTTATTATACTTGGTTACATTTCCAGCTTCTAGAGGACACCCTCTTCCTTGGCTCTATTCCATGTCTTCATCTTCAAAGCCATCAAAGTCATTTCTTCCTGACTCTTTTTTGTAGTCACATTTTTCTTTGTGACCATGGCTGAAAAAGTCTCTGCTTTTAAGGACTTCGGTGATTAAATTGGGTGCAACTGCATACTCTCCGCCTGTCAAGGTCCATGGTACGTTTAATCACATAGTGAAGTCCCTTTGCCACACGAGGTAACATATTCACAGTCACTTTGGGGGCCATTTTCTGTCTACCAGAAATAAAAAACTCACAAAGCATGACCTTACTGTTTCTAACCTAACTACACCACCTCTACAGGTTTTGCTTCCAGTCACAGAGTCTACTAGGCTCCATTTGGGTTTGGGGGCAGGTACATATCTACTGTCCCTCTGCCTGACACCTGCCTTTGATCTTCTCTTTGTCCTCCCAACACCACTTACTTCCAACTCGTCCTCAAATTTCAGCTGCTACATCCCTTCTTCAGAGATGCCTTCCCTCACTATAGCCATTGAACCGGACTGAGCTCCTTATAAGGTCCTAAAACTTATCCATCATCATATTAGCCATAATTTGTAATTTTTTTCATGTGATACTCAACAAATGGATTAGTAGCACAATGTAATGATTCTTTTTGTTAGTTTGTTTGTTTTTGATTTTTAAGATTTGTCTGCTATTGAATAGTGTAGTGATTCTGAGGCCTGGGTTAAGGTCCTTTCTCTTCTAGTAACTAGTTGTATGATATTAGGAAAGTCATTTGATTGCTTATTGCCTTAATTTCTTTATCTATAAAATGTATTTATGATATTATATTAAGAATAAGTACCCCCTAAATATATACACTTACTATGTACCCACAAAATTTAAAATTATAAACTAAAAAGAAAGAAAAAGAAGAGATTGTTAAGAAAATGAAAAAAAGATTAAAAGAGTTTTTATGTGCAGAGTTCTTAGAACAGTGCCTGTCAAATTGTAAGCACTGATACATATGTCATAGATCAAATATATATTTATAATTTATTTATATATAAATATTTATGTATTTTGTATATTTATATTATATTGTAGATACATACTTACATAAGATAGTATTATATTATTATAGATATAGTTATATATGATATTAGGTGAATTTTAGAAATATTACTATATGTCTAGTGCCTAGGGTGTAATAGTTGCTCAGTAAGTCTTTGCTGAAGGAAGGAGAAAGGGAGGGAAGAAAGATACAGAAATCTCTGCTCTTTAGCAGATTTTCTGACATCTCCTTAGTCAATATTATGCAGGCAAAGCAGCCATAGCAACAGCAGGAGTAACATAACATGTCATTTTTCGTGCTTTGAAGACCTGTTTTCATAGATACAGTGCAATGTCATTGCTCTTGAACCCATTTGCTTGATAAGCAAAATCTAATTGCTAGGAAATACAGAAGTCGTAAACCACCTTGGATAGCAGGATGAAATGCTAATAGGTACAAGAATGTTGCCACAAAGCTCACCAATTAATTATTTGAAAGTGGGCTTGGGTAAAGAAAATAGCACAAAGAAAAAGAATATGTTGGAAAACAGCTATTCTGAGATAGCTGGAGACACAAAAGCAGCTCACCAGAGCAGACATTCTGCTCCTTGATAAAGCTAACAAAACAGTGGACCTTATTGATGTAGCTGTTTCCTGCAGCAGAAGCATCACAAAAATCTGTCCAGACAAAACAAACAAGTATGCAGCCCTGGCAGAAGAGCTGACGTTAAGTGTGGAAACTGAGGAACATCAAAGTCAAGGCAGCTATCATCTTGGCAAGAGGGATGTTGTTCTCTGCACAAGCTGTACATCTGGAGGGTAAGGGGCTCGATTCAGAGTTGTATGGGAAACAGCACTGGCTTTTACTTGCCCTGTATTCAGTGTCCATTTTAGCAAAAAAACCCTCATTTCTCCTGGGTTGCCAACACTCTATCCACAATCATCATGGGAGCAGGGGAAACTGACCCTACCCAGGGCTACAGGAATTAGCCATGACCTGGGTCTGGCTTCAGAAAATGCTACATCTCCTTGTCCGCAGCAATTGGTCCAGAAACAAGGATGTGGCACAGCTGGGACCAATGAGGCTATTTCCCTTGAAATTTCGTGGAAACTAATAGGGAAGGGAAACTCTATCTAGAAGGTTGTTAAACTTGTAGATGCATCTCTGAGCTCCCCATGGCCATCTTTGTCATCACTTGGGGAAAACTTGGCTGAAATACAAAGTCAACAAGGAGGAAAGAGGAGCTCAGAGGTGGAGAAAGGACCCTGGAGCCATGATACCCACTTGATTTTCCAGGAACGTGAGCCCAACATTCATGTCTCTTGATGTGCCACATATAACCTACACAGTACTGACAGACTCAGGAAGCCTCCAAGCACAGGTGACCTCCAGGTAGTCCCCATAACTCAGCATGGAAACTTGAGTTTTGGCCCAGGAACCAAGACGTCCCTCTAGTCCCCCAGACATCCCTTGTGACCTCCTGTCTCACTGAAGTTCTTATGTTCCAAGCAGCATTGAGCCCCTCCGTCTGTGTTCAAGTCATTATCTCTCTGCTGGACTGTTTTCGTTTCCTTTGTCCTGCCCTCAGTGAACTGTTCCTTGGTCTTGAAGGTCTTTGGTTTGAAGGACTTCCTTCCTGCCCCCAAATGAGCTGATCACCCCTTTCTTTTTGTCATCTCTGAATTCTCACAACACTTATGAAGTAGCTCTGTAAGCTATTTGTCCCCTATCTGTCTCCCTACTGAACAGTGAGCTTCCTGAGGGTGGGCACCAGGTCTGGTTGATCTCCAATCCCCCCACCAGCTTACTCAAGGCCCAGCCCAGCAGTCAGAGAGCCTGTGGACAGACAATGAGGAACAAATGAAGTTCTGTGAGGCCAACCAGACCCTTGATGTTGAAAAGCTCTGTTTAGGGGTTTAGACTTTATCTTGAGAGCAACAGGGAGCCTTTTAGGGGTTTAAGTAGAGGAGAGGCAGAACCTTGCTTGGGGTGAGACTCCCTGGCATGTTGACATGGCCGCCTTCTTTGCCCCCATAAGAAAGCCCCATACCTGAGTTCCACTCTAGTTCTGATGTTCTGAGGTTTCTCCTTAGGTTGTGCTGGTCCCTCCACTGGGTCTCCATGCCACACCTATGCTTTGTATTCCATGCTGGGACTGCCTGCTGTGGCATCTTGACTGTCCCTATTTATAGGATGTTTACCTGGAAAATATCCTAAAAGTACCTCCACTCTTTGACCCTGTGCTTTGCTGCATTGCTTCCTCTTGTTGGCTGGAGTGGCCAGGCTGCTGTGGATTCCAAGCTCAGAGCTCCCGCTACAAAGCAGATTTGGGACAGAAGTGTGTTCATTGGTAATTTCAAGACCTTGTTGCCACCTGTTCACACAAGGCCAAACCCAGAGGAGGAACAAGGAAGCCATGGGGCCAATGACTCAGTTCTCCTAAGAATGCAAACTTCTCAGAATCATTCACATTCAATGGTCTGCCCTTCTTCAGTTGGTGAAAAACCAGCAGAGATGAAGCAAAAAAATGAAGTTTTCTTATGTCCGGCTTTTAGATTTATGTAGGCACATTACCTGGACAATGGAATGAATTTCTCCCTTATCCTACATGTTGACCCTTTTGCAGCCACAGCAAAAGGATCCTGGCAAAAGTTCAATTCCATGGAACAGAAGTGATGGCATTTTTCAGGTAAACCTCTAAGTTTCTAAGGTGACAGAATTCAAATGTTACACCACACTACCACAGTAGGTCACACATGCTCTTTTAAACACATATTTAGATTTGTTTTATTATAGTTGGTTATATTATGAGGCTGACAATGGTACCACGTAGTACTTTGATATGAGAGAAAAGTGAATTGATGCAATTTGAGAAGTCTTTGAGGGGTCCAAAGGATTCCTCCATACAAGAAGAAAAATAACTCATGAATAGTAGTAGTGGTAGGGTATGAGGAAGGAGGAGGATGGGAATTATTTTTGAGAGTTCATCTTCTCAAGGGAAAAATCAAAACCATTCAAGTGGGCCATGCAGGAGCCCACCATGAACTGAAGGCAACGGGGCATCTCATTGGTCTCGTTTCCTGTTGAATGTGAAAAAAGTGCAGGGAGCTTACACAGATGACTGCAGATCAGGGAAATCTCTTCTGCTGTAAAAACAGAGAGTAACTATCATAAAAATCTGAATTTAAAAAGAACAAAAAGAGGCATAGTTGCCCAAATCGTGGGGAATTCCTTTGTTAGATTTCAGGAAGAAATTAAACGGAATGCAAGAAAAATGCTTGATCTGTTGTCTACAGCTCTTTAGAAGATGCCTAGGATGAAACAGAAATCTTGAGTTCAAAAACTCAATTGTCTATTGGGACCAGGAAACTGACCTGAAAGAACAAAGCTGGACCTGGTGGGAACCGTAAGGAAGTGGAGAGAACAGCCTTCTCTAAAAGTGGCGGCCCCTTCCAGCTCCTGCTCAGGGCTGCCATGCGTGGATGCCAGATTTTCTGATTTTTAATAGAACAGGAATCTTTGTTTTTTTATCTTTATTTCAAATATCCTTAATTAAAAATTCTGATAAAGAAAATGTATTTTTGGCTGGGCACGGTGGCTCACGCCTGTAATCCCAACACTTTGGGAGGCCAAGGCAGGTGGATCATGAAGTCAGGAAATCAAGACCATCCTGGCCAACATGGTGAAACCCCATCTCTACTAAAATACAAAAAATTAGCCAGGCGTGGTGGCGGGTGCCTGTGGTCCCAGCTAGCAGGACTAGCAGGGAGGCTGGGGCAGGGGAATCGCCTGAACCCAGGAGGCAGAGGTTGCAGTGAGCCGAGATCACGCCACTGTACTCCAGCCTGGAGACACAGCAAGACTCTGTCAAAAAAAAAAAAAAAAAAAAAAAGGAAGAAAACACTTTTTTTAAAAGGGAACCATTAAACAGACCTCAACATTCTTCACAAAGAGAGAAGACACTGGGAAGTATCTTGGGTTTGGTTTCCCCGGAAGTGGACTCTGAGACAAGGATTTGCAAGCGAGAAATTTATTTAGACAGTGATCTCTGGAATTGCTGGCAGGGCAGTGGGGAGGTAATGTGGGGCAGAGAAGGCATCCACTAAAATTTGTGCTAAGGAGCAGCATACGCCTGTGCATGTCAGGGCTCAATCCCACCGGGGAACCCTGGGACACCCAGAAGCGATGCCTTGGAGTTGTTCCCTTTGAGGAAGGAGGAAACCGAGGCATTTATTCACCACTCCTTTCCTTCTTTGGTAGAGTGCTGCTCCCAGAGTGTTCACTCATTGGCATTTCTGTTCAGCATCATGAGGGCTGAGCATCTCTCATGCACAGTCCCAGGTTCTGGCAGGACACAAGAATGGTGGGTGTTGGGGGTTACAGATGGCACACTAACAGCGTCCTCATATTATGGGCTGATCTCGAAGACTTGATTGACCAAGCCTGATTGTGAGCCAAAATAATGCGTTTCTCCTCCTTAGGTACCCCGGAAAGAACACCACTTTGCGAACCCCACTAAATAAGAACTTTCTTTCTGCTGGACTATGACTGGTGATGTGCTGCGACTCTTTGGTAATCATCCTTGGTGGGATCAGCTGGGGCTATTTCTCGCATGGCATTTTGAATGAGAACTCTACCTCCAAGTGGCATGATTTCCAGGGCATCAATATTGCCAGACAGTAACAGATCTAAGTATGGAGTCAAGAGACCTGGCTCTGGCACTAGCATGCCCTGTGATGTTGGCCTGCCGGTGAGCCTCTGTTTCTCTGTCTACAAAAGGCAGCAGTCAGACAGATCTCTAATTCTGACCCCAGGCCTTCAGATTTTGCTCTGCCTAGGGGAGGAGAACCTGGCTTGAGGTGGGATGATGCTGTCACAGGGACAGCACCTGGCAGTCATCCAGTGAGTGCACTCTTAGCTTTGCTACCCAGATCCTGAGAACCTCCTGGACAGGGTAGCCACAGGGAACCCAATCTCTTGCTTTGCTTATTCACAGGGAAGTCAATGACTCTCTGAGCTATAGGAAGTGCTATAACCTGGGAGGTTAAGACAGAGAATCTGGGCAAATGCTTCTCTTTCCTAGGGAGATGTTGGTCTGGAAGGGGCTTGGTTCATAACGATATGAAGTCAGCAGCTTGCACCAGGTATCTGTCACATCTCAAGCTTTGAACAAGGTAGGTGATGGATAAGGGAACTTCGCATTCACTTTTATCCACAATGTCAGGGCACCCTGGCCACCCTGCCTGAGTGTTTCAATTTCCTCACCCTCCTGCCTCCCCCATGCCTTTCATCAAGCCTTGGAGGTAATTGCTCCATGCACAAACAGCTTGCGGCCTAGTGTGCAAGTAACAATTAGTTTAGAGGCTGTGATCTATAAATTTTGAGGAGAAGGAAAGAGGCCTTGGTGCACTTGGGCTATCGTTTCTAATGAAGAAAAATAGCACACCGGAAGGGATCCAGAGTGTTATTGAAGCAACTTAATATCATCTGGTCATGATTTGCAGGCCTTGATAATGTCTTGTGATCTTGGGGGAAAGAAAAAAAAGGGGGTGGGGGAGTAAGTTGTTGTTGTTTGTGTTTCTTAGAAAAAAAAAAAAAAAAAACCCTCACTCTGTGTTTATGAGATTTACGACATGCGGACCACCATCTGTATAAACCCCACCAATCTTCCATCACTGTCTCTTCAGCTCTGTAAACTAGACTGTCCAGAGAGGGACCCCATAGGAATGTCGTCCTATTTATTGTTTGTAAAAATAAACTGGCCGGCCAGAGATGTATGTGAGGAATTTACACACAGCAGCTGCACAAGCAAGTGTGCGAGGGACGCGGGGGCTGAGGAAGTCAGGAGGGGAGGCGATGTGACCCCCAGCACAGCGCACGCCCTCTCCCATCAGCCCGGAGAGGACCACTTTGGGAGATAAAAGGAAAGGCGGGGAGGTGGGAGGGAGGGAGAGAGCCAGATTCAATATCCAACCAGGTCAGACCCCCTTTCTCTTTGTCAAACCAAAGCGTTGCTGCATTTGGAATGCTGGCCTAGAAAGAGCACATCTTCCTTCCAAGAGGAGACACTGGGATGAGCCCCGAGGGGTGGCCATGTGTTCCTTTTGGGGACCAAAGAGCAAAACAAGAAACAAAGCCCCATCAGAGTCTTCCTGATGAGTCGCTGTTTTAAAAGCAGGGTGCGGTCTGTTTTTGGCTTTGACTAGGGAGCAGGATCGAGTAGGGGTTGGCCCCTCTCATGAAGCACGTAGGAAGCACATGCTTGGCTTCTGTCAGCCAGCCCCTGCCACAGAGCCTCATACTGCTGGTCTGAGCTTTGCTACTTATGTGTTAGCTGGGCTGTCTCAGGAAGGTCCAGGCAGGAGGAGGGCAGATCTGCTCTCTTTAGATTTGTCTCTGAATCCAAATGACAAAGACAAGACTAAGATTCAGAAGTTTAACAATGTCATGGTTGAAATAGCAGCAATAAGCCAGGCACAGTGGTTCACGCCTGTAATCCCAGCACTTTGGGGGTCAAGGCGGGCAGATCACAGGGTCGGGAGATCAAGACAATCCTGGCTAATATGGCGAAACCACACCTCTACTAAAAATACAAAAAAAAAAAAATAGCTGGGCGTGGTGGTGTGCACCTTTAGTCCCAGCTATTCAGGAGGCTGAGGCAGGAGAATTGCTTGAACCCAGGAGGTGGAGGTTGCAGTGAACTGAGATTGCAATGCTGCATTCCAGCCTGGGTGGCAGGGCAAGACAAAAAAGAAAGAAAGAAAGAAAGAGAGAGAGAGAGAGAGAGAAGGAAGGAAGGAAGGAAGGAAGAAAGGAAGGAAGGAAGGAAGGAAGGAAGGAAGGAAGGAAGGAAGGGAAGGAAGGAAGGAAGGAAATAGCAGCAATAGATAGCCCCATGAGCCCCTTTTATTTTATAAGTGGGAAAATGAAGGCCCAGGTGGTAGAGCAACACCCACCCTGCGAGTGGTCAGGACAAGGCTGAGATTAGGCCTCAGGTCCCCTGGCTCATGGGAGCCATCCTTCCACCAGCCTTCCAGCCAGTCTGCATCCCTTTGCTCATGGCCTGGGGCTTTCTGTCCCCTACAGTTCATTCTCCAGACAGAAGCCAGAGTGATCTTTAAAAATGTTAGGTCAACCTCCTATTTAAAGCTACTCTGTGGCTTTTAATAGCAATTGGAATAAAATCCAACGTTCTTATACTACATGATACAGCCCCTGCCAATGTCCCCAAACTTCTCGTCAGAGCTCTCGGTGGAACCTGTTAGCTCTAAGCACAATGGCCTTCTTTCTGCTCCTGGACCATGTCAAGCACCCACTTCAGGGCCTTTGCACCTGCTGTTCTTTCCATCTGGAATCTTCTTCTCTGAAATTTTCTTATTGCTACATCTTTCTAACCACTTGGTCTAGGCTTCAATATCCCTTCCTCAGAGAGAGCTCCCAGACTGCTTATCTAATACTGCATCCCCCTGCCACAAGCCACTCTCAAGCTCATTGATAAGCTTTATTTAGAGGAAAGAAATCTTTCTTTAGAGCATTTAACACAATTGGAAATAAAATATTTACCTGTTTGTTTATAGTTTTTCTTGGCTCACTATTTGTCTGCCTTAAGAGTGAAAGCGCTTTCTTATCTTTTTGTTCTCATCTGCATGGTGTCATCATTCATTCATTCATTCACTCACTTATTCAGCTATATTTACTGGATTCACTTGTAACTGACGATTCCAAAGAAATCTACATTCCAGTAAAGAAAGTAAAATAATAAACACGTGAGCAAATAAATGATAGATTATATCTCTTAGGATTATGATAAGTACTCGATTTTTGAAATTTAAAATAGTTTATTAGTGTAAAGTTCTGAGCCCAGTGCCTGGTACTTAGTATCTGCTTTGCAAACATTGAAGTTTTGTGCTAACTCAGCACTAGAGATTGTTAGGTAAACCTGTCTTCAATGAATTTATAGTCAAATGCAGGAGACTGATGTGTTTAAAGATAAATTATATTAGATGGGGCTACTATCTCTTTAGAGAGGTTAACTGAGGCCAAGAGGCCATTGATAAGATCATCGAGCCCGCTGGAGATGTTTGCACGAGCAGTCATGCACAGCAAGAGGTTAGAGAAGATGACCTCTTAAGGCCTCCTGCTAGCCTGACCCTGTTTTGCCTGCTCCGTGATGTGGCTCCCATTTAGCCAGAGCTGTTTAAATGGGTGTAGACCATAAGGGGCGTGGGGGCGGGGGAATGACATGCAGTTACTCCTGCAACACTCATTTGCCTGCTAACTTAGTGCCATTTACAAATGGTTTTCACATAGTCTTTAAAGTAGGGCTTCTCAACCTAGGGGAAGAAATCTTGAAACTGCACGCATCATACTTTGTGGATATACAAGGTGTATAGACATACTTTTTTTTCCTGAGGAGGACAATAGCTTTCATCAGTGTTTCCAGGGCATTTTGTGTCACAAGCACCACTTAGTTAAGTTGACAACACTTAGGGTATTTCAGAATTATGAACTTACCTTCTAATTTCTTTAAAAATACAAAGCTTTCCTTCTAATTTGGGGTGAGATTTCTAAACCTACTAAATTCATATAGTTTTATATTTGCTGATTCAATAACTATTTATTAAGCAACAGGTAGGGCCCAGCATTGCTGAAGGTTCTGCAAAAACAGCAAGACCCTGTCAAAGGAAGTTCCTGCTCTAAGGTTCCCTTTTGGAAGGCAAGGAGAGAAGAGACTAAACAAGAAAGAAACGCAAGGTAATCTCAGTTGGTGCTAAGTGCTCTGGAGAAATGAAAGCTGAGTGATGCCATAGAGAAGGAAGAGGGCATTGCCTTCTATTGAATGGTCGGGGGAGGTCTCTTTCCCAAGGGAGCATTATAACAGATACCTGAATTGGCAAGATAGAGTCAGCTAAACAAAGATTCAGGAGAAGAATATTTCAGGCATTTTAAGCAAAGACAACGGCTTATGCAAATGTTCTGAGGCAGAAATCAGCATGGTGGATTCCAAGGATGCAATGAGGCAGTGTGGCTCTAGAGTCATCAATAGGGGGAGAGGTGCTATAAGATGAAACAGAAACATAGGTGGAGGCAGGATCTCCTAGGACCTAGTAAGACTTGATTAAGAGTTTGAATTGGATTTTCATGCTGTGGGAAATCACTGGAAGTTATTACCAAGGCCTCATAGTTTCCCATGGCATGAGATGCTTCTGACAATATGAATGTGTTCATCTATTTGGACAGAATAGCAATGCACCCTTATTCTTTTAAGAAAAGACATTGGGTGTGGCCTTCCAAATTTAGTTTAGAATATCACTTTGTATGCCATAAATATGTACAATTTTGTGTCAATTAAAAATAAAACAAACCAAAATACCCTCACCAACAAGCCCTGCAGGTGAAAGATACTCTGCTAAGGTACACTGAGAGAATGCAAGGCCACCTGTGCTTCAAGAAGGCAATCTTTCCTATTACAATGCAAAGCAGCTTAGCTCACTAGTGTCTTCAACCTCTGCATCATAGATGGGGAGAGTTGGTGCAATTCTGCATAAGCAGACAGCCTCTTAGAGCATTTTTCTCAAAATAAAGCTTATCTTTCCTCAGATTTTAAGTGAGCCTTTATTTCTAGAAGAAAACAAATCAATAAAAGCATGCACATAGCTCTGTGCTTGCATTTATAAAATTAATTTAGGAATGGTTTTTTTTTAAAAGTTAGTGTAAAACTATCCCAGATTGGGTCGTTTAGGATGCAGACTCGGAGATAGAGATTATCAAGTGGGAAGTTTATAAAGGAAGACTCTTGAGATCGAAGCCTGTGAGGGAAAATGAGGAAGCAGAATTGGGGCTGAGGGAGTGGCTGGGCTGTGATGCTGTCACAGTAATGCAATGATTCCATGGAGACCTCTGAAGCTGGACTGGCTCTTCAGAATGGTCCTTAGTTGAGTGAGGAAGCCAGGACTTTGCATCACTGATCTAGACTAAACATCTTAAGTAGGCTACCTCTAAAAGGAAGGGACTTGGGCAAGGCAACTTTCTTTAGCTGAGGCACTATCTGAAGAGGGCTGTTAGCTGATGACTGTCTACTACTGTAGGCAGTAGCCCAACAGCTGGAGCAACAGTTTTCTTCTCCATAGGTGGAGCTGATCGGGGGGGAAATATGGGTGTAAAGTGGAAAAGAAAAGCATCCCTTCTCCCTGATTGCTATACTCCATCTGCTCCACAGAGGTAACCGTATTTGATTGTTCCTAGTTTTAGTTTCTCCAAGTTGATTTCAAATGTCCACATGCAATGCACACAACTCTACTTTTTGGTCTATGAATTTTGAACAGTGTTTTCCAGCTTCCTCATAAGAAATATGAGGGTCTGAACTAAGTCTCCCCATGTCCTTCATCCAATTTTGTTAGGTATTTTCTGTTGTCAAGTTTTTCTGTTGGAGGGCTTTATATCTGTTCAATAATGTATTTCTATTTTCAGATTTATTAACATTATGTTATATCATCTCTCTTGACACTGCAAGATTAAGGAAATTAGCATTTCTACATAGCCCTCCCACTTTCTTTAATTCCTGTTAGTCATAGGAGTATTTTCACATTGTCAAGGTTTATAACACTTTATGTTCTATAAGAATAATCAGTAATCAGTATTTTCCTATAAGTTAAAACCTCATAAACTGCAGTGAAAATATTATGATTATGTAAATACATTTGTTACTGCAGGGTTTATCCTGTTATTTGACCATAGTAAGATAACATCTTCATAGATTAAGAGATCATTATGTGGATATCTTTGATGGGGGTCATTATTCTCTCTACCACGTATGGCGATCCTCTGTTGATAGAATCCTTTGTCTTTTATTAGTCTTTTTTCATTTGCTTGTTAAAAAAAAATTGGGGGAGAGATAGGCAGGAAAAAACCTTGAGTCTTTACATGTCTGAAAAATATCTTTACCTCATCCTCTCATGATTTGTATAGTTGAGCTGAGTATAAAAATCTAGACTCAAACATTTTAAAAATAATGTTCAGATCCATCCATTTTCTTTCTGTATTCTGTATTATTTGTAACAAGTCAGATGAAGCTTTGTCTTTGTAGTTAACTGTTCTTATTCTCTGTAAGTTTTTATAAGAGTATTTTGAAATGTGGTTTTTTTTTTTCCAATCCTACACAGTATTTGGTGTTTCTGTTCAATATGAACTTTCATGTGTAAAATATTTTTGGCTATATTTTTTATTTTTTAACAGCTTTGTTGAGATATAGTTTTCATATGGGCATATGTTAGACATTGAAGGTTCAGCTCCAGACTATTACAATAAAGCAAATATCACAATAAAGTGAGTCAAAAATTTTTTTTGTTTTCCCAGTGCATAGAAAAGTAATGTTTATACTATATTGTAGTGTATTAAGTATACAATTGTATTATTTTTAAAATTAAATTAATTAAATTATTTAAATTAATTAAATTAAAAATATGTTATTGCTAAACAATACTAACACTCTTCTGAGCCTTTAGGGACTTGTAAATTTTTGCTGGTGAATGATCTTCCCTCAATGTTGTCAGTCAGATGGCTGCCTACTGATCAGGGTGGTGGTTGCTAAAGATTGGGGTGACCATGGCCAGTACTCAGCCTACCACACCCTCATTCCTTTTAACCCCCATCTCCTTGTAACAACCAAAAGTTGCCTATTGAGTCACATAAGCTTTCTGGGATGAGGGGATACCTCAACAAAATGGGTGTTCTTTGGGAATGATTGAAGGAGCAATGAATGCTGAGTGGACAAGCAAAAATATTCACAATATTATCACATTTTTATTTTCAAAGTACTTTTTCTTATCTTCTGATTTGTTTCCTCAGTATATTTTGTCATAAAGTAATATTGCCTTAAATCTTAGTGTACTTATTTGATTTTTAAAATATTTTTCCCCTGTTTCTTGAATTTCCTGTTTTCTGGGGTCATTTTTTGCTCACTTATTAGTTTGGGGCTGCAAGGTATCCTCAATGGATTTTCCACCTGGCTCTTGATCTTTGGTTGCCCATTCTTGTGTGCCAGTTATGCACTTGGCTGATTTACACAGCAGGCATTCTCCATTTTGGTTTTACAATTCTTCTTCCCAACTCATCTTCTCTACGTTCCCTTCATGGTAGAATAAGGTGATTTGAACCTTGGCATATGGTGGTGAGAGTTTGGGGTGGCTGGGACAACTAGCAGGTTTTCCCCTCCATCTGCAAGAGGCAATTGACAGCCATATCAGGAGCCCTAGTCCAAGTCTTGGGTATAAACCATCATTTGCTCAGTGTGCTAAGAGTAGGGAATAGAAGAGAGGAGCCTGAGAGAACTTTAATTTATTACCTTATTTATTCTCCCCTTTCTGCTTCTGCTCTGCCTACCTACAGGTAAAAGGCTTATAGCTCTCCAGAGGTCAGCAAGGAAGAATTCCTTCCACCTTTGCAGGGGCCTTCTCTGGGTGCTCTGGACTCCAGCTTCCTCTTCTGTGACTCATGCATCTGTAGGATCCCCTATACTTTCCACATTCCAGAAACAATACAGATTCTCTGCTCTACTTAAGGATCCCTTCCTCCTTATCTCAGTGATCTTTGGGTTCATAGTAGTATTCTGTTAGTATTGAGGGAAAAACAGAAGATAAAAGTGTGTGATCCCTCTCCCAATTTGAACTGAAAATCTGACTTTAGTTTTAAAAGTGGTTTTATAGCCTTAGTTCTTAGGTATCAAGATTTTAGAAATCCAGCCTCAACTGAAACCCTGTTATAATTTTATGTAAAAGACAACAAAATGGTTAAACCTGGGCAGGCTAACAGTGAAATAAGCTTTTGGGCATGAATGAAGGGTGGGAGATGCCCTGCAGCCTCCTTCACTAGCTGAGGATGGATTTCTTGTAGAGGTAGACTCATTTTCTGACCTCAGGAGTCATTACATGGCCACCAGAGAATAGGACATTGGGTGAGAGCAAAAAGAACTGGCAAGCCATGGGGAACAGACCTGCAGAGAGTGACCTCAGGGGCCCACGTTACAATTTTTGTGTAATTTTCACAGCCAGCCCAGAGGCTGTCCTTCCAAATTTTGGAACCTCTTGGAGCTGGATCTATCCAATTGCCCTGGGGAAGATCATTCACATTCCATTGCAAGAGCAGCTACCTTTCAGTCATCCTGTAGTCTTTAGGGGGTGATATGGCTGAGGGAGCATTTTCTGTCCTCATGTGCTCCCTGACCCCAACCTCCCTAACCACTGCTTTGTCTAAGGTGGCAGCTGAAGGCAGGATCTGGGATGCCAGGTCTGTGAACCCTGTACTCTGGCCATCCAGGCCTTCTCTGAACACCAGAAGGTGGAGACTGCAGGTCCAAGGATTTGCGGGACAAGAGGAATGAACCTATAGAATCTGGAAGTTTAACCAGGGGGAGCTACAGGTGAAGATAAAATGGTAGGTGGGCATCAGAATGAGGAGTGGGGTCGAGGGGTTGCCTTCTGCCATTGTCTCATCAACACTGAGTATTTTTTCTCTCTGATAGTTATCCTTTTTCAGTGGGTTTTATTGCTAATTTGTTAAAATTATATAAGCAAGGAGCCAATGTAGGCTTCCTATAAACTGACTACTGCTTATCCAAAGTCCCTCACATTTTAATAAACATTTAGCCTCATTCTTAGGAGAGCACATGCTTTTTTTTTATTTTTTATTTTTTAGCATTTATTACTATTAGGAGTAATAATATTAAGTACTCAGTGAGTAACTGCTATTATTACTCATCAGTGCCTTTATCAAGCTGTTCACTTTTGTAAGAAGCTCTCCTTCCCACTTCTTATTCAAATTTCTCCCTGGTCCTCACTGCCTCCAGATATCAATTGTTGCCCTATGTTGTGGGAGCCATTGTTGGAATTTTCAATCCACTTCAGTGAAACTGGGAACTCTATGGCTCTTATCTCATTTTTCCAAGTCATTTTCCTGAAAGAGGTATGTTTTCTTAAAACATTGTATAAAAGATGGTAGAGAAAATGGCCCAAGCATCCTGGGAGGTAGGGTGTCTACTGGTTGCAAGAAGACCATGTAGCGTCATGGAAACTGGGTAACGACAACCCTCTGTGGGCAAGTGCTGGAATAATGGGTTCTTTAGTTAATTGTTTTTTAAGCAAAATCTTGTTAATGATACCCCTCCCCTCTAAAATAGACAGGATGCTGTTTCAATGTCTAAACATTCTGGGCTGGTATACTAGTCATGAGATGATGTGATAGATTGCAAAAAATGACCACAAGTTCCTTCCCTCCCTATGTTTGCAATGTGACTTTGCTGCCACCTCCATAAGAGATGGAGTCTATTTTTTTCATCCCCATGAGTCTGAACTAGAGACTTGCTCTGATCCATAGGATGTGGAAGTTCTTATCACAGGCCTCAAAAGGTGTTGTAGGTTCTACTGTTGCTCTCTTGCTGTATGGAGGCTCAGGTCAAGAAGCTTTAGCAAGCCTACCAGAGACAGAATACATGGAGCAGCATTGGGATATCTAAGCTGAAGACTCCTAAGCCAATCAGCTTCCAATCAATATACCCATGGACTGCAGCTACAGCAGTGACTTGAGTGAAATAAGCAGAAGAACCACTCAGCTGAGCCCAACCCAAATTGTTGACCCACAGAGTCATGAGCAAGTAAAATGGTAGGTGTTTTAAATCACTAGGTTTTGGGGTGGTTTATTATAGGTATAGGCAATAGCTAATTGATGCAAATATTCTCTATTTTCCCCATTTTTCTTAGTCTTGACAGGCTAGGTTATGCTGCGGTAACAACTTCAATATTTTAGCAACTTGGACCATAAAAATTAATGTCTTGTACATGTTCATTTTGGGTCAGTTGGGGGCTTTATTCTCTGCCTCTATAATCTGGCATGTAGGCTGGCATGCAAGTGTTGCTGGGTACTACAGCAGAGAAAACAGATCTCTAATGATATTTTCCTTAGCAATTAAATTTTCTATATTGGAAGTGGCACATCATTTCTATATGCAACTCATATGGCTTCACTCAAACACAAGAGGCCAGGAAACAGTCCTGTGATGTGCAGAAGAGGTGGAGAGCCAAACATATTTGATAAACACCATAAATAACTACCTATAAGCCAACCCAGTAAGAGGGGAAAATGGTGGAAATTTCCTCTATGTGCCCCCCTCCAAAAAAAGGCAGGCTAGGCACAGTGACTCATGCGTATAATCCCAGAACTTTGGGAGGCCGAGATCTGGTGGATCATTTGAGGTCAGGAGTTCAAGACCAGCCTAGCCAACATGGCAAAACCCTGTCCCTGGTAAAAGTACAAAAATTAGCTAGACATGATGGTGCATGCCTGTAATCCTAGCTACTAGAGAGGTTGAGACACCAGAATTATTAAACCCAGGAGGCAGAGGTTGATGTGAGCTGAGATCACACCACTGCACTCCAGCCTGGGCAACAGAGTGAGACTCCATACCAAAAAAAAAAAGGAATGGGAGAAGGTACAGGCAGTGTACTCTCAGTGGTAGGTGGTCAAGTTTACTGAACACTGCTTAATCTTTTATCAATTGAAGAATGTCCAAAGCAATGGCAGCCAGAGACTCAAGTTTTCCCCTTCTCAACTTGTGTCCAAGGTGGGAAAATCTCTTAGTTCTAAGTAATGATGTGTCTCATAGTTAAAATTAAATTTGGAGGGAGCCAGGTGGTATTTCAAGATTAAGCGATGCTCTTTAGAAGGAAACAGATGGAATCCTTTTTCAGAGCAGATAAGGAGAGATAGTCTTGAAGATTGCACTTCAAAAAGGAGAATGTTCACACTCTATGAAAATAGCCATTATCTAGTTAGGTGGGTCCACATTTTACAAAAAGCATTTACATCTTCTATATAACATCACCACATGGTACCAAAGTAGACCAAAAAAAAAAAAAAAAAAAAGCACTCTAAGAAAGTTTCTTGTCTGAAATACAAAGTCTGTATGTTTGTAACTTTTCTGACTTTTGTTTCTCTCCAAATTATCGTTCCACTTAACCCTTGTACCAACTCAAGGGGAATAGGTGACTAATACCACTGTCACCTCTAGGAGGGGCAGAAGTCCTAAGACCGCACAACTACGATGGCCCAGACAGAACTTGTCCCCAGGTGTGTACAAGCTCATTATAGTTTTCTTTCTAGAAAACCGTTGCCTCGAGGTACCCTTTGCAGAGGATAGGTGGAAATTCACTCTTCAACTGCTTTCTGTAATTAGGTAGAAGAGTTCTGAGGTTTTACAGGTATTATATCACATTAATAGATCTATTTGATTGCTCACTTGTATTGGATCAAGGGTTATGAGACAGCTATGGTTTGCTTTTTAAAAAGCATTGTGAAGAGATCCATTCACTTAATCATCTATGTGTCTATTGCACACCTAGTAAGTGCTGAAGACTTGGTCTACAGTGCTGTATTAGAAAGACATGAATCTTGCCTTTTGATGCTTACACTCATGTTGTGTGTGTGTGTGCCAGCATGTGTGCTTGTGCCTGCACACTGTAAGGGTATCTTGGTCCATTCAGGCTTCTGTAACAAAATGCCTTAGACAGGGCAATTGATAAACAACAGAAATGTATTGCTCACAGTGCTGGAGGCTGGAAAGTCCAAGATCAGGACACCTGCAGATTTGGTATCTATTGAGGACTTGCTCCCTGCTCCTCAGGTGATGCCTTGTTGCTGCATCCTCACATGGGGATGGGGCAAGGTGGCACCCTGGAGCCTCTTTTCTAAGGGCACTAATCTGATTCATGAGGGTGAAGCTCTCGTGACTTAATCACTCCCCAAAGGCCCCACTTCTTAACACTATCACGTTGGTATTAGGTTCCAACATATGAATTTAGGGGGAAATATTAACATTCAAACCATAGCAAGGGTGTAGAAAATAAGTTAACAGCAAAAATGTGCATATGTTTACACAACAAATACATACATATTATGACTATTAACTATGCTGAAGAACTATTAAAATACCTGATTTCTGGTTTTAAATTGCCAGTTGACTTGCTGTGGACCTTGGGTAAGTCATCCTTTTTTCTCTTGACCTGTTTTTATTTTTCACCTAAAGAATGGGATTGTTTTTCTCAGGCTGCATTAAACATGTCTGAGTGTTTTGGATTGAGCATGTATTAACTTAATAATCAGAAAAAAAAAAAAAAGACAGCAAAGATTAAGAAGATGAAGACAAAGAAGAAGAGGAGGAACTGAAGAAGGTGGAATTCCAGTTAGGATCTTCTGTGATTTGTGCGTCTGAAATTCTGCTGATTTCCCTGCACTCAGTTGGATTTTTGCATATTGTTAGTTTTATTGTTTTGAGGTCTAGGCAACTGAGAATATGTTCTCTTATCTAATGAGCCTAATTTTTACACACAACAAATTGTGATCCTCACATCTGGTTGGGGGAGGGCAACGGAGTTAAAGAGACGTGTTTCTACCTCAATACATGAACAACAGTTTAGATGCTAAGCTGAGTTTATATCTGTCCTGGCATGGAGCACTCTTTCCTTCTTTCTGTTGCTTCTTCAGAACTGTTTTTATCTTGGTATTAACTTCCTTGTGTTTAAATATCTTATTCTGACTTTCCTGGCTTTTGTGTTTCAAGCAAGTTGTTTGAACATCTTTTTTTGGTTTAAAATTCTTTAAAAATGCCATGTGATTTCACTGATCTTACCAGAAACCAATAAAAACACATTACTTTAAAAATAACTCCCATAAAACCTCTTACTTGTGAAAAGCTTTCATTCTAATAAAAGTGGAGCTAACCAAAACCTTTTAAAACTGCTTGCAGGCATACAATGGACTTGGCGTGTCCAGATTGTACTACCTCTAGTGGTGATGAAGATACCAGATCTCTATTCTATCTGTAGGAATGTTAGTCCAAGACAAATTAACTCACCTACTTTAGAAAAGAAAAATCTAATATATGAGACTAGTAACACCCCAATGAAGCCCACGCATGCTGCATTTTGCCAACATAGCCACTGGGATTCTACAATCTTTTCCGTTGTGTGTGAGGTTGTGGTTGATTTTTTCCCCCCTTTCCTTTTAGTTCCCTAAATATAGAATTAATGGGTTGTAGGGAAAGTCAATGATTATTCTTACTTGAGTTTGGAGAGTGGAAAGAAAATATCCCTCTTTCTGCAGGCTTCAAAATTCCCTTTGGGTTGGTTGCCATCACGTGCCAGTTTTATTTTCAGATTAGACTCATGACAACAACTGTAAAGTCTGTGATGACAAGAAGATGGAAAATGGTGTCAGTGATATAGGGGAGAGGGAGTGGCTTCCGTGTCAGGCTTTGGTTAGCCATGCCAGATTGGCTGCCCCAAACTTCCCGGTGGAAGATTTTGAAAGTACAGACTCATTGGCTGCTATTTAGAGAGGTCTGAACTGGGGCTCCAGATTTTAAATTGTTTTCATTTTCCTAAAAAGATGCTCACGTGACTCAAATATGCAGCCAGTTTGAGAACCAGAGGTGTAAAAGCAAAACCCAGCAACAACGAAAGGTAAATATAGAAACAATTTCCATTCAAGAACCATGAAGTAGAAACAATTTGCTGATGGATCAGCGCTGCTCACACCAGCCCTCTCCAGGATGTATCCTTTGGATCATGAGAGCCTGGAGAAAAGGAGCTGTGGCCAACTAAATATGGGAAAAGTTCCAAGCTATATCTCCCTCTCCCAGATTCCCTGGTTCTCTAAAGAGTATATAAAATGTACTAAGATGATTTCTACGAAGACTTGTTTAGTGCTTAGACGATGTTTGCGTGCTTCTCAGATGAACTTGACCATAGAACCACTTCTGCTAATTAAGTGTTAACATCTTTCAAGGAATGCAATTTTCCTAATGCCCTGCTGGTGAGCTGTGACAGTGCCATTCCTCCCACAAGGAAGGACTAGGGCGCTTTCTTGAGTGACTCCCAAATTGCATCTTGAGAACAACTTTCATTCCGTCAGAGCCCTCTCCATGTTTCAAGTGGGCGACCTGGAGGGGAGTTCTCTGTATTCCTTAATAAGAGAGAAGTTACTTTATTTTGCTTTATGTTTATGGCTGAAGTTGTCAATCAAGACACTTCAGAAATGTCACCCCACCTCCACAGAACCGTTGCTGTTCAGGAGGCCCACGCTGCTCTGCAGAGACTCTCGGAACATTCAGAGGTTCCCCTCATCGGCAGACAGATGGGAACCGAAACACGTTTCTTCTGTATAGCTGCATGTCAACTTCATCTGCTCTGTCTGGTAGTCAGAAAGCGTGACAGCAAATGGCTTGCAATGACTGATGATCTACTATGTGCCAGTACCTGTATCACTTCTAATTTTTACAATGCCTGGCAAATCAGCCCCCAACTTATAGAAAAGAAAACCAAGACTTAGCAAAGTTAACTTGCCCACTTTGGTAAGTGACAGAATGAGCTGGTTGCCTTTCAAACCAAGGTTCTTTTCTTTCCAGACAAGCCTCAAAAAGGCCATTTTTCTTTACCTTTCCACAAAAGAGTTTCTCCTTCCATTTTTTTCCCCGTTTCCTTAGGTTTCTGTTGATTTTCTTTGGTTGTCTTGAAGACAGAGAGAATGTGAGAGGAGAGTCATTTTTTCCCCCTCTGGGCCCTTATTTCAGTGACAATCAGGCATTTTACTTTCTAAAGAAGATCAAGATGTTAAAAAGCACTGATCCAAGTTGGGCCAAAAAAACCACTGATCCCAGTTGGGTCAAAAGCTCAAAGACCATATACTTCTAATTCCATAAGGCCCTACGTGCACAACAGTAAGTTTGTTTAGTTTTGGTAAAGCACGATAGCCAGCAGAAGAGTCAGCAATATGTGTTCATGTTGCTCTAAGGAATCTCTTCAGAAATTTGCTTTTCATTTGTTCTGTCTACCCAAACCCAGGCCTTGCCCATCTTTACACCTGGAAAACCCAATATTCTCTATTGCTTCCAAAGTGGTATCTCTTCCTAGGTCCAGATGCTTGGATTCCAGTTGGCTCTTTCTAGAAATAGGGTGGAGTCAACACTGGCCATGAAGGAATCTGGTCTCCCAGCAGGTCACTGGAAGAGCAAAAGTGGAAAGAGGTGAAACTCCAGGTGGTCATTATGAGCCTTTTTTTGGGAAAAGAGTAGTGGGTATCCCAGACTAATTTTCAGGGAACACAAAGACAATTCTCAATGCTGAGTGTCATTGTTCCTGCTGGGCCATAGCATCTGCCTCATTTGCTCTTTTAGACCCAGAACCACCAGTGATAATTCTGGACCTTGTAAAGTTCTCTGAATGGTGCTATTGAAAGAAGCACCAGACATCAGTGTTGCTTCTTTTTGTTGTTTTTGTTTGTTTGTTTTTTGTTTTTTAAGACAGGGGCTTACTCTGATGCCCAGGCTAGAGTGCAGTGGTGTGATCACAGCTCACTTTCATCCTCCTGGGCTCAAGCGATCCTCCCTGCTCAGCCTCCTGAGTAGCTAGGACTACAGATGCATGCCACCATGCCCAGCTAAGTTTTGTACTTTTTATAGAGACAGGGTCTCGGTATGTTGCCCAGGCCGGTCTCAAACTCCTGGGCTCAAGGGATCTGCCCACCTCGGCCTCCCAAAGTGTTGCGAATACAGGTGTGAGCCATGGTACTTGACTCAGCATTGTTTCTTTAAAAACAAGTAAATATGGCTGGGCGCAGTGGCTCACGCCTGTAATCTTAGCGTTTTGGGAGGCCGAGGCGAGTAGATCACGAGGTCAGGAATTCCAGACCAGCCTGGCCAACATGGTGAAATCCTGTATCTACTAAAAATACAAAAATTAGCTGGGCATGGTGGTGGACACCTGTAATCCCAGTTACTCGGGAGGCTGAGGCAGGTGAATTGCTTGAATCCAGGAGGTCGAGTTTGCAGTGAGCCGAGATTGCAACACTGCACTCTAGCCTGGGTGACAGAGTGAGACTCCATCTCAAAAAAAAACAAAAAACAAAAAAACAAAAAAACTAACAAACAAACAAAAAAAACAAGCAAATATTTCCTCAAATCTTGTTTCTTACCTCTTACCTAAAAATTATATTGATTCAAAACAAAAGGGGAACTTTGGTCATTGTTTCTGAGAGTGTGAATGTGAAACTGACTGATAATGTCACAGCTTCCCATTGACATGGAGAGGGGAGGCGCCATGAATCCTGGCGCTTAGGAGGAGGATTAGCACCTCTGGTCTGGGTCTTCATGGAAGGCCCTGCTCTGCCTCCCAGGGAACACTCTGGCTGGGTTGCTGCTTTAGCTAGCAACGGGGAGTTTTGGGCTCTGCGTTCCTTCCATGCTGACACCTGTCATTTCTGCCACCCAGAAGCTGGCAAGCTGAGTTGAGTCTCTTTGGCTTGTGTGTGGGAGCCTCCGGAATCCCGGCACATCTTCCATGTTTCTTGATTCTCTTGTTAACACAGATTTTGAAGGCCTTAAAAAAAAACTAAATATATTTCTTGTTCTCAACAAACAGCTTTTCAAATGACTGTATTATTTATTCATTAGTATTACATTCAGAGTGCAGAGCTTCATGTTACTTGGAGAAATAAATGAAAGAAAAGCAATATCACTCTAAATCCCCAATTTACAGCTTTCGGGGAGCCTGGAACAGTTCTATCGTAAAGCTCTGTCCTGGCCGGCCCAGCATGTCTCTCTCCACTGTTTATATGTCTCTTTATCACTCTATCTGCCCAAGATGGACCAACCTAGTCATTTTGTGGGCTCAACAAATATCTTGATCCATTTTGTGAATGTTTTCAGTTTGGCTAAAACTTAAAACACATTTTCCCCAAGCACTTTTTCCTCTTAATTTTTAAACTCGTATATTTTAAGGAAAATTTAGCCCATGTGTTTCTCATTATTCCTGATTCATTTGCACTTAACTCATCAAAATGTTGCTTTGCAAAAGTTGTTTGCTTTCCAAGAAGACTCCTGAAGTTCTTTTTTGTACATTCAGCCTGCCACCATCTTTTGTCTCTCCCTTCCTTTTCTTTTTCCCTTCAGAGAGGCACAGTATTCTTAGAAACAGGAATTTGCACCCCAACAGCAGATATATTGGGACATTGTAGGAAAAGCTGATCCTGGTATGGACTCAATCTTCTAGCTCAGTTGTGCCTGGCTATCCCTTCATAGCATTCGTATTCAGGAGAACATGTGCTCGTGCAGTGAGGAATGGTCATTTTCTATTCTGTTGACCAGAAAATCGATGTTGAGCACTAGCAAAAAGCAATTTAGGATGCAAAGTTTAGAGCTTTTTAGGTTTAATCAGATAGTTAACTCGTCAAATTTTACTTTTCTTATCTGTAAAATAAGGACAACATTAGTACCTGTTGCATAGTGAGGATTGATTGATATACTGTACATAAGGCAGGGCAATACATGACAAGCACATTGTAAGTGCTCAATTATTACCTTTTTGATTTTACATGAGTTTGCCCAGAATCACACACCTTTTCTCCATGAGATGCTCAGGAGTTTTTATTTAGGTTATCCCAGAAATAGACCCTGAGTTCAGGATTCAAGTGCAGGTAATTGGTTCCCATGATTTTAGAGACTTGGTGAGTCCAAAACCTGATGAGACTCAGGAAAGAGCTGAAGTTTGAGTCCAAGGGCAGTTAAGAGCCATTGTCATGGGTCAGGTCCAAAGTCAGTCTATTGGACAATTCCCTCTTGCTTTGAGGAGATCACCCTTTTGTTCTATTCAGTCCTTCAACTGATTGAATGAGGCCCATCCATATTCTGGAGAACAATCTGCTTTACTCAAGGTGTATGATTTACATGTAAATCTCATCCCTTACTCATCTCTCATGAAAAATATCCAGAATAATGTTAGACCAAGTATCTGACCACCATAGCCCAGCCAAGTTGACACATCAAATTTACCATCACAGGAAGTAAGACAGGGAGAGAAAAGAAGCCAAACAAACAAACAAACAACAAAAAAAAAGCAGGCAATATTAAGCAGGCTGCCTCTCTGGGTAACTGGAGCTTCATCTCCCCGTGCACCCACATTCAGGCATTGGCTGAGGGCTGCTGCTGCATGGATTCCAAACTCTACTCTTTTGTCCTGTTGCACACACAGGCAGAGTGGCTCTGCTACTCCCAGAGAAAGCCCTTAGATAAAGGAAGACAGAGGCTAATGGTTGAAAGTCGAGCACCTGTGCCAGGAAACGATATGGGGCCAGAAGACCAGGCAAGGCAGGTACAGCATTTGCCACAAGGTCCCTTCATCTTTCAGGTTCTGATGGATACAGTCAGGCCTCCCTCTCTTTCTCACACTTAAACTTCTCACAACTTACAAGTCAGATAGCAAATATGCTCAAGTTTATCAGCAACAAATCCAGAAGAGGCTCTTAGAGAGTCTCTGGGTCTCCGTGTACAGAGAGAGAGAAGCAGGTACAAGTCTTAGTTTAGGAAGTTAGTGTTGGCTAGAAGCATGCTTTACAGTCACATATATATTGAGTGTAAATAAACATTGCCATTATCCCATTCTAAATTGGCATGAAGGGCCCATTCAAGAATAAATAATGGTTTTATTTGGCTTCAAGAAACAATAAAATACATTTTATTGTAAGTTCATTAACTCTGAAATAACTAAAAGCAAAAAAACACATAAGAAATATAAAAGTTGTCCCATAAGAAAAGCATATTACTAATTTGTCTTTTAAAACACAAAGTTTAAAATATTATAACAAAAAATACTGTGTCTAGACTTTATTCTTAGCTTAGCTAATTTGCAGAATCCCTGAAGGGATATTTTGTTAAAAACAGCTTTATTAACATTTAAATGATCATTGATAAGAATCATTGGATACCTTTTCATAGCACTGAGATACCTTGGGATCATTATGAGGTTTACATCCTAGCTCTAGCCTCTCCTAGCTGTGTGACCTTGGAAAAGCTAATTAACCTCTCTGAGCCTCCAATTCCTTCTATAAAATGAGGAGAATAAAAGAAGTTCCTACTCCATGTAGGTGTGAAAAAAAGTTGTGAGTCAGAACATGAAAAGCATTTACAATAGAGCTTGGAACATACTAAAAGCTCATTAAAGTCTAAGCTATTGTAATTAGAATAAAGATGCAAGAGTTTGAGTCCAATGACCCCAGTTCAAAACCTGACTCTTCCATGTACTTGTGTGACCCTGGGGAAGTCACTTGGTTTCCTGGGGCTTTCATCTTCTTGCCTATAAGATGGTCATGTTTTGCCCACCTGCCGCTCTCATGGGGTCAAATAAGGTCCTGAATGAGCAAGTATGTGGTTGCTAGGGCTTCCTTTGCTCTTTGCACTACATTTTGACATTCTTCTGGAATATCTCTTACCCACTTGTCAATCTTAGAAGTTTCTAGACATTGGTCGGTTTAGATGAACCAACATCTAAAGTGACAATCTAGCAAATGGGATGACATGATATAGTCCTAAGAAAGAACCCCTATATAGCCCAAAATACCTAAATGTGCATAGCAAGGATTTGAGCCCTTAAGTTTTGATGTTAAACTTAAATTTTTTCTAATATTTTTTATGAAAATGTCCAAACATGTAGCAAAGTTGAAAATAATTGTAAAATAAACCATATACCTACCACCTAGATTCTAACGTTAACGTTTTTCAATACTTGCTTTATTGCATATCTACCCATCTATCTACCAGTTGAGGTTTTGCATTTTGAATTCACAGTTGGAAGCTGCCTTGCAGATATGGTGATTATCCATCTTCTGTTCTCTGAGCAATCCCAGTTCCAATCTATACTATGGACTCTATAGACCATTTGAATGCATCAGGGATTCTCATAGGTTGTATTCAAAAGCTTCTCATAGATTTCCTTTTAGATTCAGCCAGAAGAGACCTATACGAATCTTATTTAGACCCTTATGTGGTTTGGCTCTGTGTCCCCACTCAAATCTCACCTTGATTTGTAATGATCCCCACGTGTTATGGAAGGGACCCAGTAGGAGGTCATTGAATCATGGGGGTGAGTTTTTCCCATGCTGTTCTTGCAACAGTGTGTAAGTCTCACAAGATCTGATGGTTTTATAAAGGAGAATTCCTCTGCACATGCCCTCTTCTCTGCCACCATGCAAGACATGACTTTGCTCCTCCTTTGCCTTCCACCATTATTGTGAAGTCTCCCCAGCCCTGTGGCACTGAGTCAAACCTCTTTCATTTATAAATTACCCAGTCTTGGGTATGGCTTTATTAGTAGCATGAGAATGGATTAATGCAGACCCCAATGACTTTGTTTTTCTTTGAAAAATGTAGTTGGCATTGTTAAATTAGCTAGTCTACATCATTTATTTTAGCTCAAGGACAGAGAGGCTTGGAAGTGATTGACTTTTGGTCTCATAGTCCATGCTAAAATCATAACTGGAATCGAGGCATGCTGACCCCAAAGTGATTACGTGATAAAATTGTCTCCCTGTTGATTCTCTAATAGTCTTATTAAGGTTTTGCTGCACTTGATTTGGCTTAAAAAATTTTGACCCAAGTAACTACACATGAAAAATAATTGTTAAATACTGCTTTTACACACCACAGTTAAAATGTTTCTTAGATATCCTTAATTTTTCCTTTACAAAAGAAGGTCTTGGGAGAATGCATTTTCAGTTTACATATTGAGAAACTGAGGCATTGGGAGATAAACAACCCTGTTGGAACTCTGGATCTGTGTTATCTCAAGCCCCATTATGTGGGATTCATTCATTCATTTATTCATTATTTATCAAATATTAAGACTGCACCTACTATGTGTACTGTTCTTGGTACTGAATATAATGCTGAACAAAACAGACCAGGTTCCCTTCTTTTCTAATGATGCTTACTGTCTAGAAAAAAAAGTAACAATGATTTAAAAAAGTGAATAATTCACCAATATTTTCATAAAGGCTACAAAAAAATAAGAGAGATAATAAGTGAATGATTGGGAATAAGTGAACAGTTCAGATAGGGGTTAAAAGATTTCTTTTGAGCAAGTGAGATAATAAATTAATCATTTATAGAGTGGGCAGAGAGAACCACAATTGCAAAGGCCACAAACTGAGCCAGTATTGGGGGTGGAGCTGGTGAGAATGGTGAGAGTTTTCAGAGAAGACACTTTTTTTTTTTTTTTTTTTTTTTTGAGGGAATGCATGGTCTTGGTGAGAGAAAGATATAATAAAACTGATAGTGGCCGGGCATGGTGGCTCACACCTGTAATCCCAGCACTTTGGGAGGTTGAGGCGGGTGGATCAAATGTAAGGTCAGGGGTTCAAGACCAGCCTGGCCAACACGGCAAAACCCCATCTCTACTAAAAATACAAAAATTTGCTGGGCATGGTGGCACACACCTGTAATTCCAGCTACTCAGGAGGATTGCTTGAACCTGAGAAGTGGAGGTTGCAGTGAGCCAAGATCACACCATTGCACTCCAGCCTGGGTGACTGAGTGAGACTCCAACCACCCCCCGCAATCCCGCAAAAAAAAAAAACCTGATAGGAACAGGACTATATGACTGCAATAGGGTAAAGAATCGAAATTACAATGTCCATCATTCATATTTTTTTAAGTAACAAATTTTTTCTAATATAATCTCATACCACCTTTACTTTACCATCATCTATATAAGCAGTCCATTATGATGTGCATTCTTTGCCCATGCCAACTTGAAACTCCTTTTGGACATAGACTGTATGTATCTGGGTTAATATTGCATTCCCACTTAGGAAGGTGCCTGGCACACCATAAGTGTTCAGTAAGATTCAACTGAGTTCAAGTAGGCAGGTCAAGCACTCATGGGCTCATTAATTTGTACAGATGGACATTCAATTCTGCAGAAGGGTCAGAGATACCCAAATTTTGCTCTCATAGTTTTATTAAATATAAACTAAATGTACAAGCAAGGAGGAAATGTTAGTTTACAAATTTTACTTCTGGAACTCAGGGACTCTGAAAAACAGTACTTAGTTAGCTTTCAGTCCTCCAGAGAAGATTTTTTTTTGTGGTAAATAATGCCAAAGGGATCTTGTGGTACACAGCCTTCTAACAGGCTCCCAGAAAACCCCATCTCCTGGTATTTGTGCCATTGTGTAATTCCCTTCCATTGAGTGGGGACTGGATTTAGTGACTTACTTCTGATAAGTAGAATACAGCTGATGTGATGTGATACCACTCCTGAGCTTTGGTTATAAAATATTATCATTTCTATCTTTCTGGCATCCCCTCTCTGGCCCTTATGGTGTGCTTGCCCTAAAGGAGAGGGTCATCTGGCAAGGAACTGAGGTGGCCTTTGATCAACAGCCCACAAGGAACTGAATCCTGCCAATAACAATCAAGTAAGTGGGCTTGGAAGCAGATCCTGCCCCTGTCAAGCTTTCAGATGAGACTGAAACCTCAGCCAATACCTAGATTGCAAACTTATGAGAGACCTTGACACAAAGGACCCCCCTAAATTGTGCCCAGACTTCTAATTCATGAGCACTGTGAGATAATAAATGTTGTTTTAAGTCACTAAGTTTTGAGGTGATTTTCTATGCAGTGATAGAAAATAAATTCAGCTCTAATAAAGCACTGATAAGATGCACATGAGATTTACTAACCTCTGAAGTAGGGAAGACTACCCATGTCGGCTGCAAGGGTTTAATCTCCTTTCATCCACCTATAATTCATGCTTGGAAGTGCCTGACATCTGGGCCACAGCATGTGTACTTCCAAATAAGTAGAATCCTCATGTTGTCACTACCCTCAACATCTCTATGCACCTCTGTATTTTCTATAACTGGTTGGGGAGACCAATAAAATCCCTGCTCCTTGAAAAAGTAAGTCACAATAACATACCATGTTGAATATACCCCTTCGAAGCACTAATGGACATCTTAAGAGGAAAAATCTTTGTGGGAACAGAGGTTCCTGCATGTGTGTGTGTGTGTGTGTGTGTGTGTGTGTGTGTGTGCATGTGCATGTCTGTGAGATGTATGTGTATGTGTGAATCTCTGTGTGCCTGAGAAGTGAGAAGAAGAAATGACTCTAACCGTGCACTTCTATGTTTTTCAAACACACTCTGCCTTCCAACTGCCCTTCCTGCCAGATGTTGACATGTAAATTTTGGCTTCAAAAATGAGAAGGCCAGGGTGATCCAAACAAATTTAGCTCAATGAGCCAGAGTCAAATTACTCAAAGGTTAGAAGTGACCCCTTATCCAGAGAGATCCAAACACTGCACTACCATTTGCTGCAGGGCTGCCCAGGGAGCTAGTTTAGCTCGACATCTAACATGCATTTCTGGCATTGGTATTGTTTCAATTACTAGACCATTCACATTTCAGCTGACACATGCAATGAAGCTTGCTCCTTGCCTCGTACATAATTTAAGGTAAAAAGAAAAGAGGGTGTGTTTCATCATGGTCTATCATATCTTTGTCTTTTGTTCTGGGAGGTATTTGCATACCTAAAGGGAAATGGCCTCTTTAATTTCTTTCCCTTCTCCTAATCAGCTGAGGCCTATTAAGAAGCGCTCTGTATCCTGTAATCAGACAATTTATACAGCATGCACCCTTAGGCAACAGCTATTATAAACAAGCTGGAGAAATCCTTTACAATAAATGATTAGCATGGGAAGACACCATTCATAATTAATTTTTTTTTTTCTGTTTTTGTTGGCAGATGGTCCGAGGCATCCAAGCATGGCCTATTGCCTGTGTCTTTATTCTGAATAGAACAGGGCAGCCTTGGGAAAATGCTTGCTGCTCAGCTAGCTCACTTTAAAAAAAATCACATAAGCACTCCCCCTTCTCCTCTTATTGGTGTTCAAGGCTTGAAGAGAGCTTTAGGGAAGGCTGTCTAATGGATCACATGACTATACCTACTGGTCCTTTTCCTGCCTTGTTAATTACAAGGTGTTATGATCTTCACCACAGATTGATGACATAAAGGGGCTCAGTTCTTCCTCCCCACCATTTGCCATGTAACTTTGTCATGCTCTGTATCTCTGACTCTGGCCTCTGCCGTTGACTTGCTGTGCCAATGTTAGCAAATGTGAAGCACACACACAGGCTTGAATAGCACTGTGCAACTGGACTTGTTAACACTTACCTTCTACTGTTGCCACAGGAACATACCCAGGCTAGCCTGATGGATGATGAGAGACATGCGGAATACAGCAGAGTCACCACATTCATCTCAGCTAAGACTTTTCTAAATGGGTCAACAGCCCTCTACCCCTAGATGTGTAAGCCAGCCCAGCCAAGATCAGCCAAGTCCAACCTGAATAATTGAACCCTGAGGTCTGGTTAGCAGAATAAAAGTGTATTATTGTACCCAACAGTGGTTTTATGATTGTTAATTATGCAGCAGTATTGTGGCAGCAGATAATTGCTGCAACCCTCAAATGGGTAATCTCTTTGAGTATGGAGAAACAGGATTTGGAAACCCGTAAGTGTAAGCCTTCATGTATGGGTAGAACAGATTTCTTGCTCACAAGAGACACCAACTTAAACTGATAAGAAAGTGGTTTTGGACTAGTGCTAAGTACTGGTGCAGAAACCCACGCATATGTGCACAGGCTCTTGAGGGGTCAGTGAAAGAAGCTGCTGAAATGTCACCCGTGGGATGGGCCTCAAACAGGAATGGGATTTTCTCACCTTCATCCAACTCTCTGCTGTTCTTTAATACAATGCTCCTAAACCCCCAGCATCCAGGTGTTCCTTTTGCCATTTATGATGCTGCTTCTCTCCTACTTTGAGATACCCTCCCTCTTTTCTGTTCATCATTATCCCACTGATGCTAACCCATTGAATGGCTCTATTTTCCTCTTCTCTGCAGTACTTTTAGGTTTTCAGCATCTGTGTTATACGCACTAGCCTTTGATTTTATATGATTATACATCAGACTGCAACTATTCTACATCTAATCCCTTAATTAATCTATAAGCTCCCTCGAGGAAAGCTATGGTACTAAATGCTTTCACAGTGTAAGGCCAAAGTAAATGCTTTTGGCACTAAGTAAAGGTTTCACTTGTATTTATGCCTTGATTGAGGTGGAACAGGAGACCGACTAGTGATATTTAATAGAATGCTACCAATTTCTTCTGTCTGACTGAAAGGCTCATAGATGCTAAGCCATTCTTTTCCAGAAACATCTTTAAGAACCATGCTGCAACTGCTTGTTGATCAAGGCTTGTCTAACTATGATCCTGCTTGAAGGCAGAGAAGCCATTTCTATTCATCTAACCAACCATTCAATAAACAGTTAATAGGTTCCTTCTATGTAGAGGAGACCCCTATTATGTAAGGATAAGTGATAGAAGAAAAAGACTTGAGTATAAATCCACTTAAAATCAAGGACCAAAATTTTGTAAGAGTGAATAAAGTAAAATGATCTCATTGGGTCTGCATATTGATTAAAATGAAACAAATAATTTATTTTACCTTATATTTAGCAAAATACAGACTATAAACACAACAATTTGTTAACTCTGAGAATGAACAAAGAACGAATCAAGGGATGAGATTTTGGCATATTTTTCAACATCCCTTACCTAACCATTGATTTTTATTGAAATTTTAAAAAGTCCTGTTAATTACCCTGACTTGATTATTACACGTGTTATACATGTTTCAAATTATCCCATGGCACCCTATAAATGTGTACAATTATGTATCAATTTAAGATGATAAAAGACAAGGGATTTTTTGGAGTGAAAATATTTGAGAACTTCATCAGTTTCCCCAAAGACTTCTATTAACTCTTTAATATTTAAATCACTAATGAAAACACTTTTCCTGACATTTATTGTTGATTTTTTTTTCTTTCATTGTTGTGTTCAAACAATGAAACACATTCATTTGTTGTATTTGTTGGTGGTTTTGTGTGTGTTCCCTCCCAGTGACCTCTACTATCCTTTTCATCAACTTTGTGGAATCTTTCACTAGTCTGTGAATTAACTTTGCATGGGGCTTGCTTTGTATTTGCATTTTAGCCGAAGACTTCCTCCAAATGGTTCATAACTGATAGGAGGGGATGGTTGCTAGTGTTAAGCAAGGTGGGACAGAGGAGTGGAGACTGAATTTGTAAGTTGCTAGAACATTACTTTGGAATATTTTGAGATTTTGATGTTTATGAGGTTCCCTATGAAACTTTGTAACTGCATGCACTTAGATAATAAAAACCTGAATGACAAGATCCCAATATAAGGCTAATTGATTAGGAACTATGAAGGAGGTAAAGATACTAAATCTGAAGTCAGGACATCTAGGCTGTAGCCTCCATCAAGTCAAGAGTCCTGTGTTCAAGCCAGTTCCCTCACTTTTCTCTTGTATCATGAAAAGGCTATAGGTCCCCTGACTACTTTTTAGATTCTTTCAACAATCGGATAAACCCAATATTTAAGCTGTAAGATCCTTGGCTATGGAAGGGGACTGGAGAATCATTGATCCCTGCATTTTATAGGAAAAGCAAGGACCCATTGTAATCTGTTGCTGCTGGTATGAGTCTTGCTATTGGTAAGAGACTTGCTATTGGTAAGAGTCTTTCTCTTGTGTCTGGCTGTGAAACTCCTCTAATGGAGTGTTTGAGATTCCAGATTTGACTTCTTAGCACATTTTTGTGTGGCCAGGAAGGAATGCCTCCTTCATACCCTGTTTTTTATCTCCTCTTCTGAGAGGCACAGACTCTTAGCTACAACAGAACCTTCTCTTTCTTGGCAAGTGACTGTCCCGCTGTTACTTGGGCTTCTATAGTCAGCAGTATTATAGAAAAGTTCAGTTTTAACTGCTTCTGGCATTTCTAAGTGGTAATAAAATGGGCCTTCTAAGACCCCAGGCAAACGTCTAAAGTGTGGCCAAAAAAAAAAAGCAACACACACACACACACACACACACACAAAAACAAACAACAACAACAACAACAACAAAAAACAACTCTCCTTTGACAGATTCAACTCTTGTTTTAAAGCCCCTAGACTGTTATATTCCTAAGAGAAGTTCCTCTCTCTTATCATCTCTGCCAATATACAGCAGGAAAGAAAATCTGTGCTCTCTTCACTCCAGGACAGTTATGACCTATTGGAGAACTTTGTCTTAGGGGTTCCTTGGAAAGAACAGTATGATCCTTTGCAAACACCAATCAGAAGAGGAAGACCTTGAATTGTATAGTTTATCTCATTTTATTCTTAGAATAATTTTATGATATATGTAGTGTATGATTGGTTTATATTTGGTTGGAAGTGACATAAAACCTGATTCAAAATAGCTCAGGCAAATATGTGAATTTGTCAGTAGAAACGGCTTCAGTCTGAAATGATCCAAGTCTCAGGTTCAGATTCATCGTGCTCTTGGGTGGCTCTGGTTCTACAAGTTCCTCTCTTTGTAGCAAATAGCTGTACTAGTTCCAAGCATCATATCTTCATAGAACCAAGCCAAGCGGATATTAATGCCCTCTTTTATCCAGCCTGAATTTGACTTCTACTGGATTGTGCCAGTGATGTGCTGGTCCCTTAATCTGATTGTGTGGATTTCTTCCTGGATTCAAGTTCAAGGATGTCATGTTGGTAGCTCAACATCAGCCATGGTGGGAATATTTAGGCCACAGAAATTGGCAATTGCTGAAAATAAGGCTTTTACTATCTACAGAGCCAGTTGTTAAACATTTACCAGCACACCTGTTTGTACCCAACTTTTAATGATTTACCAGAAAAATGGGCTTATGCCATTCATAGATGGCTTAGGTACTAGAAGTGAAGTTCAATCTCAATCAAATTACACATCTAAAAAGGAGGTAGGATGGTGACCCAAAATATATTCAGGGCACTCTTACCAAGAAAGAGGAATAACGGATGCTAGCCCTAAACTACAGATACTTTAGTTTCCATAGAAGTCAAAAATGCTGGCTCTGTATTTTAGATGAGGCAGCTGAGACTCAAATGCTACTCAGGCTTTCAGTGGAGGAAGTGCTAGATCTGACACTAGAACCCAATTCTTCTACATGTCAGTTTCATTGTTCTTTCTTCTACACACTTCACTGCTCTTACCTGACCTCCCCAGGATCTGCCTAACCTGGAGATTACCAACCCTGGGGATGATATGAGTCACTTCCTACAAAATCCTTTACCAAATGATATCCAAACAGCACTGGGGTATCACTGCTGAATGGTGGCATTTCTCTGCCTGCATTTCTTTACTGACATCGAATTCAGACTAGCTTCCCCTCTCTTTTCCTTTTTTGGCAGGCTCTCTTTACAAGGTGAATTTAGACATATGAGCACTCCAGGAGGAGATCTGATTTGACAAACATGTCTAGAAAGGAGAAAAAGCAAGCACTGGCATTAACTTGGCTTCCACTGGGACTGGGCTCCATTAGTGAACTAAATGTTGGTATTCTGGGAAAAGCCAGCTTGTTACTGGAAATTTTAATTCTTTGAAAAAAAATGGCATTAGATTTGCCTTTGGTTGTCACGTTCCACGAGCTCTTGCCTATGAAACCATTCTTGATCATAGAGTGCAGCATGTCTACAAGAATGTTCAATTTGCTACATGCCTGCAACCAGTCATCATTTCTTGCCCTGGCAGACACTGCTAATCAATCTGATGCTGACTCAGCTCACATTTAAACTAAGATTTCCTGAGATGATTCTGTATGCAACCACTACCAACTGATGAGTGCTGACATGAGTATGAAAACTGTTTGAGCTCCTTGTGCTTTTATGGTGTGTACTTCACAATGAACTCTGATCTATTCACTACCATTGAGTTTCAGTGGCATTTGATAATCTTGCACTTGATTATATGATTATAGTATCCTCTTTTTTGATTCAAATCTGTTAAAAACTGTTTCTCTCCAAGACATTTAAGTACCTAGGGCACTTGGATTGTGTTTTACACTACTTTGTGACCTTCCCAATGTCAAGATGGGTACAGACTAGATGCTCAATAAATATTTGGGTGATTAATTACCTAAGGAATTAGGATTAATCACCTAAAGGATTCTTTGGCTGATAAACCTAAGAAATTCAATAGAATGGAAGTCTAGGAAAAACTTTGCTTGCATGGAACTATCAAAGTAAAGCTTCGGACTGTGGATAATTCAGTCAACCTGCAAGCCTCGATTATCTGCTCAGAGTTTGTGAAGACCATTGCTATAGTCCCTGAAGTGTATTGATAATTAAACATGATCTTAACCCTCAAGAAGTTTATGGTTCAGTACCAGGAACAAGAGAGATAAGTGTGATCATCAGAATTGTAGAAATATAAAAGTGGTGCCGAGGAGAAAGATTGAGATGAATGAAGTTGACAAGGTTAACAGCTTGAACACTCCATAGTGGAAAGAGGCAGTGAGATGGGAAATTATTCCATAAAGCTTCCTTCAAAGAGTGTCAACAAGATGTAATGCCAATGGAATAGAAAAATCTTCTTTTAGAATCACAGTGTCATATTTGAGGGACCTTTGACTTTACATGAAATTACCAATGCTTGAGTATAGCAACACTTTCATCTTGGATATTCCTTTCTTATTTACTCATCCAACCAAGCTTGCATAAATATTTCCTTGGGCTTTTTTGTTTTTCCATGTTTGTTGGCACTGATTTTTCAGCAAAGCAGCCCCTTAGAGTGAATGTGCTGTTAAACTGTGGCCTCCTAGGCCTAACCCACTTGATAGCCTGGAGTTTGTGATAGCACCTCAGCTGCTCACTCTACCCACATCCCCTTCTTCCACCTGCCTGATCCACCCAGATCCCCTCTGATTAATTACTCACACCTATACATCTTCAACTTCCATTAGGACCTCCCTCAGCTTGTGGTGCTTCTTTACCCGCAAAATGCAGAGCCCTGGTGGTCCCTGGGGATCTCCGTCCTCTGTGGGTCAGCCCTTGGCCAGTGATGGACTGGAAAGTGTGTGAAAGGGCAGATCCCTTGATTCACTAGGAACGCAGGCTGAGGGCTTCCCCTGCAGGGTCTTACTGAAGCTGGGACTTTACTTGAAGTCACAGCCTGGCTTATGTTCCTCCCCTTCCCTGCCCTGCTTCATCCACTTTTCTGATAGTTTCTACTAGGAGCGATTCCTTAACCATCACTTATATACAATCCTCTTGCCAGCTCAAGAAGCTGCAGCCTAACTGGTGTTTCTTACAGTATCGTCTATAGCTAGGAGGCTTCTTATAATGGCAGGCTCTAACTCCCCCCCTCAGACCTTTTAAAACAGAATCTTGGGGGAAGTGGGACAGGCCAGAGAATCTGCATATATTAACAAGGCCCCCAAGTTAGCTTCTATTTTTTCTTAAATATAAGATGTTGATTAATACATATTGAATTTTAATTAATAATTAACTTTCTTAAGGTTTTGCTTAATAAAAATTAAAGTTTTACTTATGGGGCAGTGACATTGAAAGCAAGTATACATGAAGTATTTGGGGATGAGGATTAATGAGGTAGGATATAAATAATACCTCAGTTGGCCTTGCCTCAGGGTCTGTTAAATGATTGAATGATCTGACTCTAGAAGTAATGCTGGCCAGGTGTGGTGTCTCATACCTGTAATTCCAACACTTTGAGAGACAGAGGCAAAGGGATCGCTTGAGCCCAAAAGTTCGAGAGACCAGAGAAGGCAACATAGCGAGACTCCATCTCTATTTTTTTTAAATGTTGATGTGCTGTGTTGATGGCATTTTATGTATGTGTGTGCCTGTGTGTGTAATGTCTGGACAAATCTTAGAAACATTATTTTCCCCCCCTCAACAGTAATTTTTTTCCTCAGAAAATTTACTTTGGAAGCCAAATTCAGTGGTTTTCTATATTATTTTACTTTTGAAAATATTTTAATCAATGAAACACTTTAATTGGAAGTTTAGGCAGAAGTTCAATACGTAGCGTGGATAAACGCTGAGCTGTTCCATCTGATGGAGGTGAAGAGACTGGGATCCTGCCCACTTCAATTCCTTCCCATTCTCTGATCAGAGCTACTTCCACTAACTCCTATTCGTTATTGAAAGGAGATTAATTGCCCTGTTATCTCAAGGACCTCCTGGAGCTCTGTCTGAGTGGAAGAGAAAAAGATAGATGAGCATTTTTTTTTTCTAGGTTGCATGCTTGGTACTTTGAGGGACTCTACTTTTTGGCAATGGAAAATGATATCCACTTGTTTGATCTATCTACAAATGTATTGAATTATTATTATCATTGTTTTTTGAGACAGAGTCTCTCTTTGTCACCCAGGCTGGAGTGCAGTGGTGTGATCTCGGCTCTCTGCAACCTCCGCCTCCTGGGTTCAAGTGATTCTCCTGCCTCAGTCTCCCGAGTAGCTGGGATTACAGGCGTGTGCCACCATGCCAGGCTAACGTTTGTATTTTTAGTAGAGACGGGGTTTCACCATGGTGGTCAGGCTGTTCTCAAACTCCTGACCTCAAGTGATCCACCAGCTTCCTAAAGTGCTGGGATTACAGATGTGTAAGGGGTCTAGAAATGGCCCTTCTTGAACTCTCAGCCCCCAGGTTTTAGTGGGAGCCTGGATTTTAGCTTCAAGAGCCTAAAAGAACTTTACTAACCAGGTCTAGGCCTGAACCTTGGCTTTATTCACCTTGTGACTTATTGCAGGTTGTAGAAAAGGAAAAGTCACTTAGCATCCCTAAGACGTGGGGGCTGTTGCTGGGAATAGATTCCTCTAGAAGGAGTTTAAGCTTAAAAATAGGAGGGAGAAGAAAAGAGTGTGGGGACCATTTCTCCTAAAGTGCTGGGATTACAGACATGAACCACTGCACCAGCCCAGTATTGAACTATTCTTAAAGTGTCTGCATACAATTTTCTTTTTCTGGTGCGGGAGAGCATTCAGTATGAACCTAACCCTGAGATTCGTATGAAAATTGTTGAATGGGTTCAATGGGACTCAGCAGAGTCCATCCCAAGCCACATGAGTAACGAAGGCGGATCTTACTTGTGTCAAAGCAGCTGATCGCAGAGCCTCCAGCCCATGGTTTCAGGTCAGTTAGCTGTTTTTCATGATGCCCTAGTGGGATATGCCTCCATCCATTCCTCTCATTCTTTACCCTGCCTTCTGCTTCAGGGAAAAGTCACATCGGGTCGGCTCCAAAGAGTGTCCCTGCTGATTCACTGTGGCTTTCTCTGATCATTAGCCAAACCAGGGACCTTTCCCTTGCCACTAAGCTGCTGGAAGTTCAGATGTGCTGAATTTTACCCAATGGCTTCATGCTTGAAACAAACAAGCAATCAACCGAGGCACTTGGGGATGAAGGCACAGTGTCTCTCTCCGCTGACTCAGTAAAGGGACTATTGTCACTAGGGAGATGGTGATGAAGTCAGGCCTCAGGAAGCAGGTACTGGATCCAAGGCAAATCTCTGGATCTCAGGAAAAGAATTTAGGGGATCTTTCTTGGGATCCTTGGATACTCTACCCACTAGGTCTGTGTTTTTTCTGGCCTCTCCCCCTCTATTCCTGGCTTCCTCTCTTCCTACTATATATGTGTACCTTTGCTTGGTTTTTTACCTTCTGTTGCTCATAATCTCCACTTCTTTGTAAATTTGTCTCGCACATGGCTCTTCAGGGCACAGCATTGGCTTGCGGCTTTTGATCCTCAATCCTACTTTCCAGAGATAAAGTTTTATTTAAATACAGAAGAACTTATTCTCCAAAGAAGACTTCCGTGAAGTAAAGTAAAAATCCTTTTGGAAACCGAACATCAGTCTATTTGTGCAGTTAATAATTTGGCTTCAAGCAGGACACATAAGTACTCTAAAGCATTTGTGGAAAGGTCCAGGAGATGACAATGAAAGTGCTGGAGTATCTGGAGAATAGGGATGAGGAAGAGATGGCTGGGATATGGGAGATGGTCTCCAATAAGGGAAGTAAGGGCTCAAGAATGAAAAGACGTGGATGAAGATTCAGGAGACACAAGTTCTAAAGTCAGCTACTCTGGTCTTCATAAACCATGAAGATGTTACCAGGTCTCCTGTAAGAATCAGGTGCGAAGAATGAAAGGTAGTCTCCCTGCTCTCTGTCATCTGTTTTTCATTTCCCCATTCATTTCTGTAATGATGGACTTTCCATCCTATCACATTGCACGAGCAGCTCTGAAGTCCCTAATTCTACCGAATTAAAAAGACTGTCCACCGATTAACCACCGGATATCCAGTATGAATTGCTTGAGAAGTCCCAGATTAGGCAGACAGAGACTGATTTGTGGCTCTTAAAAGAGTGTTTACCCACACAAGCAAGCTTTCTCTTTGGGGGGAATCCATGCACTCCACAGATTGTAGCCATTTCGTCAGCCTGAGCTTTGGTCTTTTCCGTTTTCACTGGAGCAGGAGGCCGATCCAAGGGGCAAGGGGTCTCAAAATGACCCTTTTTGAACTCTCAGCCCCCAGGTTTTAGTGGGAGACTGGATTTTAGCTTCCAGAGCCTAGAAGAACTTTACTAACTAGGTCCAGGCCTGAACCTTGGCTTTACTCACGTTGTGACTTCCAGAGCCTAGAAGAACTTTACTAACTAGGTCTAGGCCTGAACCTTGGTTTTACTCACGTTGTGACTTCCAGAGCCTAGAAGAACTTTACTAACTAGGTCTAGGCCTGAACCTTGGTTTTACTCACACTGTGACTTATTGCAGGTTGCAGAAAAGGAAAAGTCCCTTCTTCCTACTCTATACGTGTGCCTTTGTCACTTAGCATCCCTAAGACATGGGGGTTGGTGCTGTGAACAGATTACTCTAGAAGGAGTATAAGCTTAAAAATAGGAGGGAGAAAAAGAGAGTGTGGGGACCATAGAGCTCAGAACAGAGGAATATGTTTCATCTTTATGAAACAAAACAGCAACAAGCCTATGTGGGGAGGCCAAGGCTCATGGGAGACTGTGTAGGGAAGCATTCTGTGGTTTTCTAATCCCTCCTGCCGTGATAGAGAGGCCGGCTCCCTCAGCCTGGAAAAGTGCCAAGCCAGAGGGAAGGGATCAACTTGAGACCTCAATCTTGTCCAGCTCTGAGCAGAGTCAGTCAAAGAACCTCACCATCATATGAGTCCTTAGAGGTCACCGTTTCAACCCCCTCATTTGACAGAAACACAAAGAAGGAAAGAAACATCTCCAAAGGCATGCATGTACCCATGGCTGGATCTAGAACCCTACAAGCTGCTTCCTACCAAAAATGAGCTTTTGCTTTAGATGCAAGAAGGACAAATCTCTGATTTAAGAACCCAGAGAAAAAACCAACACCTCATGGCTAAATCATTATTGAGTAAAGGGGTATGGGAACAAAGGACATAGGTGTTCCAAAGTCATCAAATCATGGTGTCCTCCAACCCCCCGATCAGAAGTGGTGGCATGAAGGCAGCCCAGAGCTTTGCTGATGACAGGTCTTGTAAGCCAGATAGGCAAAATTTTAAAGCAATATGAATGCCCAGAACATTATATAATTATGTTCTTATTTTTCTATGGTTTTAAAACTGTACTATCAATTGGTTAGGCTTCAAACCAGTTTCACCAAAAAAAGCACTTGCTTAACTCATGCAATCAAACCAATGGAAAGAATGGAGGTCCATTCGAGCCTCTGAAATGACCGGACACCAGATACTATGAGAGACAGGAAGCTTTCAAGCCCCCTCTGCGTGATGGTTTTATTCAGGGTTTCAGTTACAGTAGTTTTGCCATAGTCTCTGACACCCCCTAATCTCACATCTCCAGGCGTTACTACTGAAGAAAACTTGGATCTCCTCATTTAGCTCCAGATGAAAACAATTCCAAGATAGATTTTCCCAACAGGGGCCACTTGTCCATGTCTTTTTTATTTTTATTTTTATTTTTATTTTTATTTTTTTTATGAGTCCTTCTCTGAACCAGCATTCAGCAGAGAACAGATGTTGATTGGGGGCCTCTGCTATTTTTTTCCATTGTCTGTTCTTATGTTTCCAGAGCCTTTCCTAACCAAGGAAGTCTTCATATTTACACATATAACAGGGGTGTAGAAAAGGTTTTTTTCTATGATCATTTGGTGGTGTCAACCCACAGGTTTATCTTCACATTTCTAAGACCAGCAAGGGGTTCAGTGCAGTGATTGATTAGCAATGTCTTCCACGACTGTGGGAAGGTAGAGCAGGCATGCATGCCACACATTAGTCATCCTTGTGCAAGGGGCCTTAAAGGCGTTGAACCAAAACTAGGGGCACTGGGTGCATCAGATACGGTCCCTGCCTTCAGAGTCAAGCGAAAAAGACAGATAATTAAGAGATTAATTACCACAAAATGACAAGAGCCAATGCTGTGGATATGTATAAGGACACAAGGTAACACAGAAGAAAGAAAAGAGTAATTTTTCTTGTGGCATAGATAAATTTTGATTATCTACCCTGCTTTGGGGAGGGAAGATAGAAAAATAATTACATGTATCTTAAAATGCATTATTCTATTTTTTCTCCAATCCATTTACATGTCTAATTATGATTTTCTCAGATTAGTATTGAAATGCTGTCTCGTTGCCTGAATACACAAACCAGATAAGAATACAGCTAGAAGCGCTGTCTAAGAGATGACAAGGTGCCGTCTCCCTGTGATTGTTTTTTGTAAATGAATCATTTGGAGTTTACTGATGGTTTTCGAATATATTTCAAACTTACATTTGAAGTAATATTCTAACAAGGTGATTAAGGACACTAACACTATGGCATTACAGCATGACACAATGGCTCCTGTTCCCTGTACCCCTCCTTCCCATCAGAAATGAGGTATAGGAGCTTGAACAAGTCACTGAACTCTTGAGCCTAAGAATTCTCATTTGAGAACCACTGTTGATAACATAGCTGATGTAGATAAAGCCCTTAATATAGTGCCTGGGACATAGCGGTGCTCATAAGGGATGGCTACGGTATGTCAAAAGTCATCTAGACCAGGCACGGTGGCTCATACCTATAATCCCAGCACTTTGTGAGGCCAAGGTGGATGGATCCTTTGAGGTCAGGAGTTGGAGACCTGCCCGGCCAACGTGGTGAAACCCCGTCTCTATTAGAAATACAAACATTAGCCAGGCATGGTGGCATGTGCCTGTAATCTCAGCTACTTGGGAGGCTGAGGCAAAAGAATCACCTGAACCCGGAAGGCAGCGGTTGCAGTGAGCTGACATCTCGCCAGTGCACTCCAGCCTGGGCAACAGAGTGATATGCTCTGTCTCAAATAAATAACAACAGAAAAGTCATCTATATGCCCATGTGTGAGAGAATAGACTCTTACACATCTGTAGGATATCCACATCAGAGACCCAGATGCCTGGCTTCAGACTATATCAAGATAGAACATCTATTGCTGAGCCTGGGTTTGATGCCTCCCTTGCTCAGAATCTGTCTTTTGTAAGCGTGGGGGAAGAGATCAAGAAATTGGTTTCAGATTTTTAGCTATGCTGGGGAGCCAAGAGTCCATCCTAGCCAAATCTGCCCCTTCTTGCACTTTGTCCACGGTATGAGAACTCGTGAATTGTGGCCACCTGACAGTGAGGTGTGGAAGGCACCTTAGGGTCCCACAGCTCCCAACACCCACTGCACACAAGGGAACCCAGGTGTGTAGTGTATACAGGCCAGACCACCTCCCTCTGGGCTTGGCCCAGACCACAATGCATTTGGCGCTGGTCCTATTTTCTTTTAAAACTTTAAGCCCATGAATGTTTTTAGGGGAATTTGATCCACATGTTTTTTTTTAATTCATTTGCATTTAACTCATAAAAATGCTATTTCTAAAGAGGTGGTGTACGACCAAGAACCACTTCTTAATTCTTCTTTCTTCTTGCCTTCATCTTTGTTCGTTATCATCCTCTTTCTTCTCTGTCTCCGCCTTTTCCTTCTCCTCCTTCCCCTTTCAAGTCTTTTTTCTCAGAAAAAGAGATTACTTTCCACCCTTTTTATTCGTCTAAATATCTAAGGTTGAATGTCTGAGCTTGCCTGGAAGTTAGCATCCATTGATGTGAATAAGAGAGATGTGACTTCTTCCAGGGCAAAACCTGAAGCGTTATTTCTGTTTCAATGCTTGCTCTGTGGATGCCATAACGGGGTGCATTTAGGATCATGCTACTTATCTCAGAGTAACATTAGTCATCCTGATGACTCACGTGTGGGTGGAGATAGGGCAGATGGCTGGGAGGATGCTCTGCAATGCAGAATTTCTGGAAATTTAGGGTTTGAGTGCATATCTTCAGGCTCTAGAGCTCCAAAGGAGTCAGCCTCCTGACAATCGTAGTTTTGGACTCAGGATTTAAACCAGAGTATCTGGTTACCTTCCAGATGGCTGCTTGGTGTGGGGACCTGCAAAGTGGCCGAAGCACTCAAGCATGCACATGGAGAGACAGAGAGGCAAGACTGTCCCCAGGTCCACTGCAAGGAGTGGACTGCAAGGGAAGGCTGGGCAAAGCCTGTGCCTTTTTAATACAGTGACCACACCCTCTAATAAATGTCACTCTTCAATTTCCTCAAACAACTCCTCCTTCTATTGGGAGATGCTAGGAAGGGAGAGGTCAAGAACTGGGCTGAAGCATCATTCCTGACACAGAGGTGTGTGGTAGGCTGTCCTCTCCCCTGTGGTTAATGTTCTCTGTGTGTGTGTGTGTGTGTGCGCGCGCGTGCGTGCGCGTTGTGTGTGTGTGTGTGTGTGTGTGTGTGTGTATTCCAGTGAAAACGAGACCACACATTTTTATTCTGTTCTCACAGCATGTAGATCAGGGTTCTGCAAACAATGGGTACTGAATTGAAATTTGGTTACATTAATATCACTTTAGACCGTCTCCCATACAGAAGGCACACAGGTTTCAGATTTGTGTCGCCATTTCAAACCTAGGACTTGAGTTCTTTTCACGAAGTAGTTTAATTTCCCCTGGGATGTTTTAGGGGCAACCCTCTTCTCCAGCTTGTTTTACTGTGGATTGGAAAGAATTCTACACTATGACTTGGAAGGCCTGGGCTGGAGAACTGGCTCTGATTCACTGGCTTACTCATAGCAGCAAAACACTTATTTCTCTCGGGCTCATTTTCATTGTCTTTAAAACAGAGACCCTATAACCACAGAACTCTGAAAATCACCTAGTTCAGCTCACCTAATTTTATAGATGAGCAAACTAATTCATATTTGGACTATGTAGAAACAGATACTTAAATCCTTTAGGGAGGCAGCACGCATAGCAGGTAGAGATCACCAGCCCAAGACTGCATGGATTCAAATCCCTCCTCAGTCAAGTACTGGCTGTGTGACTTTAGGTAAGTTACTTAAGCTCTCTGATCCTCAGCTTCTTCATCTGAGAAACAGAGTAATAATAGTACCTACTTCAAAGGCTCTTAAGAACAGTCAATATGAGAAAAGGGCTTGGAACAGCACTTGGTCCATGGTAAGGAGTAAGAATTAGCTTTTCTTATTGACCCCCAGATCATGCAATGTACCAACAATACTGATGGAGCTTAGAGCCCTATCTTCTGAGGGCCACTATCCTGCTGTTCTCAGCACAGGATGCATGTTAGATTCACATCTGATTTAATATTTTTATAAAACCTCCCCTGGGCAATTCTACTGCACAGCTAGGACTGAGAACAACTGTTTTACATACTGCCCTCAGCTACTTCAAAAGACGTGTGTGTGTGTGTGTGTGTGTGTATATATATAAGTATGTACATATAAATATATTAAATATATACAACAGAGAAATAAAATATATAAATATAAATATGTGCAATATATAAATATAAATATATAAAATACATACATATGAATATATACAATATATACATATAAATTTATTATATATACTTATAAATATATAAAATATATACATGCATATAAATATATAACATGCACATATAAATATATAAAATATATTAATATAAATATGTAATATATAAATATATACACATAAGCATATAAAAATATACATATATAAATACATAAAATACATGCAAATATACATATAAATATACAAAATATATAAATATATAAATATAAATATACAAGTACATATAATATATAAGTATATGCATATAAATATATAGTATATATAAATATAGAAAAATATATATGTAGAGTATATGTATATATTATATATATATTTTTAAATCAAGTGTCATTCAAAAACTTTATGTGTAAGAGATACCATTAACCATTTCTCAAGGCCTCATTCTTTTGTAAGGGCCATAAGTTTCAATTATTTTTCACTGTTATTTTCATTTCAAGAATGATGTGAAAAATACATTTTTTCCTGTTTTCCCCCTTTCTTGAAAGCCCCTGGTGGGAGCTGTGCACAGGCTCACTGAGACTTCCTTCAGAAGAACCGGAACAGCCCCCCACCCACCATCTCCACTGACTACCCCCACCCCCCTGATGGAGAGACACATCTGATTCCTCCAGTCATTATCATTTTAATGTACAAAATGACATTATGCCGAAAAGAAGGGGTTCATAAATTATATCTGATTTTAGAAAGGTTTCCAGCCATTGTATAAATGACAGATCTATAAAAGAAGACTCAAAATGAATTTCAAATTAAAAAAAAAATAATTCCATGTTTTTATGGCAAGGTGAAAAAAATTCTCGGAACAAAATGTTTCTGAGGAGGGTGATACAGAAGCCCGTGGAACTGAGAAAGCCTGACAGGAGACGGGAGACTGAGAACTGGAGGGAACCTGGGGTCTGTCAGAGCTAGGAGGTGATCACCAAGCTGGCGTGCCCGGGAGCCAGAATGTAGTCCCAGAGGCCGGAGGAGGAGCAGCTTAATTATCTACTTTGAGGAGAGCAGACTCGGAGGCTGTGTTGAAAACCGCTGTTCACAGGCATTTTGACAGGCCTGGAGGCCTAGACTACGGTGATGGATGGAGTTCTGCCTTGAACTTCTCAACACATGTATTTCCATTGGAGACCTGGATGTAACAGAATACAGTTGGACAATTTCCTCCTCTAATTCACACAGAAATTTAGGTAAGGTCAGACAGGCTTCCTGGTAAAAAAGTTCCCCCAAACTGCTTCCACACCTCATGGCAGTTCAGAGACATTGAAACCTGTCTGAAGGCCTGTGGTGGTGACCAGTGAGGCTGGATTGCAAACCAGGACAGGGGGCCCCAGAGAGAACAGGAAACGGGTGAAAGAAGGCAGTCTTCACCCCGTGCCGGAGGGCTGCCGAGAAGAGGCTGACACTGAAACCATAGCAAACCAGACACCTTTGTGAGTTCCTGTAACCTAATGGGGGATGGCAGGTCTTGCAAAGGTAAGGGGGTTCTTTCTTGAAGCCTGGAGGCCTCTTGGTTGTGGTAGCAAATCAATTATATCCATGATGAGGCCAGAGGAGTCATGTGTAGGGAGCTGTCACTTAGTTTCTGGCCTTATCTGTGACTCAACACAGTGACTGAGGTCACCAGGTCTAGCAGGCAGGTTACTGTGGACCGGACATGGGGGCACAGTGGGTGTGGGATTCAGTTTGGAGGGGTTCAACAGGGCTGTCATCCCCCGCACCAGGCAGCATGGGGCCGGATTTCCATGCAAAAAGAAATGCCCCTAAGAGACATAGAAATACATAGGAGCAGTAACATAGACTGAAATCTCTGCTAAGAGAGTAGGGGGCAGTGGAGGGACAGGGTAGGACCTGAAACCATCATTGCAGACTTCAAAAATGGGTAACCCTATGGTTTTCCACAAACTGGTTAAGTTTTGATGCCATCTACCCAGTTTTCTTCTCTTCTCTTATCCATTACATCTCTTTATTCATTCAACAAACGTTAAACCCAATTCTGTGATAGGAACAGAAAGAACAGAGAAAAACAGATAAGTGTCCACCTCTCCTGGGTAGAATGGTCCTCATATTCTGGCACAAGCTCCTGGTTTGTCACACTCTCGCATCCTCAGCCTCTGTCACTTCTCCACACCTGTGTCCCACCCCAGCCCGAGGCTTGGACTGTCATGCCAGCACCTCCCTCCTGGCTTGCGGGTCCTTCAACCAGTTGTTCTGCAGGCTTGATGACTGTCCTCAGCTACAGATGTCTTCCTTAAACATTTTCCTAATGATTAAAGGTCCTTAGTGAGGTGCTATGGAAGGAAGGCTACAGAAGCAAAATACATTTAGAAAATGCAGCATGCTTTGTCCTCTTCTTGGAGTCTCTTAATAAACACTAAGAAAAACATAAGACTCCTGGATGTTCTGGGGTGATGAAGTCTATTTAACTCTGTTTCCCCAAGAAGTCCCCAAGCTTAGGTGGCCACAGAGCGATTTGTCCCATGACACTTAATATCGTCCGCTCTTCTTTTCCCATCACAATCTCCATCTTCTTTTCCTGTTTTATTTTTCTCCTTGGAACTTAGTACTTTCTGAAATTAAGTTTGTCACATGTATGTATTGAGTATTCTGTTTTCTGTCCTCCCCACATTCCCATTGGAATTCAAACTTTATGGAGTCAAGGACGAACACACACACATGCACACGTGAACAGGCATGTGCACACACACACACGCACATGAACCTAGAATAGTGCCTGTAACATGTTGAATCCTTAAGTCACTACATATTTGTTGTAGCATGCTTAGGCCAGCATGCCTCTCTCAGTCCATGTTAGACAATATTGGGATCAAGCAGAAACCACTTAGCTGCTAGCTCCAGTAAATACCTGCTCTTGTGAATCAACCAAAACACTTTTCTTCAGTTTTGAGGACTGACATCTTGCTCATCAAAGTTTGCTTCAGGACCCTTGCCTCACTCTGTCTACTAATTCAAAACCATTTGTTAGAAACTCTGTCCTGTGTCAGTCGCTCTCCTACCTTTTAAGACCCCCTTTGAAATCACTCTCCCTGGCCCTAAAGCCCCATCAGTGCCTTCCTTACTTGTCCCCGTACTGAGATTCTATCAAGGTGGTGGTCTGCATCACCGCAGCTGGTCTGATCAACTTGGCTGTGCTCTGTGGACAGGTTTTCTGACAGTCCTTGGCAAGGCCGATGATTGACAATTCAATTATTGTAGTATGAATGAATCCTGTTGACAGATAATCCAAAGAACCAACTTTGGCAAACAGGTGTTTTCACAGGCCAGGAGCAAGATTCTTAGCCTGCATTTCAAGGTCTTTTGGTCACATTTCTCACCATATGCTGGACCGTGGCTTTTTCAGATACTCTTCAACCTTAGCTTGCATTCTTCTGTCAACCGCTTACAGGACTGGTTCACTGGCTTGTTGATCAGTCTCCCTAATCTCTCACAATTTCAGGCACTACATTTAGGGCGTACCAATCTACTGAAAAGATCTTTGGGTCCAAGTAGACCACACTGTTTGATTAACTTATATAAAAGCAGGATCTTGCTTTTCTCATTGGTCACATAGGTATCAGAATTCCTCCTCTGCCCTTCTTGAAGCATTTGTATTATAATTTAAAGCCTGCTAGAGCTGCCTTAGCAAATGACTGCAAACTTGCTGGCTTAAAACAATAGAAAAGTATCATCTCACTGTTTTGGAGGCCAGAAGTCCAAAGTCAAGGCATTAGCAGGGCCACACTCCCTCTGAAGGCTCTAGGGGAGAACATTCCTTTGTTTCTTTTAGTGTCTGGTGACTCCAGGCATCCCTTGGCTTGTGGGTGACATCCTGGCTGGCTAACTCAAGTTACTGCTTTGATCTTTATGTGGACTGTGTCTCTCCTCTGTGTGTCGTTCATATGGACACTTGTCATTGGATTTAGGGCCCATTTAGATAATCCAAAGATCTCAAGGTCTTTAACATTATTACATGTGCAGAGACTTCTTTATTCCAAATAAGGTCACATCCACAGGTTCTGGGAAATAAGAGGTTTCTGGGGCCACCATTCAAAGCACCACAAGGTTGTCAAAATGAAACCCAGTCATTCATGAAGCATTGCTTTAGAAAGAAATAAAATGTGTTATTTTTATTGTTGTTTTATTGTTAGAGGCAAAGGAGCATTGCTGTTGCCAAAGTGAAGATACTGAACTCCTTTTATAGAATACTCTTCTTCCATGTAATATCTCACGTGAAAGAATTTGGAATTGTTTTTCTCTGACTTTGGATTTCCACCTGTAGAATTCACTTATTCAGAGCTTGCAACCACTTTCAGAATAAAGTACTCAAGGTATCCTTAAATCAGGTGGACCGTATCTTTGCAACCTCTTCTTCCATACCAGCCAAGCCAGCTGCGACTCCTCCCAGTGCAGTGAACATGCTTTGACTGTAGGGCTTTTGCTCAAGCCTTTCCCTGCCCATCTCCACCTACAGGACCCCAGAAATAATCATCCTCTGATGTTCTCCTCATCCCCCAATCTCTGCTTCCTAATCCCATTGTGAGATTTAGTTGCCTTCTCTAAAATGTCTGTGATACTTTTCTACCTCTCTTTATTACCAACTATACCCGTATTAGTTAGCCAGGGCTGCCAAAACAAAGTACCACAGACTGGGTGGCTTAAACAACAGGAGTCTATTTCCTCAAATGTCTGGAGGCTGGAAGGCCAACATCAAAGTGATAGCCAAGTTGATTTCATTCTGAGGCCTTTCTCCTTGACTTGTAGATGGCCAACTCTCCCCGTATCTTCACGTGGTCTACCCTCTGTACATGTCTGCGTGTTAGTCGCCTCTTCTTGTAAGGACACCAGTTATATTGCATTAGGGCACACTGATGTGACTTCTTTTTACTTTACTTATATTTTGAAAAACACCTGTCTCCAAATACAGCACATTCTGAGGTACTGGGGGGCTAGAACTTCAACATGTGAATTTACACAGGGCACAGTTCAACCCATAGCAATACCCTAGTTATTTTCCATATGTCAGTCTTCCTCACCAGATTGGGAGCAGCATCAAAACGACCCTCATCTCATCTTTTCCTTCTCCTCTGTGGCCATGTTTTCTTCTCTTTTGTTACCTCTGTCATCTGTCTTCCTCCTTCTTTCTCTTCCCCTCTCCCTCTTTCTTCTCACTCCCTTACTTCTTCATATTTTTAATCTAATCCTTCTTAATTTTTAATTTGTATTTGTTTTTATTTTTAATTAATTAATTTATTTTGAGACGGAGTCTCGCTCTGTTGCCCAGACTGGAGTGCAGTGGTGTGATCTTGGCTCACTGCAACCTCCACCTCCAGGTTCAGGCGATTCTCTTGCCTCAGCCTTGAATAGCTAGGATTATAGGCACACACCACGATGCCCAGCTAATTTTTGTATTTTTTAGTAGAGACAAGGTTTCACCATGTTGGTCAGGCTGGTCTTGAACTCCTGACCTTGTGATCTGCCCACCTAGGCCTCCCAAAGTGCTGGGAAAACAGGCGTGAGCCATCACGTGCCGGCCTTTGTTTTTATTTTTTAGAGACAGGGTTTCACGGTGTCACCCAGGCTGGAGTAGAGTGGTGTGATCTCGGCTCACTGTGCAGCATTGAACTCCCAGGCTCAAGCGATTCTCCTGCCTCAGTCTCCCAAGTAACTGGGACTACAGGTGCATGCCACCTGTAGTTTTTTGGTTTTTAGTAAAGACAGGGTCTTACTATGTTGCCCAAGATGGTCTTGCACTCCTGGGCTCAAGCAATCCTTCTACCTAGGCCTTCCAGTCCTGGGATTACAGGCATGGGCCACTGTGCTCAGCCTCTGCTCCTTTTTATAATAAGTGCTGTTTTCCACCTGTGAGATATTTAATTATGTTATCTCATTTAACACCAACAACAACTTTAAAAAGACAGTGAGTGGCATGATTACCATTTAACATGAGTGTGTGAATTCATGGAGTCTTGCAGCTTTTTAATCTATATGTCGGGTGACAAGGCCAAAGTTGAAATCCCAACTTATTGGGTGCCAGAGCTTCTATTCTTCCCAAAACAGCCTCCTAGGATCCCCCAAATCTCTGATTGAATACCTTGCACACAGTGGGTATTACGCAAATATGTGTGAGTGAATCAACAGATGTTGAATCATCAGGGCCATTTAAAATATATTTAAAATAGCAAAGGAGGGTAAGAAAATCGAATCATTTGAGTGCAAGCTATTTGTGCATTTGACAATCGCAGCAAAAGCATCTAAACAGCACGTTTGTTAGTGGTCTGTGGGTTAATTAGTAGGTTCATGCTTGCTTCTGTGGAAATAAGACCTCATTATCCCGTCTTTTATATTTCAAGTCTGACATTTATGAAAGGTGAACAGATAACTTATCTGTAAGAGCAGCCAGCCGCTGCAGGGCTCCTGCCTTGACAAAAATACTTCTCCTAGTGTTTGTTTTCCTGGGAGTCTACACTCGTGGCTTTTTTGGCAAGACCCTTTTGAAACCTGGGACTGCAGATGGGAAGCAGTGATCTGGCAGCTCCATCAAAGCCACAGAAGGAAAGAGGGGAGGATCCCTCTCTTGCTGGTGACCTTTCGGATTCTGTCCCATGAGGTTGCTTTCCCTCTCTGAGAGACTCGACTGGCCAGAGAACACTTCTGGTGGCCAGCCTCTGTGTACACGTCTGAATTTAGGGAGGGGTCAAGTTCAGAGATCTTCAGGGCTCAAAGAGGGGGCAGATCAGATGATGGGTGGTGCTCACAGCTTTCTTCCTGGCTAGACCACACCAGTACTTTCTCAGAGAAGTCTTCAGCTATTCTCCCCCCAAAATGGAAGCTTCCCTTGTTTTTCTGAGTACCTAGGTAACTCTTTCCAAAGAGTAACTTTTAGTAGCTAGCGATCATGATAAAAATAGCTCATATTTATTGAGTACTATCAATGCCCAGCACTGCTGTGAAGGCCATGTGTCCCCACAGCAGTGCCATGAAGTAAATGTTAATATAATTAAGCTGATGATAAAGCGATAGCCGACTCTTGATGTGGCAGTACTTCCTCACGTGAGTACAGATGTCCGAACTCATTGAACTGTACTACTTACATGGTGCCAGTTTTTTGCACATAAATTACACTTCAATAACGTTGATTTAAAAATTACATGAACACCTGTACAGTGCTTGCTGCTTGGCTAAGCATGATTCTGTTTTATGCACAGTATCCCACTGAATCATAACAGCCCTGTAAGGTCACATCATCTGGTTAGTATAATCCCAATTCTACCCAACTTTCAATACCAAGGAAATAACAACCCCCATACTAACAATATTTTACATTTACGAAGCACTTTGCAGTTTTCCAACATCTTCCTGTGCCTTGCTTGTAAACTCCCCTCAGTCTCTTTGAAAGTTCTAGAGTAATCATTCCCCGTACCGCTTGCTCCTCTGGCAATGAATCACGTGTGATTTTTTACATACTCCCACTTTGTAAGGTTTTGTAAAACTTGCTATTTCTGTTCAACTTCTGCCTTCTTAGTTCTTCCCTTCACATAGCCTGTAACTATGCTTAAGGCGGAGGTCCGGAAAAAAGTAAACAAGAAAGAATGAACTTGAAATTAACCTCAGGAGGATAAAATTCCAGGTTTAGATTTGGCCAAGTCATTTTAACCTCACCACACCTTGATTATTCTCAACTGTGCAATGGGGTAATAGTATCTACCATACCTTTATTGTGGGTGCCTGCTATATTGGTAAGATTATTATGGTCTTTTAAAGTGTATCTAGACTCTGGAAGTGAGATGTGTAGGTTCATATCTTAGTCATACCACTTACCTATGTGACTTAGGGATGCCTCAGTTTTCTCATCTGTAAGATGGGGATATTAAAAGTACTGACGTCACAGGGTTGACGTGAGGATCAAATGAGTTGATATACACAAAATTCCCAGAACAATGCCTAGAACATGGCAAGTACTATATAAGTGAATTACTATTATTAGCATTGTTCTTGTTACTCAATCTAGGCTAAAACTATATTTTGTAAGCCAGGCAAAAATTGATACCTTTACTTCGCTGATGTGGAAGCCAAAGTTTAGTAGGTTATGAGACTGATCAATATCCAGTTAGTTAGAAGGTAGCAGAGCTCAACTCACACACTGTTGGGAGGATGAACGCCGGAACGTGACAATGCTATGTCAAGTGTGCAATGTTCTGCAATGTGGTGGCATGAGAGGGTGCTGTGGCTTCTGCTCCTCTTATCACAGTTCCTGGCACCTAGCACATGGCTGCTGATAAAATAAACGCAGTCTGTGAATGGCTCACTACCTGCTAGGCCATGTGTTGAGGCATTACATATGTTGTCATGTTTAATTCTTGTCAGGACTCTGGGAGTCAAGATTATCTTCCTCATTTACAGAGGAAGAAACCAAAGTTCAGAGCAGTTGAGAGAATTTGTCTTCATTACTCAGATAATAAATGACAGAGCTGGAATTCGAACACATGACACTCTAACTCCCAGGCCCAGGCTAGTAAACACTACACTAGATTCCTTGGATTTGACTGTGAGGCAGAGGGTCGGGGGGAGGCCTTGGGTATGGGAGGAGCTGGCTTCAGATGCCCTTTAGGTGTTTGGATTCAGCTTTCAGGCTCATGGCTCAGTCTCCCTTCCCCCAACATGGCTTGTGACATCTGGAAGGGCACAAGCCCAGAAGTGGGTCACCTAAACCAGAGACATGTTGTGAGTGGCTTCCCAATGCCCCTGGGAGCCCTGGTGAATGAAGTCCCAACATTCCATGAGTTGTGTTTTAATGCTTACCTTCTGTGAAGGTCTTAGCTTCCAGGGAGAGAAGGAAAAAGCGGAGAATATCTGAACTGGGCATCCTCATCCCCATTCTCAGCACCCAGCCTTTGCCCCATTGTGCCTTCTGTTGCCTGCACCGCCCACTTTCTTCCTGCCTTGGCCTACCTGGCTTCCTCGACCCGCACACTCTGCCTTCCCCATTTGTTGGTCTAAAAAACCCTGGCCAAGGGCTCCTTAAAGGAGTAGTTGATTCCAGCACTGGGGCAGGGAAAATCCGAGATGAGCCAGGAGCATCTTGGGGTGCCAGAAAGCAAGAAAGTTCTCAAAATATGATAGAGACTTTTCCAAAGAATGCAAGAGCCCATGTGAAGAAACTCTAAATAGGCAGAGCTGGAACAATCTGAGTCACAAAATAAATAAAGATAGTAACCCACAGATTATAACCCATAGAATAAAATAAATATCCACAAGTCCATACTGGTATAAATAAATAATTGAATAAGTTCAACTGGCGTTCCTGCCTTTACATCCTTCATACATGCTGTGCCCCCTGCCTGGAACGTCCTCCCTCTGCACGCAGTGAGCTTCTCTTTATCTTTTAGGACCCAAGAGAAGGATTTCCTGCTCTGTAAAGTGTTCCTGGATGTCTTGAGCATAGCTGGTCTCCTCTTCCTGTTCCATGTCTCCTATATTTTGTGTATATTTCTATCCGGGCCCTCCCCACACTATTCCTCCATAACCTACGAATGTCTGGAGAGCAGGTACCATAGCTCAGTCATCTGGGCATCCCCTGCATGTGGCACAAGGCCTGAAGCACAGATGCTTTTGAGAACTTGCTGAAGTAGGTTTGTCTTTCTCAGTTACGGATTCCATCATCCACCTAAGTGCTCCCACCAATAACCCGGGAGTCAACCTTCCCTCTTCTCTTGCCTATCTGCCCTAGTCCAATCCGTCTGGGTCAGTTCTGTCCACTCTTCTCCAAGAGAATGATTGGTCCAGGCTTTCTATGCCATCTGCCACACACACATGCCCAAACTTCCCTTACAACATGTTCTTACCTGGGCTTTGCAGCCTGCTTCCAGTTGATTCTGCAAAGGGTTGTTTCTAAACACAATGCATGCAGATATGAAGATGAGGTGAGTAAATGGCTTCAGCAAAATGAGGTTCTCATGATACTATACTGAACACTTCATGCATCCATTCCTCAGAACTACTGTACCAAGTAGGTACTGTTTTTCATCTCTCCTTTGCAAGTGAGAAAAGTGAGGGATTGTGAGGTTAGGTAGCAAGTTCCAAGTCACAAGTCATGCTGGTGTTAGAGATGGGGCAGACCCCAGCCCTGGAAGTTGCACTGATTAACTTGCCTCTTTATTCATCTTAGATCCCCTTATGCTTTTCAGTCTCTAGGCACCAGTGATGGATTTGGGGATCACAGGAAAGAAAGGAAACACACAAAAAGAAAGAGGATCTGGGGCTGGAGAAGAAAGCAGAGACCTCCAGCAGACATCTGGGGCTCCAGGGAGAGTCTGAGTCACAGAAAAATCATAAAAGCAAGAGAATCTGAATATTAAGAAATCAAGGGTAAATGATCATTCCCTAGGATTCAAATTTGGAAATTGTCTTTTTCCATAGAGGAAGAGAATTGAAGTATTGATTGCATTTATTTTCTCATGACACAAAAGGTAAATTAATCCTTTTAGAGCAGAAAACATGTTTTTATTACATTCTGAGTAATTTCCTTTGAAAAAGCAAAACATTTTTTAGAGCCACTGGCAGTAAAACTAGATTTTCCCCCCACATCTTAGATGAGAATGTGTGTCATTATTCATGCATAATCTGATTCCAAATGATTCCTTGTTTACAGTTTGTTTTTTGTATTTCCTTATGTAAGCAAGAATTAATACAGTCAGACATGAAAGAAGTAAGTTAAATTATTTTTACTGCTTCTCTTTAGGACGTACAATATGTCTTCTTTAACTCTCAATGACACGTAAAACAGTCAGAGAAAAGCACAAATAAATACCTATGGAAACAAAGACAAATATCCCAAGGAAAGGCTATATGCTTTGGGGTCTTGCCTGGCCTGCCTTCCTCCCTGGCACTGCTGGGTACCAGGGGACCTGGTCTTCCCCCTCCCTGACAACCATTGGGTGCCACCCCATCCTGGCTTGCCGTCTCAGAGAACCTCCTCCCAGCTAAGCTGGAAGCAAGATGAATATCCAGATGTGCATGCCTTTTGCACATGCTGGGCAGAGTGGCTCCCAGTGGAGAAAGGCCCTAGCTATTCTCATTTCCAACCCAGAGAGCTGCCAACAACCTCTGGTGTGTGCAAATGATCTGAAGATCGTATTTGTGTGTTAGTTTGTTAAATGATTTGTCAAAGAATTTCAAAGTCTACCTGGAACTTTAAAAAGACTTGGTTGTTGCTACATATTGGCTCTTGTGAATAATGCTGCAATAAACACTGGGGTGTTCATATCTCTCTTCAAGATCCTGATTATAATTCTTTTGGACAAATAGCCAGAATTAGGATCACTGAATCATATGGTAGTTCTACTTTTAATTAATTTTTATTTTTTGATACAGGGCCTTGCTCTGTTGCCCAAGCTGGACTGCAGTTGCGTGATCCTGGTTCACTGCAGCTTCCACCTCCGGGGTTCAAGTGATCCTCCCACCTCAGCCTCCCTAGTAGTTAGGACTACAGGTGTGCCCCACCATACCTGGCTAATTTTTGTATTTTTTTTTTTTTTTTTTTTTTTTGTGGAGACGGAGTTTTGCCATGTTGCTCAGGCTGGTCTCAAACTCCTAGGCTCAAGTGATCTGCTCACCTTGGCCTCCCAAAGTGCTGGGACCACAGGTGTGAGCCATTGCACACAGCTTATTTTTACTTTTTTTTAGCAACCTCCATACTGTTTTCCATAGGGGCTGCATCATTTTGCATTCCTACCAACAGTGAACAAGGATTTCAATTTCTCCACATTCTCACCAACACCTGTTGCCTTTTGTGTTTTTGGGTAGCAGCCATCCTAACAGGGGCAAAGTGATATCACATTGTGGTTTTAATCTGCGTTTCTCTGATAATTAGCGATGTTGAACATCCTTTCAGATACTTGTTGGCTATTTGTATGTCTTCTTTGGAGAAATGTCTATTCAAGTCTTTAGCCCACTTTTTAATTGGTTATTGGTTTTTTTGCTATTGAATTGTAGGGGTTTCTTACATATTTTGAAAATTAAGTCCTTATCAACTATATGATTCACAAATATTTTCTCCCATTCTGTGGGCTGCATTTTCACTCTGCTGATTATTTCTTCTGTGCAGAAGCTTTTAAGTTTGGTGTAGTCTCACTTGTCTATTTTTGTCTTTGTTGCCTGTGCTTTTGGTGTCATTTCCATGAAATCATTGCCATAACCAATGTGATAAAGCTTTTTCCCCATATTTTCTTCTGAGAGTTTTATAGTTTTAGTCTTACATATAAATTTCCATCAAGAGACGAATGGATAAGAAAATGTGACATACACACGCACACACACACACACAATGGAGTAGTATTCATCCCTTAAAAAGAAGGAAATCCTGCAATATGTATTAATATGGATAAACCTTGTGGACATTATACAAAGTGAAATTGACCAGACACGTAAGGACAAATTTTGCATGCTTCCACTTATATAGATATCTAAAATAGCCAAACTCATAGAATCAGAGAGTAGAAGGGTGGTTACCAGGGGCTGGAAGAGAGAGATAAATGTGTTTGCTAATCATGGGGCATAAAGTCTCAATTGTGCCTGATGAATGAGTGTCAGAGATCTGCTGTATAATATTGTGCCTATCATCAATGCTGAATTGTACACTTAAAAAGGTGTTAAAAGGGTAGGTCTCCTGTTAAGTGATTTTATCAAAATTAAAATTTTATATATTAAAATCATAAATAAAAATAAAATATTATATAATAAGCCTTGGTCAACATAAAGGATGTCTCAAGGCACAAATTAGATCGAGACAAGCAAGGGACAGAGGGCTTACATGTAAGGACATGCTCACTCTCAGGCGGTAACCTGCACTGACTTGAGCCTGAAAGAGAGTGGCTTCTTACATTTTGAATCCTAGACACCTCTCTTGCCTCATTCTAGTTTCAGTCTAAAGATGCCTCTGTATGTGTGACTTTAAATTCATTTTTATACTGCCTTTCCTGGAACTCTGTTCTTGGCAATCCGAGCAACTTACAGTTTGCTAACTTACATTTCCGTAAACAACTCTGTATACGTGATGTCTGTTTAGAAATATGTTTCTACCTCTTTAATTCCTGTGTATGTGACATATAACTCCTTTGTGCCTTCATTATAAGAAAAACACAGAAGCCATTTTTTTTTGCATTTAAAGCAGAGATGAAGTAGATAGCATATTTTTGATAGGGATGATCAACTGTGGCAGTAACAGGGCTGTAAAGTTTGACCTTATGAATCTGGAATACTATGGCCGCTGGGAAGTGGAGGCCTCCTGTATCCCTGGGTCTGTCTTGTCATCCCATCACCCCCCCAAATTCTCTTTGAAGAGATAAAGTGCCTTTATTTTCTCTCCAACTCAAATAAAGTGTATTCATTGTCATCTGTTAGTAGGTCTTAGGCTCAGAGGACAGTTGGACATTCTGCAACTAGATACCATAGTGAAACTGACATGAAATATAATAGCAACTTACTGAATCTTTACCAGGTGGCAGCCCCATTCTCAGCCATCACTTAAATCTTCTGCCCGGTACCAATCTTGGAACCAGGCAAGAGGGGCTCCTGCTTTGGGCCCTGTGTGCATGGGTGTGCATACATGTTCCATGAGCTCTGCCTTGGCTCTTTGCAGGCTGTGCCTCTCCCCCTGGTGATGAAACTCTGGGGCTAAGGGTATATGTTCACCTGGAACTCACATCTCCTCTTCTAGTCCACATTCAGGGTGTTCAGGACCTTGGAATTTCCTGTCTATGTCTGCACACACCTCTCTCCTAGGTCTGTCCTCTCAAAGGAGGATGGCACTGCCAGTGTGTGTCCCTAGATCGAAGAGGTGGACAACTGGGGTGGGGTGGATATTGGAGTGGAGGGGTATCTGGAGCAGGGATAGGTAGATCATGCACTTGAGAACCCCTTTTGTATTCTGTTTCTTCAGCCCTGCAGATGTTAGGAATGGGCCTGCTCACTACAGCTCTGTGAGATTTTCTTCTTATTTATCTTCATTTTATACAAAAAGAAACTGAAACATATAAAAGTCCAGATATCTCCAAATGCACACATTGAGATATGTCCAGGTCAGTGAGCCTGGATTTTAACTCAGGAAGCCTGGCTTCAGAGCCCCCAGCTTTATCCATGGTCCTGACAAGCTGCAGTCTCCCTTCTGAGATCACCACCACCTGGTGATGCCACACTACAGTGTAATAGGGAGATCATGGCAGCTACCCCAGAGGTAGCAGCAGCAGTAGCAGCGGCGGCAGCAGCAGCAGCAGCCGTGAGGGCTTCCCGTGAGCAGGCCCTGCATTGGGTGTTCTGATGCAGTGTGTTAGTCAGGGTCGTCCAGAGAAACAGAACCAATAGCATGCATGTGGTTTCTCATAATGTGTTGGCTCATGTGACAGTGGAGACTGGGACCCAGAAAAGCTGATGGTGTCATTAGAAGGCCTGAGAGCCAGAGGGCCGATGGTACAAGTGGTATACATTCTAGTACGGGGGTAAAGCCTTGAGAACCAAAAGTGCTGAGGGCAGAAGAATGATATCCCAGCACAAGCAGTCAGGCCAAGCAATCCCTTCCTTGCCTTTTTGCTCTGTTTAGGACCTCAGTGGATTGGATGGTGCCCACCCACACTGGGAAAGGCCATCTGCTTTGCCCAGTCCACCAATTCAAATGCCAGTCTTTTCCAGAATTACCTGCACAGACATGCCCACACACAATATCTAATCAGCTCTCAGGACATCCCATGGCCCAGTCAAGATGACGCATAAAATTAACCATCACAAGTCAGAACAACCTCAGCCTGGAGGCAGAGTCCTGGAGAGGTCCTTTCGTGTCAGGTGTTACTTACTTAGTCGCTGGATTGCAGATAGATCCTGGGGGGCAGTGGAAGCCTGATCGGTGGCTGAAAAAGATGAGAGGGCATGAGGGAACTTAGTGACTTCACCAAGCCTGGACCTTTAACCAATATTAAATAATGGAATGAACTGAGAATGTTTCCATAAACCTGTGTTATCCAATAACATATCTACTAGACTCAACTGGCTATTTAAATTTGAGTAAAATTAAATCAAATTAAAATATAGCTCCCCAGTCACACTTGCCATGTTCCATGTGCTCAATAGCCACACGTGGCTGGCAGCTACCCTATCAGAAGCACAGAACAGTTCCATCACTGCAAAAAGTTCCACTGGACAATTTTTGAGGGGCCTTTGCCACTATTATTGATTTTGAAAGGATACATTTCCAACCTGTATCGGTCCGTTCTCACACTGCTATAAAGAACAACTTGAGACTGGGTAATTTATGAAGAAAGGAGGTTTAATTGGCTAATAGTTCCACAGGCTGTAAAGGAGGCATGGTTGGGGAGGCCTCAGGAAATTTACAGTCATGGTAGAAAGACAAAGCGGAAGCAACCACCTTCTTCACAGGATGGAGCAAGAGGAAGAGAGAGAGCAAAGGGGAAAGCGCTACACAGTTTCAAACAACCAGATCTCTCGTGAGAACTCTATCATGAGCCAGCACTAGGGGGATGGTGTTCAACCATTAGAAACCCCCACCATGATCTAATCACCTCCCACTAGGCCCCATCTCCAACACTGAGGGATTACAATTCAATGTGAGACTTGGGTAAGTCCCAAACCATATCGCAACATTTTTGCCTTATTTCCAAGAGTCAAATAATTTTTTTACTGATATGCCAAAACAGGATTAGGAAAGCATTTGATGCAGCAGATTAATTTGTGCTCTTGACTTTTAAGACCTTTAGTATGCTCATGTGCATTTTGACTATCCAAGAGGGAACTACAGAAGGCAATGTTTTCCAAATTATTTGGACTAGATTATCTTATTTTTTTCAGTATTTATTGGGTCTGATGTTCCATCTATAAGGTGCTCCATCCAAGTAGGAAATGTTTCTTTAGAGGATGAATCTGAAGCCAAACTTGTGGGGATTCTTTTTCCTGGAAAATCCAGCTGCCACATAACAAGTCAGGATACTCTGAGACCTGCATGCTGGAGAGGCCCTGTCCAGAGCATCAGACACAGGGGAAACTACTTTGGTCCCTTCAGACCAGACCAACCATTCATTGAATACTTCTGTGTGACAACAGTTGATGCCCAGAGGGACTGACCAGTCACACACTGCCCCAATTTCTGACTTAAAGAACCCAGGAGATATAATAAAGTGGTGCTACTTTAAGCCACTGAGTTTTGAGGAGTTTCTTATGTGGCAGTAGTATCCAGTACAGAATTTCTCCACCAAGAAACGAAAAGCATTAACAAATCAGTCACTTATCCTTAGCTAACAGCTTCTTTTCGGACCTCAAATGAAAAATAAAGTAAAACAAAAGATGCCAGACATTGATTATTACTAAAAGGGATCTGGACTAAGATATTTAAGGGCAAAGCAAGATAAAGGCAAATTCTGATTATGTTAGTTATCCACGCTGCATATCAAATTACCCCAAAATGTATTGGCTTAAAGGGACTGGATAATCTTACATTTTCTGTAGGTCAGGAATCTGGGTGAGCTTAGGTGATCTTCTGGCTCAGGGTCTTTCTAAAGCTGCAGTCTAGGTGTGTAAGCTGAGGCTGCAGTCATCTGCAGCCTCCACAGGGGAAGAACCCACTTCTAAGCTCACTCATGTGGCTGTTGGCAGAATTCATTTCCTTGTGGGCAGTTGGACTGAGGCCTCAGTCCTTCCCTAGCTGTTAGCTGGAGGGCATCTTGGTTCCTAGCCATGCAAACCTCTCTATAGGGAAACTCCCAACATGACAACTGGCTTCTACAGAAAAACTGAGAGGCCAAGAGAAAGTGAGTGTATTAGTCCGTTCTCACACTGCTATGAAAAAATATCTGAGACTGAGTAATTTATAAAGGAAAAAGGTTTAATTGATTCACAGTTCTGCAGGGCTGGAGAGGCCTCAGAAAACTTACAATCATGGCAGAAGGGGAAGCAAGCATGTCCTTCTTCACATGTTAGCAGGAAGGAGAAGAATGAATGCCCAGTGAAGGGGGGAGTCCCTTATAAAACCATCACACCTTGTAAGAAGTAACTCACTATCACGAAAACAGGATGGGGGAACCACACCCATGATTCAATTATCTCCACCTTGTCCCTCCCATGACATGTAGAGATTATGGGAACTACAATTAAAGATGAGATTTGGATGGGAGCACAGCCAAACCCTATCGTTAAGCAAGACAGAAATTGCCATCTTTTGTAACCTAGCCTCAGAAACAACATCTTATCACTTCTGCGATATTCTGTTCATTGTAAGCAAGTCACTAGGTTCAGCTCACATTCAAGGAAAGGGGATTAAAGAAGGGCATGATTAATAGGAGGCAGGGACCACTCGGGGCAATCAAAGAACCTGCCTACTGTACATTGACCTTTTGTTAATGAGAGTCAGGTTGCAGTTACCTGATGGTTAGCAAGGTTCTTGCACTGACATCGCAGAAAGCAGTGACAACACTGTATTATATAGGATATGACTATTACAAATAGAAGACAACAACTCATATCTGCTTTCCCAACATATCTGCCTTCAACCCCTATTCCCCCCATTGCCCCTCCTCCCTGTGGATCTTTGCCAAGTTCATGCAGCATTGTTGTCTAAGGTATGGACGTCTTGAGCTAGACTTTCCATGTGGTAGCTTCTTGTAGTTCTGCTTTCTTGGAAAACTCCACATGTTCTTTTGATCCTTCTGCCTCTGCTCTGTGTTCATTACTGACCTAAAAAGCATGAAGTTAAATTCATCTTATCTTAACAGCTGTTGTATTGCTCTTCCTAGAACATGGGAAGCACAGTAAGATAATCCTTCAGCAGAAAGAGAAGATTCGACATGCACACTGGGGTGAGGATAAATAACTCCACTTGTCACATATATTAGCTAAGGTTATAAGGTTCCAAGGTATCCCAAGAGTAGCTTCTTAGATTGTAAAGTGAATGTAGTAAGGTGCAAAATTAATAGTATGCTCAAAATTAGCCCCTGAAAAATTTCCTTAACTTCCACATAAAGTACAGAATACATTTTGTATGTACCTTGCAGGCTATCGAAAAATTTATCACCTAGGCTTTTCTTTGTCCTGCATTGGAAAAGATTATCATTTCTTTGATTGAGGCACAGATGAAGTGGTTACCTTGGTTTACTGCCATTGTTCTACCAAAATATTCTTATTTAGTTCTGTATCACCCAGCGGGTTTACGAGAGTTTATACAAGTTGAAAGAGTGTATTTGGTTTTACTGTCTATGTTTTTTGTTTGTTTGTTTTGTCAATAAAACAAAGCAAGCAAGCAAAAGAAGTAGTGTGGACTCAGAAAATCTAGTAATAGTGTGGCTCAGCAGTTAGTTACCTTATTCTGTAAAGAAACAGTAAATAATTTAGGGTTTGCAGGCCATACTTCTTCTGTTGCAATACTTCAACTCTGCCTTAGATTATGAAAGCAAACAAACCTAAATAATGGTCATAGCTGTGTTCTAATAAAGCTTAATTTACAAAAAAACTGTGGTAGGTCAAACTTGGAGTATGGGTCATGATTTGCCAAACTCTGGCATAGTTGAGTGATTACTTGTCTGGTTTACTTTGCATTAACTCTCTAAAATCATCCATCCTTCCATTTGCTCACCCATTCATGCAGTCAATTAGCTAGGCATCCCTTCGTCTATCCATCTATCTACACATCCATCCACACATCCACCCATTCATTCATCCATTTACCCATCCATCCTCCACCCATCCATCCATCCATCCACCTATCCATCCAGTCATTTATCTAGGCATCTATCCATTCATCCATCCACCTATTTATCCATTGAGTCAACTGGCCATCCATCCATTCATTTATTGATTCAGCACATGTTTATTGAGGGCCTGCAGTACACAGGAAGCACAGACATCCATAGTAGGTGGAATATTATTCTTTTTATGGTGAGCCAAGAGGACACGTGGTAATTATGGCTCTATACCACAACCGTCGCTGAGATTAGTGAAGCTGAGGCAAGTCCCCAAAGTCAGGACATTTGCCTTTTCACATCCAATTGCCTCTTACACCCACCCTCATTCCAAGCTGTCTCTTTTACTTCTTAATTCCTCCTTGAGCTGCAAGAACAAAAACAAACAAATAAGCACATCTCCTTAACATTAGAGCTGCGACTTAAAATCCCTTTGCCCAGGCAAGGTACGGAGTGGTGAGAGAAACAGACCCTTTGAAAGGTGCCCTTGTGTCTCCTTTGCAACCTACAGAGCTTCTCATCCTTTCAAATTCTGACAGAAGTAAGAGTTTCTCTTTAGTTCTTTCTATTGTATACTTACCCATATTTGTAAGACCTTTTTGTTGATCCCAAGCCCTTTAAGTGTTGTCACTGTTACCTCTGGGAACAAGTAAAGAGCCTCCACTAACCCCAGAGACATTTCTGAAATTATTCAGTCCTGAAAAACTTCTAAAGTTTACCTCAGGCCCAGCAAAAAGTACACAAATAGCTAATGACTAGTGCCCAATGCTATAACAAAGATGTGGCATTGCCCCCCAAAATACAGAATAAATGATAGAGGGATGAACATGAAATATCTGGGTTAATTTCTGATGTGGTGAGACAAATTGACACATGCATGTGAGGATCTTTGCATAATGAAAGATCCTTCCGCAAGATCTGCTGTTTGTCTAATACTAACACTTCCTCTAGGAGTTAAGATAATATGAGTCACCGCTTGAAGGGGCTTGGGTTTGCCACCAGGTTGCAACGTTGGCTCCAGCCATGAGGTGGCCTCTCTCCAATTGCTGGCTGGGCCTTCTGATGTGTGCAAAGAGCTTCGAAGTCCCTTTGGTTTGAACAGGTGCTGAAAGCTGGGGAAAGCCAAAATATTTTTTTCTTTCTGGGTCATGAACTGTTTGCTGTTGGAAACATCTGTATGGACAGGCGTATGGGCTAAACATAACAGAAGTGCAATGAACGATGATACCAGTCTTTGCTAGGGAGCCCCCTGAGGACCCCAATAAAGTCCATCTTTTAAGCACGAGCCCCATGCTTCAGGCCACAGCGACAGGCAATGAATCATCCACGTTGGTTAAAAGGCCAAGGTCGCCTCGTAACAACGTTGCCCGTATGCGGCAGTTAAGCCAGGCCTGTCCCCAAATATCACTTGGGGAAGAGGTGTGTGTACGCATGCGTGTGTGTGTGCGCATGCGTGTGTGTGTGAGCCTGTTCAGAGTCAAGTGGTGATGTAGGCCCGCTTTCAGTAGCAAAAATCACCATAATTAGAGGAAATGCTACAAGTTCATTTCCGCAAAAAAGAGCAAGTGAGGGAGAAGGAGCTTAAAGACTAGATGTTTAGACAGGCCTGCAAGCCCCCTTGTGACCTTGCTCTGATATTTAACAAAACATTAATCTTCTTGCCAGCAATTATAAAGGATACAGTGATGTCGCTGGCTCTCGGAGAGTGAGTAATAGTAATTCCATTGTTCCCCTTTATTTATGCCTTGGCTGTACCAGGCAGATGAGGTAGGTTGGGGCTTTGATATGTTATTATTCCGCACTGGCAATACATAAAGGATGATTACACAAATATCTGTCTGTTTCAGAGGCACTGTTTCACACCTCCTTACAACTCCAGATCAAAGCGTTTCAACATTTTATTATGAAATCATGAAAATCCTCCTCTAGTTTGCATATGAATTATAGCCTTTTTTAAAACCGCCTATGTACCCCAGTGACAGTGGCTTTTGAACCGCAAAAGGGAACAAGGTGTTAGATATTTATTCCTTGAAGGCTGTGCTAGCCGGATAATCTTGCCGAATGCTTTTCGCCAGGGTACTGTCCAAGATCTCCAGCAAACACAAAAGCTTGTGGGTGGGGGTACCCTTCATGTCACACAGAGGCCAACGATTTCTCCTTCTCTTGTCAGGAAACAAAATTTGGTATGAAAGCTTCCCTGTGGGATCGAAGAAGAAAGAAAAGTTGATGCACCTTGCAATTTCAAGCTAAACAAAAAAAAGCCATCTTTGCCTTCCTAAAATAAAATGAAATCCTTACCCAGTGGTTGGGGTGGTGGCTATGTTTACTATAGGTGATGGCCTCTAAGCTGTCACTCAGACTTTTTGCCCACGTTGATTTGGCAAAAACAGAGGAGAAGCAGTGGCTTCTTTCGTAGGATTTGCGTATAAACTGAGTATCTCCCTTTTTAGCTGATCGCCTTCTCTGGGGACAATTAATAATCTCCCTTGGAATGTGGAGGGTGAGAGAGAAGTCACCTGACAATTTTGATGTTTCCAGCATATATATGTTGCCAAGGGTGTTACTTCTTTTACAGGGGTTTTTGTTTCTTATGCAGATCTATAAGGAGTACACAGACTGCATGAAATCAAAGCCATTCTATTTTAGTTAAAGAGCTTTATTTGGGATGGGAAAGGTGCATTTGTAGTTACAGAAGATACAGTTTGGACTTGAGATTCTCTGGGCTTATGGATGGGCCTCTGGTTTTGATTAGCACCTGTGAACTGGAAGCATCTCAGAGACCATGAAGGTGACCTGTCTTATGAAACGTGGAGGGCGAGGAGGTCCTTTATGAGGACAGAGAGGAAGAAAGAGAAGAAAAGCATGTTCCTTTTCTGAGGAAGTCAAACAAAGTGATATTCTACATGGAACGGATTCCAGACCTCAGCCCGTCCCTGGTCGTGTGCAGGGAAATGGACACTGACAAGACAGAAGGAGACAGTTGACTCTGCGATTGAAAAATCACCCTCCCTGTGTTTGTAGAGTTGCATGTGGTATAGATGGCAAAGTGAGGAACTGACAATGTTTCCTGCAAACGAAGGTCTATCTGCAGGCCTGGTTGTGCTTCTTGCTGGCTTTCATTCAAGGATACTTCAAAGTTTGGTGGGACGTATTATTCTTACAACAAAATATTTGTCTTCATCTCAATTAAGAGCACCCTGAAATGTATACCATTATACGTAAATAGCTCATGGAGTGACTTGTAGTTTACCCTGTTTGGCTTAAAACCAGCAGGGATCTATCAGGATCACAAATCCTACCCTAACTTTGAATCCTGCCCTCGTACCCACACCCCGCTACTTACAGACAATGTGATAGTTGAGACTGTACTTAATTTGCGTCATGCTACCAGCCTGTCTCTATTACTCATCGCCAACAGGAAACATTTGCTCATGGTCTGATCTCTCCAACTGTCAGACCCTATCTCTCCTCTCAGACCTTCTGACTTTCAGACCTGTTGACTCATGCCACTTCCCTCCATTTAGAAGGGCAAATAGTTTCATTTTATAAAGTAGCGTTAAATGATTGGTAATGTCTACCAGGAATACTGTGTTGAGAAGGATTATGAAGCTTAGACTGGACTAGGGGGTGATGGAGAAGAGTAGCTTGATTAATTGGTGATGATTGATTAGTGATGGCTGATTAAGGATGATTAATTAGTGATGGCTGCCATAGTCATAGAGGAGAGAAGGAAGCAACTGTGCTGAGCGTACAGAAGTCACAGTGTCTGAGCCTGCTGGGCTGCCCACGCTTCCCCTTTCTCCCTCCAAATGCTACCATCTTCCCAAATCCATAGGGAGTCCTTCCCCTTCCATGGAGCTTTCCCTGCCAGTGATCACCCCCTCTTCCATTGCTGAGCATCTTTATGATGCCAACTTCTACTGAGAATTGAATCATTCTCTGCCTCAAATGATACGGACCTTTTTTCCTATGTCTTTGTTTCCCAGTGAGATGAGACCCTCTCTAGGATGAGACTTACATTTTTCTTTATCAAGCAGCCTAACCCAGGACACATTGATACTGCTTCACAACCATACATGAAATCAAGCTGTGGAACTCAAGTAACTTCACAGTTTGCTATAACATGAGCTGTAGATGTTTCCTCTCTAAGTCCCCACTCTAGGTGTTCAGGTCTGTCTTCAGAGTTGCATAGTTTCTCATGACACTCACACTGGCTGCTTTTTAAAAACCTAAGACGTGCATCCTGGTAAATGCTCAAGGTCTCACTGAGAAAGACATTGCACTAATTGCTCCAAACCCACAAGTATTTATTCTGATATTTAGGAGGACAACAGCATGTTGCCATGCTATGTCTACTGCTCTCTTAAAGAACGATGCATCAGTTTTTTTGATTTCTTCTATTATGCTATTAAAAAGGGAGTCATTTACAGGTTTTTAATTCTCAATTAGAGGTTTTATTAAACTTTGATTCTTCTTCCCTCTTGCCCTTCCCTAAGGCTTATGCAGATTCAGCAAATGGGTGATGAGTTCTGTCTCGATCATTGTTGTCATCTCTGAATGGTCTGTTATCAAAGAAAAACTACTTAGAGCTAAATCAGCAAAAGGTGTAACTTCACTTAGTGTTTCTTAAGCAAAACAGAGAAGAAAAGAAATCATTACAATTAAGAGTTTGGTAAGGATCTTGCAAAAACAGCTATTGACCAAAGGAAAAAAGGCCACCCTTAAGAATTTGCACCTAGAATACTGAAATGATTCATGGTGTGTTCACAAACTGTTTGCATAAGGAATGCTTTCTTCTTGTCACCCTGAGAAAACATGATATTGGTCTCCCAACGAAACTTGGAAAGCTAACTTGAGGGAAACCTTTTAGTTGCTCTACAACAGCCTCCTCATCAAGTAAATGTATTTCAGCATCAGGTATTTTTAAAAAAAAGAGTCTACTTTTGCAGGTCATCTTTTGGGATGTGTTAGAATTTGTTAGGTCATCTTTTGGAATTTGAGCATCTGTTAGAAAACAAATGCTCACCATGAATCCTTGTGTCCTACCCCTCCTACGTACTTTAAGATATAAAAGAAGCATCAGAAACGGCCCTTCTTATAGAGAACCTGCTAAGATGTGAAAGGGCCAAGAAAGAGGATGAAGGAGAATGGTGAAAATGGCCATAGGGTGCATATTTCTGACAATAGTACTGTAAATAATAATAATTATAACAGCACCAGCACACAGTTTAAAGGCTGTCTACATTCCAAGTATTGCCCTTTATAGATATTTACTGCTATGGCAATCGTATGAAATAGATAGTCTTATTGTAATGGTATCTTTCTTTACAGATGAGGAAATAGAGGCACCAGGAAGTCAAGATAAGGGCAGGGTTAGGACCAAGATGATGGTCCACATTGCTGGAACTTTTTTTGCATTTGGCTCCTGGGAGAATAGACTCCAAAAATTTACTTGGGTCTTTGTTTTCTTTAGCAAGAAATAGTATTGGTATTTAGATAGAATATTTAGATTTCCAAGAAAAAAAACAGAGTCAGAATAATCTTTTCCCTTGTAAATAAAAGAGAGAGAGAGAGAGAGAGCGAGTGAAGGGGTAACATTCCTCGGTGTGAAAAGTATAAAAGTGTCCCAGTGCTGGGCTGGCCTCCTGCTGCTGGGATGTCCCCCACCCCTGCGTCCTCCCTCAGCCCAGCAGCCCAGCTGACACGTGATGCAGGCTCACAAAGGGAAGAATTCCACAGGCTGGGCTCTGAGCTTGTCCATAATTTGTTACATTGTTCCCCCACTTTGCTGCACGTATGAGATATGCAAGACCCCCGACAGCTCTGAGACCACTGCAGTGGCTGGGCACAATGGGGGGGCTCTGAAGCTGAATTGTGGCCATAACCTGGAGTTCCTTTGCCTTTGTGACTGCCGATAGGATGCTTCAAGTCATTGGGGGTGGGCCTTTGTGAGTGCGATTACAAACTAGGAGAGGAAGGGTGAGGAAGCAGGGCTATCTGTGCACACACGTGCAACAGTTACTAAGCTGGTGTTTCTGGGGCAGGCGGAATAGGAGCTGGGTGTTTATAACATGGTCATTCTCCTTTACAGAATCCTCTGTGAGCCGAGCTGCTAATCACTATGGCAGGGCTTTGTTTTGGTAGCGTGTTAAGTTAGCTTGGCTGTTTCCACCTGCTGCTCAGACCCGCTGGTGACATCATGCTCGCAGGCTCACTGGCAGGCTGGAGGATTCTAGTTTCATGTCCAAAGAACAAGCAAAAATGGAGCCGATCCATGTGGGAATGGTGCCCACATCTGAGGCCTCAGTCACATGTGTCCTGAGAGCTCTGGTCAGTGTTCCCGCAGTCCATGTCCCAGATGGCCCTCTTTTGAGATTGACCCATGCCCCAGAGCCAGAGCTCTGGTTCCCTGGCAACCGTCCATCCCTGCCTCTCCTCACCTCCCAACCCGTCCTTCTGTAGACACCTGCAGCTAGGCTACAGCAGGCATGTAGCCATTTGGAGACTCAGTTTCCTTATCTTTAAAATGGGGGGAACCTATAGCTCCCTGAAATTTAGGAGGACAGGGCTAGGCCCAATCATGTCACACTCTTGCTTTGTCTCTCTCCGTTGCTTCCCTGCCCATTTAAAAAAGTATAAAGCAGGTATTACATATTGTATACATGCAGTACCTCTGTAGGTGCTGAAGCATAATAAAAGGAAAAAAATCATGCATTTGCCACTCAAATTAAGAAATAGAACATCGCCGATATGGTAGTGTTTTCTGTATGTTTCTTTTCTATCTCATTCCACTCCCATAAAAGTAATCAAAATATGGGCCAGGCGCAGTGGCTTCTGCCTGTAATCCAAGCACTTTGGGAGGCTGAGGCAGGTGAATCACTTGAGTCCTGGAGTTTGAGACCATCCTGGCCAACATGGTGAAACCCCATCTCTACTAAAAATACAAAAATCAGCCGGGCATGGTGGCACGTGCCTGTAGTCTCAGTTACTTGGGAGGCTGAGGCAGGAGAATCACTTAAACTAAGGAGGTGGAGGTTGTAGTGAACTGAGATTACACCACTGCAAGACAGCTTGACCAACAGAGCAAGACTCTGTCTCAAAAAAAAAAAAAAAATCAAAATATGTACATCCCTTCAGACACACACACACTTAAAAATAAATAGAGATCATTTTAAATGGTGGGAAAGTTCAGGCCCATATGAAAGTAGAGAGAATATTTGATGAGTTCCCAGGTGTTCATCACCCAGTTTCAGCAGCTGGTAACTCCTGGCCACATTTGTTTCATGTCTACCTTCCTACTTCCTTCCCCTTCATATTATTGTGAGATCAATCTCTTATGTCACTTTATTTCTTCTGATTTTGAAAAATAAATATTTTCTTTCTTCTTCTTTTCTTTTTTTTTTTTTTTTTTTTTGAGACAAAGTCTCGCTCTGTTGTCTAGGCTCTAGTGCAGCAGTGCGAACGTGGCTCACTACAGCATCGACCTCTCTGGTTCAAGTGATCTTCCCACCTCAGACTCCTGAGTAGCTGGGACCACAGGTGCATGCCACCATGCCCACCTATTTTTTTTATTATTTTTTTTTGTAGCCTTTGTTGGCCAGGTGGGTCTTGAACTCCTGGGCTCAAGAGATCCTCTTGTCTCAGTCTCCCAAAGTGCTGGGATTACGGGTGTGAGCCCCTGTGCTCAGACTTGCTTTTCTTTATAGTTTTACTGCATGTGTATATATTTCTAAATCTATATATTTCAAAATCTATAGATTTTTAGTTTTCCTTCTCTGTGGATCTTATAAAAGCAGGGTTATTTCGTGTGTTTTCTTCTGCATTTTTTTTTAAATTCAATTTTATGTCTGGAGTTCATCCTCCTTGGTGTGTGTCCCTGTAGCTTATTCACTCCTGCTGCTGAGTAGTATTTCATTTTATGAACATTCATCATTTATTTAACCATCTGTGTATGGGCATTTAGGTTAGTTCCTGTTTGAGCAATTTTAAACAAAGCTGTTGCAAATATTGATAGACATGTCCTGTGGAACATACATGCAACGGTTTCTCTAAGTAGAGACCAAGAGTGAAAGTTTTAGGTTTTATCATATGATCCTTCCTAACTTTACATAACGATGCTAAATTGTGTTACCAAAACAGTTTTTTTTTTTTTTTTTTTTTTTGAGACGGAGTCTCACTCTGTCGCCCGGGCTGGAGTACAGTGGCCGGATCTCAGCTCACTGCAAGCTCCGCCTCCCGGGTTTACGTCATTCTCCTGCCTCAGCCTCCCGAGTAGCTGGGACTATAGGAGCCCGCCACCTCGCCCGGCTAGTTTTTTGTATTTTTTTAGTAGAGACGGGGTTTCACTGTGTTAGCCAGGATGGTCTCGATCTGCTGGCCTCGTGATCCGCCCGTCTTGGCCTCCCAAAGTGCTGGGATTACAGGCTTGAGCCACCGCGCCCGGCCCAAAATAGTTATTTTAACATGTAGTCCCATGCCAATATGTGAGTTTCCTGCTGTCTTACATCCTCACCAAAACTTGACATTGCCAGATTTTATTAACGCTTTGCCAGTCTAATGGTACAAAAATGAGTGATTTTCATGATGATGATCATTTATTTTTCCCTTTTTCCCACTAGGGTTGAGCACGCGTGGTAAACTTCTCTAGCTTTCATTCACGTTTCCTCCTTGGTGAAGTTTCTATTGTATCACTTTGTCTTTTGCCCATTTTCTATTGAATTATTTTTATTTAACTTAATTAATTAATTAATTTTGAGATGGAGTCTTGTTCTGTCACCAGGCTGGAGTACAGTGCATGATCTTGGCTCACCGCAATCTCTGCTTCCCGGGTTCAAGCAATTCTCCTGCCTCAGCCTCCTGAGTAGCTGGGATTACAAGTGTGTGTCACCATTCCCAGCTAATTTTTGTATTTTTAGTAGAGACGGGGTTTCACCATGTTGGCCAGGATGATTTTGATCTCTTGATCTTGTGATCTGCCTGCCTCGGGCCTCCCAAAGTGCTGGGATTATAGGCATGAGCCACCACTCCTGGCTGAATTATTTTTTAGTATCTTCTTAATTTTCTAGTGATCTGTAAGTATTCTAATAATTACACTTTTATTGACTGATTATTGATTGCTTATCTGGAAATTGTATTCTCCCAGTTTGTGGAATTTTTTTTTAACTGTTCTTTTTTTTTTTTCTGATGAATGGAAGTTGTTAATTTTAATGTAGTCATGTTTGTTAATGTTTTACTCCGTAGTTATTTATTTTTACCGTTATTATTATTGGTCTTGCATAAGAAAATTGTTCCCACCCAGCAGTCATAAAGACATTTTTATGCATTTTCTCCAAAAAACATTAATATTTTGCGTTTTACATTTAGCACGGTTAATCTGCCTGGGGATTTTGGCATATAGTATGAGGTAGGGACCTAATTTTAATTTTTTTTCACGTGGGTAATAAATTTCCCCAGTACAACTTATTGAATAATCCATTGTCCTGAAGTAGTTAATGGATTTGAGCTATAGCTCGGCAAATTTCCTCAGAAGGAGCCACCCCTGTAAAGCTCTACAAGTAAAGATCTGCATGCACAGAAAACAGTGTGTACAGAGACATGAGATGAGAATGAGCTTTGCATATCTGAGGAACAGAAAGAAGATTTGGAGGGAAGACTGTCGTGACTGAAGAGAGCCTGGTATAAGCTGAGTCAATGCTCAGAGATAGCATTTTACATAGAATATCATAGGCAATGAAAAAAATTGGGATTTTATGCCAAGCATAGTGAAAAGCATTTGGGAATTTTAATCAGGAGAATTGTGTGACCTAATTTATGCTTTTAAAAGATCACACGGGCTGAAAGGTGAAGAATGTGCCATAAAGGCCAAAATGGAGAAAAAGTCCAAGCCAGAGATGAAAATGGTTAGGGTGGGAAATTGAGGTGTTCCTCTGTGCATCAGCTCACCTGGCCAGCTCGCACGCGGAACACATCCCTGGGATCCCCAGAACTGGCCTTTTCTCTGCTTCTCCTGTGCTTTGATCACCTGTCCCTCTGCCCTGGAATATCCTCCCTGAAACTGATCAGAATCCTGTCCACCCCTCAAGGCCCTGTTCACACGCTTCTTCTTCTCAGTAACCTCCTTCTTCTTCTGAATGGAATAAACCTCTCCACCTTCTTGGCCTTCTTCTCATGTTTCCCTGCCTGGTGGTCCTTTGCTCCTCCCGCCTTGTATTGGGGTTACTTATGTGCCTAAGTTCTAGTTTTTATCTTGCTGCCACTAAGTTGAGTGACCACTGGCCAGTCTCTTTCTCTATCTGAGCCTCAGTTTCCCCATCTCTAAAGAAGCAGGTTTTTGAGTAGATCTTCTCTGAGATCCTTTTCAGACTGCAACACTCCATATTATGTATCTCCTGCCCCATTAGATTTAAGTATATTGAGTTTAGGCAGCTGATTTTCATTTTTATCATTCTGTCCAGGCTCTTACTGAGTAGATATTGACTATTATTATAATCTAAGTAATCATCGTTTACCAATAAGTATTCACTCTGAGCTCTAGATGATGTTTTATGTAGGTTGTAAAAAAGAAAAAAGGTAGAAATTTAGGAGTGTAGATCAGCGTTCGGAGTTCCACTGCCTGCTTTGTTGAGTTTCTTCTCATGTATGGATTTGGGGTCCCTCCTGGATCTGATCATATGAGTGACCACAGACTTGCTTAATTCTCCTTTTTGGATGGTGGGAACAGGCAGCCACATGACGCTAGTATCTCTCTACCCAGATGTGTGCTGTTAAACTAACCTTGTCATTAGCTTGACTTGACAAGTGGCCTGGTGACTGGTTACTAATTATCTAGTTCTTTCTGTGTTGTTGTTACAGGCTGATTAAACTTGATGGGTTCTGGAGATGCTGAGGAAGACAGACAGCATTACCTACTTGCCCGGACTCTAGATGGGCAACCGACCATCATGGAGAGACTGCTGGATGCTGTACCCAGGATGGTCACTCGCAGACGCCATAGAAAATGCTATCTATGTGTCCTCCTTTCTCTCTGCAGGGGTCTCTGTGGGTCATGGAATGGCTTTCTTCGGTTCAGTATTTCTTGGGCATCTGCCTGTCCCTGCCATTCTCACAGATACAAGCCATGATCTCTGCTCTCAGGAGCTTTCGAGAGTGAGGGTATTGACCTGTGCCTAGAGAACTCTGATCTCAACTTGACAAGTGTCTCTGCAGACATATACCAAGTTCTGTGTTAACACAGAGATCTGCATGATAAAATCAGGGAAGGCTTCTCTGAAGAGGCAGCATTTGACATAGGTCTTAGAGGATGAATTGACATTTGCCAAATAGAGAAGGCATTCCAGGGAGATGGAAGAGCACCTATAAATATGAACATGTAAAGAATGTCTCTGGCCAGGTACAGAGGCTCGCACCTGTAATCCCAAGACTTTGGAAATCTGAGGCAGGAGGATCACTTGAGTCTAGGAGTTTGAGAACAGCCGGAGAAACATGGCGAGAACCTGTCTCTACAAAAAATTGCAAAACATTAGCCAGGCGTGGTGGTGTGCACCTGTAGTCCCAGCTACTTGGGAGGCTGAGATGGAAGAATCACCTGAGTCCAGGAAGTTGAGGCTGCAGTGAGCCATGGTAACACCACTGCACTCCACCCTGGATGACAGAGTAAGACCCTGTCTCAAAAATAATAATAATCATAATAATTTTTATACAAAGCAAGGACTCCAGTGAACCTAAAAGTATGAGGTATGTTAGGGATGGGAGAGAGGCAAGAAGGTGTGAGAGATGCTCAGATTTGAAGCTCACCCAGTGGGCAGTGGAGACCCAGGCATGGGGTTTTAGGGGCATTAGTGTGGGTGGCAATGCCAAGGAGACTTCCGGGAGAGGTTGGGACAGGAAGACATCCTGGGAAATGTCAGGTGAGAAAGAACTAGGGCACCGGGGATAAAATTCAAGGGGATAATTTGCCGTTTGAGGGAGGGAGTAAGTAAGGCTTGTTGACCACTCCGATGAAAGAGAGGGAACTGGGTTTCAAGATTGGGCAACTGGGTGAACGGAGATGCCAGCTGAGACAGTGATCCTGCAACTCCCTGCCCAAGACCCCCCATGGCTTCCCATAGGCCTAGAATAGAAACCAAATTCCCCACTGGGGCCTCCCCATTCCATCCTGATGTGGTCCCTGCTTTCAGGCCTCATCTCCTATCAATGGTCCCTGACTCATTACCTTCAACCAAGGCCTCACCAGTCTGTTTCTCTACCACTCAGGCTTGTTGCCGCCTTCCAGATATTGCACTTGTAGATTTCTCTGTGGCAAATGCTCTGCCCGATCTTCACATGACTGACTCCTTGTCATGATTCAGGTCTGTTCAGGTCATTTCTTCAAAGACTTTTTTCCTTCTCTGGCTCCCCCACCTCCATCCAATGTGGCCCAATGCTCTCTACTGATCACTTCATTTTCTGCATAATGCTTATCACTATTTGAAAGGATTGTTTCTACTTATTATACAGACATTTATTTCCTATATTCCCATCTAGAAGTTACGCTCCATGAAAAGGGTCAGTATGTTGTGCAACTCCAAGGACACTAATCACAAAGAACACAATGCAATTGCTCCCTCCTGCACTGTATAATCTGGTAATCTTGTCTGTCAGAGCAGGGACCTCCTCTGTACTGTTTACTTCCATGGCCCCGTGCCTAGAATGGTACATGGCACATAGAAAGGCACTAAGGAAATATTTACTGGATGAATAGGGAAGACAGGAAGTAACGCAGCTTTTGAGTTTTGCAGGAGCAAAAAAATACAACTGAATTTTGTTTTGGGCATGCTGAGTTTGAATCACCCAAACAACTTCCAGGTTGATATGTATAGGAAGAGACTGAAGATATGAGTCCAAGAAAAGACATATCAACCTATACATGAAGGCCTGACCTTCAAAAACATTCTCAGAGACCTAGAATCTATTTTTTCAAGTAAGAGTGTAATTTTCATGGATAGGTGTTTATTTATCGCTTGTCTTAGCTGATTTTTCTTGCCTTGTCCATCAGATATTCAATTACAGACTTCCCTTGAAACTTCTCAGTCTGGGAGGTTATGAGACACATCCAAGTGCATTTGTAGATTTTTAGGGAAGTAAGAAATAGTTACGGTGCTTTATCCTGGGGTATAGAGAGAACAGTGACCCAGCTCTGTCACCCTCATTCTTTTAGTGACATCGCCAAAGTGGATTATAGGTGGTCTAGACATTGATCAAAAGAAAACTTTGTGTTTTTATGAGCTGCAAATACATAATGCCACCACTTTTATATCCTCTGTCCTATGCCCACACAGACCCTATTAATCAATCTCAAGTATTTTTTTAAATTAGCTCATAGGAGCCTACAATTCCTCAACACATCACTTCAGGCAGATACCACTAATCTGTCAGAGTTGGCACCAGGATTGAAACCTACTAGTTATACTTGTCACATAATAAGACTTTCTTCTAGTTTCTACTTAGCAAAGCACAGAAATATTAGCAACAGCAATGAAACTTCCTCTCTGGTGGGTCTTGCACCACTCAGCCTGTCTATCAACTGAGAAGACTCTTTTCTCTCAGAAATGGCTCAAGCATAGTCCTGTCTAAGAGTGGGAGAACGGACATAACAAGATGCTTTCCAGTCCTGGGATCCATTGATACTAAACTGGACAGATAGGGAGAAGCAAGGACTGCAAATACAGAAATTAAGCATGAGTAGAGACTGGGAAAAGTTTACTCTCTCATTTCATAAATATTTATTGAGAATTTACTATGGACCAGACACTTCCAGGCTTTGGGGATACAGCAGTGGGTGAGACAAGAATACAGGCCCAACATTTTATTCATGAAACTTGATTTTTAGTTTGGGGGAAAGTGTGCATACATGCACATGTATATTATGTGTATGTGTGTACATATGTACATGTATGTACATATAAGTGTCTGCATATATATACTTATAACAAGACCATAATGTCAAGCAGTGACTGTTGACATAAAACTGGAAATAAGATAGGGTGATGTAGGGGATAACAGTATTAAATCAAGTGGTCAGGGGCCGGGTGCAGTGGCTCATGCCTGCAATCTCAACACTTCAGGAGGCTGAGGCAGGAGGATCACTTGAGCCCACGAGTTTGAGACCAGCCTGGGCAACATAGTGAGATCCCATCCTCACAAAAATAAACTTGAGTCAATAAATCAATAAGTCAGGTGGCCAGAGAAGGCCTCACAGAGGTGGCACTGAGTGAGATCTAAATGACAGAAAGAAATGAGCAATGCAGGGTCTTGGTTCAGTACATCCTGGCAGGTGGAACAACAAACACAAAGGTCTTGAGGCAGGACAGAGTTGCTGGGTCTGAAGAACTGGGGAGAAGCCAATGTGGCTGCCAGGTTAGGCAAAGGAAAGTCGGTGATGTGGCAGGGGCCAGATTACTTGGAGCTTCACAGACCACAGTAAGGAATCGGGATATGATTCTAATTGTGATAAGAAACCCTCAGAAGTTTTAGGGAATGCAGAAACAGGATTTTGTTTTTGTTTTTTAAAGATCTTCATGGCTGCTGTATGGAATGTTGATCATAAAAGAGCGAGAATGGAAGGGGAATGTCCAGGTAGGAGAGGAAAAGAACATTTGTCATAGGAAAACGTTCCAGGTCTTTCAGACTGCTCTAACTACGATCCATACCAGGGACGGGTGGCTGTGGTCCCGCTGCCTGCCTGTGTGTTCTCACCTGGCCCCCACAGTTGCCTGTATGTTCTGTTTTGTGTGTTTGGCTTCCAGGTCTGCTGCATTTAACTCTTTGTTGTCAGTCTAGTCAGTGAGTTTTTGTGATTTCTGGGAGTCTGGCTCCCTGTCCATATTTTATCTTGATTTTGGCCAATCTTCTCTTAAGGTTAATGTAACATTAATGTGCTTATTTGCAGTGATAAACTGGGTCTTTTGCTTCATCAGTAGAAAAGGCTTCAGGTCTCAAGTGGAGTCACCCCATTACCCCAATTCTTTGTCCCCAGAGAGTTCAGTGATAGTTTGCCTCAGTGTCCCCACTCAAATCTTATCTCGAATTGTAATCCCCATGTATTGAGGGAGGGAAGTGACTGGATTATGGGGGCAATCTCCCCATGCTGTACTCGTGATGGTGAGTGAATTCTCATGATATCTGATGGTTTTATAAAAGGTAGTTTTTCTAGCACTCTCACGTGCTCTTCTCTCTCCTGTCGCCATATGAAGAAGGTTCTTGCTGTCCCTTCGCCTGTGATCATGATTGTAAGTTTCCTGAGGCCTCCCCAACCATGTGGAACTGTGAGTCAATTAAAACTGTTTCATTTATAAATTACCCAGTCTTGGGCATTTATTTATAGCAGTGTGAAAATGGACTAATACATTCAGCAAGACTTATTCAGTCTGAATAGTGTGTTTTTAGCTATGAATGTGTGATAACAGTGGCTACTTTTTGTTTGGCACTGTACAAGTTGTCACAAAAATCTGTGCACATTTTGCAAGTATCATATCATTAGGTCCCCAGGTAGATGGAAAAGTTGTTAATATTATCCCATTTGACAGATGAAGAAACAGATTCAGAGAGGTTAGACAGATTTTTTAGAAATGCTTTGCACATGATTAATTATTGCTCTTAATTTTAAACTTTTCTTCTTCTTAAGTATTCAGATTTTTACAAATAATAATTTTAAAAATATTCATTATCTGTTATCTCCTGAGGACAGTTCTGTAGCATAAGTTACAACTTCCTCTGTGGGCTGTGTTTATATGAAGACCAATATTCTCCTTAAGTGCCTAAGCGCTCTGCATAAATTTCCAAATACAGTGCACTCCCATATGTGCCATTCACTGTGCTGAGAGCTACAGGAACGATATCAATGAATGAGCCACAGTCTCTGTCCTTAAAGAACAAGCAACTGGTGGCAGGAAATTGGGATGGTTCTCCAATGGTCAAGGCTGCCTGTTAATAGAACCCTAACTTAAAGCAGTTTAGAAAAAATGGCCAAGTATTGGCTCATGTAACTGGAAGTCATAGGGTGCCTCTGATTGAGCATGGTTGGACCCAAGGGGCTTAAATGATGTCAGCAGGACTCTTTTTTGTTCCTCCTCTTTCTGTAACTCTACTATCTTTTCTTCTATGTGCTGTCTTCATTTTCAGCCAGATTCTCTCCTTACAGTGGAAAAGATACTCCTCACCAATGTCAAGCATATGTCACAGCTAGGAACCAGCTAGGAACACAGGTCGCACTTCTCTTTCTTCCAAAAAGAGTATTCCAGGGAAGTGCAAAGAATGATGGTAAATTCCTCCAACTCTAGTCACGTGCCCATCCCTGAACCAAATACGTTATCTAGACACATAATAGACACTCAGTGATTGCAATGTTGGAGTTAAGAAGACAGTAATGGTGCTTAAAGAATATTCATATGTCCAGCATTGTATTTTACAAGCATCACGATATTGAGTGCTCATAACATTTTATGAGGTAGTATATCGGTCACTTTAGGCTAAGTTATGCTTCTGTAACAAACATTCCCAAATGTCAGTGGCTTATAACAACAGAAATTTATTTTTTGCTCACCTTAATGCTTGTAACAGGTCAGCCTCAACTGTGTTCCGTGTTATCATCATCTGGGAACCCAGGCTGAAGGAGCAGTCTCTATCTGAGGATTGGGTGTCTCCTAGGAGAGGGAAAAGATAAGATGACAGAACCATGTGAGGCTCTCAAAACTTCTTCTTGGAAGTGGCACATCTCACTTCCACCAACATTTCATTGGCAAAAGCAAAAAATATAGCCAAGTATGAAATCTAATAGGCAAGAGTGTATCATCCTGTCAAGGAGAACAAAAGTATTGAAGAATAACATGATCTCCCAAAGGCAGGAAATGTGATTATCCCATGCGTTTGTCTCCTAGGCCTGCCATAACAAATTACTGCAAACCAGCTGGCTCAGAGCAACAGCAGTTTATTTTTTCACTCTTCGGGAGTCAGAAATCAAGGTGTGGGGCCCTACTCTCTAGAACTTTTTCTTTTGCCTTGTTCTAGTCTTCAGTGTTGGCCGGCAGGCCTTGGCATTGCTTGGCTTGCAGCTGCATCATTCCAGTCTCTGCCTCCATCATTACCTGGCCTCCTCCCCTCTGCCTGTGTATTTTCTGGAAGTCTCCTCTCTGTATGTCTGTGTACAAAACTATCTCTATCTTTTTTTTTTTTTGAGACGGAGTTTTGCTCTGTTGCCCAGGCTGGAGTGCAGTGGCACTATCTTGGCTCACTGCAACCTCTGCCTCCCGGGTTCAAGCAATTCCCTGCCTCAACCTCCTGAGTAGCTGGTTACAGGCGCCCACCACCATGCCCAGCTAATTTTTTGTATTTTTAGTAGAGATGGGGTTTCACCATCTTGGCCAGGCTGGTCTTGAACTCCTGACCTTGTGATCCACCCACCTTGGACTCCCAAAGTGCTTACAGGCATGAGCCACCACGCCCTGCCAAAACTACCTCTTTTTATAAGAGTGTCATCATTGGGTTAAGATCTACCATAATGCAGCATGACTTCATCTTAACTTGATTTCATCCACAAAGACCCTACTTTCAAATAAGGTCACATTCACAGATAAATTGTGTCAGGACTTGAACACATCTTTTGGAGGAACACAATTTAACCTTCAACATCCCATTTTTAAAATGAGGAAACTGAATCACAAAGCAGCTAAATATCTTGCTTGTGAACACACAACTAACTAGTGTGTGGTGATGTTAGAATCACACCTAAGTGGCTTGGTTCAGAGCCTGTGCTCCTAACCATTCAACTATGCTAGATACAAATTTCAGGCAGGGTGCTGTGGCTCACGCCTGGAATCCCAGCACCTGCAGAGGCCAAGGCAGGTGGATCACTTGAGACCAGGAGTTCAAGACCAGCCCAGGCAACATAGTGAAACCCCGTCTTCACACACACACACACACACACACACACACACACACACACTAGCCAGGAGTGGTGGTACACCGCTACAGTCCCAGTTACTCAAGAGAGTGAGGTGGGAAAATCACTTGAGCTCAGGAGTTTGAGGCTGCAGTTAGCTATGATCATCCCACTGCACCTTAGCCTGGGTGACAGAGCAAAACGCTGTCTCAAAAAAAAAAGGAAAAAAATTCAGAATCTTGGGTTCTTGTTTCAGCTCTGCCTGTCACTAATTACAACCATGGGGAGGACCTCAGTTGTGATGTTTCTCAAACGGGCATGAATTACCAACCTTGTCTTTCAGGATTGTTCCAAGTTTAAAGCAATATGAGAGGTTATAAAGCCCTCAGAAAAAGTACTGAGCTCTTCACACATGCAAGGCAATGTGGTGAGTCATGGTTCAAGAATGAGCTACAGTCCTGAGATGTTTCCTACAGTTATTACCACAAACCTACTCCTTCTGAAGAGCAACAAATGACAATATTTGGCAAAGCAATCAAATCGGTCTCCAGCTTTCCTGCTCCAAGTTTTTCAGTAATAAGCATGAAATTGTAATATGCAGCAAAAGAGGCCGCTACATAAAAATATGTGTATTTTTAACGTTTTAAGGATGTGGGTGGAACCAGAGGGTTGAATGCTACCCAGATGATGTGCGGGCAGGATGTGCTGCATAAAGCGGGGTTAGGATATCCCTAGACATTTTGGTTATTGGAGCAAATAGACTTCTAGTCCTTTGTGATAATACCAACTCTTTCTGAGGGGTCTTGGTATCCATCACATATGTTGATCAAATAATCTATTGATGACTCTCCTCACTCTTAGATTACCCTTGCTCTTATACTTTCCCTGTACTCCCCCAAAGGGAACTTTTTGCAATCACCTAACCTATGAGGTCTTCTTGTCCATCTACATTCACTCCGTTAGTGATGCTACTCACTGCTCTGGCTTCCGCAGTCACCTTAACATGAAACCAGAAAGCCAGAGGAAGTAAGCGGTGTCTAACTCAACAACAGCCATGGGCAGCATTCCACTAGCTTGAGTCTGGTGGTTCCTTTCGGTATCTCCCCCCATCACTAGCCCTTGTCTCTAGAATCTAAGTGTGGATGACGAAGTATGATGGGGATGTCAGTCTGACATTGAAGTATGCAATTCTGTATGTCTTCCTCCTACATCCTCTCTCCCTAGCCAGAATTTAGTGGACTCTTTTCTCCACACCTCAGCTTCTTCTTTTATTATTGCTTCTTGAAAAATATAAAAGTTGTGGTTGAAAAATTAAAATAAGGATAAGTGTGATGGTTCACACCTGCAATCCTCGCATTTTTGGAGGATCACTTGAGGCCAGGAGTTCGAGACCAGCCTGGGCCACATAGTGAGACCCCCATCTGTACAAAAAACAAAATTAAAAATTAGCCAGGTGTGGTGGTGCATGCCTGTAGTCTGAGCTACTCAGGAGCTGGGAGAGTCACTTGAGTGCAAGACTTTGAGACTGCAGTGAGCTATGATCATACAACTGCACTCCAGCCTGGGAAACAGAGAAAGTCCCTGTCTCAAAAAACCAAAAAGCAAAAACAAAACAAAGCAAAAAATTAAAATCATACCCCACCCCATGATCCAGATACAGCTCATGCTCACGTTAAGGGTTTGTGTATATCCTTCTAGATCTTTGACTGTGGACATGCACACACATGTTTCTGGACATTACACCACATCTCCAGCCTCTTATTTTATTTTATTTTTTTTTGAGACAGAGTCTCACTCTGTTGCCCAGGCAGGAGTACAGTGGCACAATCACAACTCACTGAAGCCTTGACCTCCCATCTCAGCCTCCCGAGTAGCTGGGATCACAGGCACATACCACCATGCCCAGCTAATTTTTGTAGAGATTGAGTTTCACCATGTTGCCCAGGCTGGTCTCAAACTCCTGGGCTCAGGCCATCTACCCACCTTGGCCTCCCAAAGTTCTGGGATTACAGGTGTGAGACACTGCACCGGGCCCCTAGCCTCTTTTCTCCATGTTTTCTTTCTTTCTTATTTTTGCTTTCTACTGTTCTTATTCTCCCCTTAACCCTTATGGCTTAGGCCTCTTGAATCAACCCATGAGGACAACACATTTACCTAACACCAGGGCTGCTGCATACAGTTGTGTATTGCACAACTCCAGGGGGCGCTGTACACTTAGATCCCTTGTGACTGCCTCTTCTTGGCATTCCTCCAGAATAATATGTGGCTGTATTTGTCAGTCTTGCATAGAGCTCTTTATAGATTTCAGTTTGCAGAACATTTTATTTGACCCTCATGGCAATACTGGATGGTAGACCAAGCAAATAAAATGAGCCGTTTTCTCATGAGCCGTGCGAAAGACTCAGGTCGAACCAACCATAAGGACTCATGGACACCTTGTGTGTCTCTTTCCCCAGACTATTTTCCAATGGGGAAAAGTGTGGAGGGCGCTCAGTCTCAAACTAGCCTTGAAAGAAGCTGAAAAGACGTAACCAAAGGTGACAAGAAGAACAAGAAGAGGTTGGTGAAAGAACCATAAAACTTCCCTAATGTGAAGACATTAAGATGCTGCACGCGGGAGAGGTGGGGCTTGTAAAAGGTGAGAGTAAAGACAAATATGTGAATGAAGACATTTGGAGAGGATGGTCAAGGCCAGAACTTTTCTGCCTAGATAAGGAGGACATCTCACCCCTTAGGCTGAGGTTGTTGCTGAGAGACACAGTGGAATGGTATTTCCATTTTTGTAACTCTCAGAATCTAGCCCTCCAATTCAGCCCACAAATAATGTTGCCTAATTTTTTTCATGCAGATAAAAATCTTGCATTTTTTGTGAACCTTGAAGTACATTTGGTTCTCAAGTTCAGGCGATCATGTTATATTTTGAAATAAAAATTGTAATTGGATTAGGCTCAATTGCAGTTGTAGTAAGACTGGCTTTGGGTATGGAATATGCATGAGGTCAGCTTAAAGGAAGTAATTCATTCCTCTAATGACAACATCTTGGTCTATGAAATGAAAAAAAGATCAAAGCTCATTCAAAAATAAATGGATTTAATGGAACAGTAGTTAAAGAAGTCTGGAGAATTCATTTTATTTTCATTGTATAATATCTGTTTCTCATAGAATTGTCTTGTTCTTTGGTACTTTTTATTCTTATGACTGTGCATGGGTTTGATTAGCTTAATTAGAGTTAATGTCTTGGGAGCAGAATGTAGGACTGTGAAAGTTTGGGTTCCTGAAGACTTTGAAAAGAGAACTGTTGGCCTCGTTCTACATAAATTCAGAATCGAAAATGTCTGATGGTTATTATCATCTTAAAGTAATTGAAGCACTGCTAAAAATAAAAACCAGAAGGAGAAAAATTGAACCCGAATAAAAGAAACGGAGTTATCCCGGATTTGGATACAATTCTCATGGCAAATTGAGCTTAAATCTGAAGTCTTAGGAAATAGAATGAATGCCAAAAAATTATTTTTCCCCCTGTGTGCTGTTAACAAGGGCAGTCTCTTCGTTTTCACAGTATTTCCTTCTATTTTCCTCCTGTTGTTTGTGGCTCCACTTTAGGTTCGGAGGGACTTTAGAGGGAAATACCACTTCAGATTAAAGTCTTGTCAGATCTCATTTATTAACTGGCACGGGGTCTGGTGTCCGGGAGCAAGAAAGTCTCCTGAGGAAGCATTTGTTGTGGGCCTCTCTTGCAGAGACTGAGTTTGGAGCAGGACTTTCCAGGAATCGTTCTGTGTTAGGAGGAGAGGAAGTTCCACAAAACTAGGATGCAAAAGAGGATTAAGTATTTTGATCCTAAAAAGAAAAGGGTTGACGGATGAGGTGGGGAGGGAGATGTTCCAAAATGTTTTACTTTGAGCTGGGCAGGGTGGCGGATGTCTGTAAACTCAGCTACTCAGGAGGCTGAGGCAGGAGAATCACTTGAACCTGGGAGAGGGAGGTTGCAGTGAGCCGAGATCGCACCACTGCACTCCAGCCTGAGTGACAAGAGTGAAACTCCATCTCAAATAAATAAATAAATAAATAGATAAATAAATAAAATAAAATGTTTTACTTTGATAACCTGGCCTTTACATTCTTTGCATTCTGCGAAATAAGCTTTAATTAATGGTAATATATGAAATAACATTGCTTCAGTCATTCAATAAATATTTATAAGTTAAAAAACATATATGTGTGTATTTGTTTGTATGCCCACAATATAGCATGGCTGGACTCAGGGCTGGAGAAAAGTCATGAATGGAACTTACCACATTGCTGCCTTTTTGGCAGTATTAGGGTGTGTGTGTGTGTGTGTGTGTGTGTGTGTGTGTGTGTGTGTGTGTGTATGTGTGTGTGATGAGTGTGGTGAGTGTTGGAGAGACAGAGAATGAACAAATAAAAAACAATTTCTATTAGTGATCAGTGCTAGAAATGAAATAAACCAGTTAAATAATATATAGTTGGACTGTTCTTTCCATACTTTTGAATAACATGTTTAGCATTTGAAAAATCAACATGTTTAAGTAACTTTATAGATTTTTTCCTTATCAATAATTATTAATTACCATCAACTATAATATACATTGATAGAATATTTGAGTAACTGGAAATTTTTATTTCATGCCACTTCAAATATTTCTTTACAGTATCTATTGCTTTTCATGACATTTCTGAACCAAAGAGGTTTTTGTATTTTTCAGTCTCCTTTTAGTGTTAGATTTTTTTTCACCTTTTAATTCCTTGAGAGTGGAACAATCCATGTACAGTCCATTCATTCAGTTACTCAGCACACACTAGTTCATACCTGCTCTGTGCTAGGCTGGGTGATGTGTGCTGTCTCCAGAGTCTGTGTGACAGCCTCTGTTAATCATGATGTAATTCCAGAACACTATTATTTAACTCAGCCTGGAGATGATAGACAATTTGCTCATTTTTGTAATTAATTTTCTATTTTATTTTATTTTATTTTATTTTATTTTATTTTTTAAGACGGAGTCTCGCTCTGTCGCCCAGGCTGGAGTGCAGTGGCGCAATCTCGGCTCACTGCAAGCTCCGCCTCCCGGGTTCACGCCATTCTCCTGCCTCAGCCTCCCGAGTAGCTGGGACTACAGGCGCCCGCCACTGCGCCCGGCTAATTTTTTCTATTTTTAGTAGAGACGGAGTTTCACCATGGTCTCGATCTCCTGACCTTGTGATCCGCCCGCCTCGGCCTCCCAAAGTGCTGGGATTACAGGCGTGAGCCACCGCGCCCGGCCATTAATTTTCCTATCCAAATCCTTTTTCCAGACCAGATTGAAAGTTAGCACTCAGTCCAGCCCAGGCTCAGTTCCTGCCAGTTCCTATTCATGGAAGTTTTGACCATTTGTTTTTTGTTCCAGTCATGGACACCTGTAGAAAGGTGTGGATGGGGAAAGCCCTTCAGAAACACAGGAGCCCTGACATCTCCTTGTCCCTGGAGAGAACACCTCAGGGGAGGAAAACATTTACTAAATGACAAAGGATAATAACCTCTTGGAGAGAAAGTTAGGGTGGAGGGAGACTTTAAATATATGCCTGGGGGGAAATTTTGAAATCTTTTAATGCAAAGAAGAAAATATTTCCAGCAATAAAATGTAAAATATAATGAAAAAGTCTAGAAGAAGCCCTTCCCTGCATAGTGTTCTGCCATTTACAGAGCTTCTTCTGAGAGGAAAATGTGGCTACCTTATCTCAGAGGGGCTGCTTTAGGTACCGAGACGGGGAGCCGGGATTGGGGGGTACGTGGACACTCTCTCTTCCCTGCCCGCTAGCTTTACTGAGGCATAACTGACAAATAAAAATTGTACATATTTAAGGTATACAACATGATGTGTTCATATATATATACGCACTGTGAAATAATTACTATACTCAAGCTAATTAACATATTCATCACATCACAGAGGCACTCCGTATGTGTGTGTGTGTGTGTGTGTGTGTGTGTACGTGTGTGTGTGTGTGAGAGAGAGACAGAGAGAGAGAGAGTGATGGGATTACTTAAGGTTTGCTCTCTTAGCTAATTTCAAGTATACAACACAACATTATCGACTATAGTCACCACATGGTACATTGGGTCTCTGGAACATATTCATCTCATAACTGAAAGTTTGTGCTCTTTTCGCTGCCTCCCCATTTCCCTCACCCCATGAATCCCTGGTTATCATCCTTCCCTTTTGAAGCCAGGCTTTGGTGGAATTTTATTAGGATCTCGAATTGTCTAATTTATCCCAAAGAATGTAAGTTCCAGTGAGAGTCATACAGGTACTTATTGTCAGATTTTTCTTTTCAGTGTTTGTTAGGAGTCTGTTATCTATCTCAATGTAACAAATCACGCCAAAATACTGTGTCTTCATACAGCAAACATTTATAACCTCACAATTATGGGGTGGGGGTGCCAAGAATCTGGACACATCTGAGCTTGTGTCTCTGCATCAAGGTCTCAAAGTGGGACTGGGGGATAATCCCCACGGGCAGGTCCCGGTCCTTGCTGGCTGTTGGTGGGGCTTTGGGATGTGGGCCTGACAACATGGAGCTGCTGACAACATGGCAACTTGCTTCTTCTAGAGCAAGAGCTTTGAGAGAGAGAGTGTGAAAGAGACAGAGATAGAGAGAAAGAGATCCAGAGAGAGAGGTGAGAGCCCGATTCTTTTTGTAACACAATCTAAGTAACATCTCATCACTTTTGCTGTGTTTGTGTTCTTTCCTTTAGAAATGAATCACTGGATTCAGGCCTCACTCAAGGGCAGAGGATTATACAGTAACAGGAGACCAGGCTCATTGGAGGCCCTTTTAGAGGCTGCATACCACAAAGTTTTGACTTTTCCTCTCTCTTTAGATATTTACTGCCCAGCTCATAAGAAGTACAATAATGACCTTGGAGTTGGTGATGATGGTGGTGGGGAGGTATCATTTTCTCAGAAAAGCCTTTACTAGTTACACCCTGTGGTTAGAGTTTGTCTCTTCTAGGATAACTTGCACATCTCTATAAAAACTAAACTTGCATTGTCCGTTTTCTGTTTGTGTGAATTCACACACTGAAATAGGGTAGGCTTATTTAACCCTGCCTTCTCAATATTTCCACTCTGGTATGCAGTCAGTGTTTAATCATAATTTGATGAATTGAATGAAATGGTAAATGAATTATTAAATATGTAGAGAAAAAGGTCATGCTTTTTCTTCTTCATGAACTTATAAACAACATCTCCTTTTAATAACTTTAACACCTCACACATCCTTTCTTTTACCTCCATTGGAAACTTCCTGGTTGGCAGGAAGTATGTCTCATTTCTCCATCAGTTAGGGGGATTTTCATAGTGTTTCTTTGTGTGTCTTCTAGGAAAACAAAATTCTCTCCTGCCTCTAGTATACAATTACAGCAATAAATATTTCTTTAAATATCCACTTCCCTGATTCTGATATGCACCCATCTCCCAGGGGATGGTACCTTTCCTCCCCCAATTTCAGAATTACTGCTCCAGTTGATCTCTGAACCCTTTTACAACTCAAAATTCTGCAAGCCAATTCGTTGCCAACATTTGGTCAGGAGATGAGTGGAGATGAGAGGGATTTAAAAAATATATTGGGCAGCTTTGTTCTTAAGCTGGTATTGGTGCCATTGGGGATCTGGAGAGGTTTTGTGGTCAGATTTTGATTATTTGCTAGTTTTGGCAACTGTTGAGATGTTAGATCTCATATTGTTTCTATCATATTTTATAGTTTCTCGTTTAACTCTTTGCTGAACGTTTTAGACACACATCAAGACTCTCAAGCTTGATTTAAAACAGAATTGGCAATTGTGCCTCTCTTTTTACTTCAGGCTCTCCTGGCAGGACCTGACTTCAGGTTGTTGGGCAGTGTTAGATCCCTATGCTGTGTTAGAGGACGGTAGTGCACTGAGTGGTCATCGTGATCTCAAACAGAGGAAAAGACTTTACTGCATTTAAAGAAGGTCATGCATTTAAAGAAGATTGGAATCCCCACAAGTGGGACCAATCAATCTCTATTGGCTTTATAAATTTATTCTTATTCGACGCTTTGAAACTTCTCTTTGAAATACCTGACCCTACATGTTTCTCTTTAAATTATTACAGATTTCCCAAGATTGTTTACCTTTCTGCGTTGTGCTCTCCTTTGATATTGTCCTCTGGTCAAAGAAACTCTGTAACTCTCCCACCCCTCATGCTCCCTACCACCATTGAGTTCAATCTATGCATTTTAAAACTCCATCTTTAGGAACTTTTGAGGAAACCCTCACCTCCCCACACCCTCACTCCAAACAATAGTGCATTGGAGGTCATTTCAAATACAGTTCATTGAGACTGTGGAAATGGACGAAAACTTCTGTGTGTTTGCCCTTAAAAAGAGAGGCTGCTTGCCTGGTTGAGTCTTTGACAACAGGCCGTGTTTCCTACCAGCTCTTGACTGTGGCCCCATACTGACATTTTTATAGCCACATACTACATTATTGGTTTTTCAGTTCATAGCTTAAAATCATATTGATAAGAATATGACCTCCAAGCATTGGAAAATCAACTCCAGGTCCTGCATTCTCTGCATGCCAATGCTCTAAGTCACATGAGCAGAGTGCCATTTTAGGTACATTACATAAACCATGCAGACTCTAGGTTAAATGGTTCCGGATTTTGTAATGTGAAAAGACCTCTGGTGACACAGCAGAATGTAGGTAATAGTGTCACTTTATTATTATTGCTATATGCCTAAGAGCTATTAGGAGGTAATCATAGACATTAGCTTATTAGTTGCCACACCAGCAAACATTCTCTCTATCCCTCTTTGCATCCTCCCTTGCACAAGTTAAGGTAGTACGATTTGCTTAACAGAGAAAAACCAACAGCTCATCAGCTTGACATCACAGAGATCTCTTGCTTGGGTAAAATCCAACTGGAGGTGGAAGTTGAAGGGAGGCTCTGCTCCAGGCAGTCATTCAGGGATTGAAGCTTATTCCATCTGTGATCCTATTCTCCACTAGAGTTTTAGAATCTTTTCCATTTATCCAGTGAATGGGGAAAAAGAGAATGCAAAGAATTTTGTGGGAGATTTTCATGGGTCAGGGCAAGAAGTAGCCAACATTCACTAACCATAACTCAATCACATGGCCCAAAGAGGTTAGGAAATACGGTCTTGCTATATGTATGTCTGGAATGAAAAAGCCCAGTGCTGCCCTTAGACCTGACACAGAGGGCCTCTGGCCTGTGCCCTCAGCTTCAGAGAGTTCTACGTACCACAAACATATGTGTAAGAATACACTTATGACAGAACACATAGCTGCCTCTATCATGTGGATCTGTTGCTTAGCCCTGGCACGGCATGACTTATAACCCAAACATCCGCTTCTGGGGCTAACACAGTTCAGGCCCCAGGGAAGTCCTTCTCCACCTCTCCAGCCGTGCTTCCTCAAAACAACACACAGATGGGCCTGAATGCCAGGAAGATCTGAGGGTGTCCCACTGTTGAAGTCAGAGAAAGAGAGTACTGTGGAGAGCAGGAAGAACTCAACAATGGAAGCTTTTAGGCAACGTAAAAGACAAATTCCACACATCTTCTTCCCAGATATGAAGGATGTGGTAGGTTTTGGCATAACAAAATATGATTCCCAGGAGTAAGGAGAACCCCTTCCCTGCTTCTCTTTGTGCTCTCCTGGGTGACATCAGAGGGACTAACAGGCAGCTTCACCCTTATTCTTCAATGTGTTGTCACTATGAAGGCATTTTTCAAGGTAGAAGTGGGGTTGCCAGATTAAGCAACTAAAAAGTTAGGACGTCTTTTTAATCTGGCAACCCAGGGCAGGCAGAACATATTTTATTAAACTGTTCGTTAGCTTGATTGATAACTTTAAAATCTTTATAAATAGGGAGGGTGGGCCTACATTTATAGTCTTTCCTGGGGTCCCCAAATATTTAGGGATGAGCCTGGGCCCAAGTTTTGTTTAGGAGCTTCACAACTTAGGTGCTATCACTTCCTTTCCTGGGATCTGGGTGTGGATCAAGTGACAATACTAAACAAACCAGCACAGCCAACCTCCTGGTCCAGAGGTTCACACGTGAATAAGCTGATCTGATATAAGTGATTCTTTGGACTTTTTCCTGGGAATTAGGACAAAGTTATTCCTGGTTTTGCTGCTGGCTTTGATTAAGGAACGCATGGACTAAGGAGGTGCCAGCAGCCATTTTAAACCACAAGACAGCCACTTACAAAGACTCCCTGTGACCCAACTTTAGTCAAGCTCCTTTGAGCTGTCTTTTCACCTAGGCCTTGACCTTGACCCCTGGCTTGTCTTTGGCCTGCCCAGCCGAGTTTTGGTAAGAATCATGCTAAATTACTTCCCACCCTTGATATGGCATCACCCTTGATATCAAGTTTCTCAACCCTCACTTTCAATGTATAAATCTTTGACCTGCCATTAGCAACAATCCTGTTAGGCCACTTTAGCAAGAATCCCCTACCCCTGATGCCTCTCCTCTTAGTAATTTCCAATCCACTGACACCCTCATCCTGTTCCTGGGCTATAAATCCCCACTTGTCCTTGTCATACTCAAATTTGAGCCTGATCTCTCCCCACTACTGCAATACTCGTGAATAAAGTCTTCTTTACTCCTTTAGCTAGCTTTGCAATAATTTTTATTTTTCTTTCCCACCATCTTAGGATTAAACTGACACCCAAGAAAGTAGAATGGAAAAAACAGAAACTAAGTTCTTGACGCTAAGGTCGAGCTGGCAAATCAAATCTCCTATGAACCCAGTCTTAAACATGGACTCTTTGTTACAAAGCCAGGAAATGTTTTTATTGATCAGGCAAATTTGAATTACGTATTATGATACTTGCTATCAAAAGATTCCTGACAATGGGAATGATTAGTTAAGGATATGTACAGAGGATTTATAAACACAGTGCCCTGCAGAGTGCAAAGAGGGTTTTACAAAAAGAGAAACGAGATCCCAAGAAGAGTTCTCACAGGGAGATGGTTACGCTTACAAAATGAGAAAGCAAAGCAGGTGATCTCTACTGAGCAACTTCAGCACAAAAGAGCCATGGCTGAGGGAGTGGTGATAGTAATCACTATCCAGTGTGTACTGAGAGCTGACTGTGCACTAGACACTGTTCTAAACATGCCCCATGCATTATCTTACTTATTTTCTCAACAACCCAACGTGGCACTTACTACTATCTTGGCTTCAAAGAGGAGAAGACTGAGACACAGAAGGGCTAAGTAACTTTCTCAGCATTGCACAGCTAGACAGCAGTGGAGCTGAGAACTGAACCCAAGTAGTCGGAGCCCAGAGCACACGCTTTTAGTCATCACGTTATTCTAAGAGAGGTCAGCTATGAAGTGGGTCTTGAAAATAGGATGTGGCATGAATGGGAAAAAAGATGGACATAATTTCTTCTGAACATCAGGCATCTTTAAAGGCCAGTGATGGTTAACTTCTACAGGAAATATTCTCAGACCACACCTGCTCCAAAGAACTTACGTTTCCTGGACTCTCTTCCTTTGTACTGCTGTCACGACTCTCACACCTGTGGGCAGGATTAATTGCTGTGTATATGTCTCTAATGTCCTAGGCGGGTAGAGGCTCTGTCCATTACTTTCCTGACAGGCCTGAGCACAAGGTCAAGGCGAGGTCAGGGATTCCATCACTATTTAACAGACTGACAATGGGCCACAGCAGTGTCTGCTCAGCCGGAGAGAAAAGATGCTACTGGACAATACGAAGATGAGCTTGGGGCAGCAGGCAGGAGCCCAGAAAGCCAGCAACTGTAGCTTTTATATTTTGTGACTGGCACTGTAAAATGGTACAACAACTATGGAAAACAGTTTGGCAGTTTCTTAAAAACGTAAGTGTACAGCTATCGTATGCTCCCTTCTAAGTATTTATCTGAGAGAACTGGATGCCTATGTTAAAATAACCCCTTGTTCATAAATTGTCATCGTAGCTTTATTTGTAATAGGTTAAAAAAAAACTGAAGTAACCCGAACCTTCATGAGCCAATGAACCAATAAATCAATTGTATATCCATACAACGGAATACTTCTCAGAAATGAAAAAACAACAATAGCAATGAAACTATTGATACACAGGGGAACGTGGATAAATCTCAAAATAGTTACGCTGAGTGAAAGAAGCCAGATATAAATGAGTATATAATGTATGATTCATTTATATAAAATTCTTGGAAAAACACACTTATCCACAGGGGCAGAATGCAGAAATCCTAGGCTGCCTGGGATTTGTGGGAGGGAAAGGAGTTGGGGGGAGTAATCACAAAGGAGTCAAAATAAATTTTGATGGTGATTATCTTGATTCATGGTTGCCTGGATATGTAACATACATCACAACTTACTAAGCTGTGTACTTTGCATCCTTGCAGTTTACTGTGTGCATGTTGACCTCAATGTAGCTGAGGGGAAATAATGATTCTGGGAGTAGCCTACAACAGCAGTCCCCAACCTTTTTGGCACCAGGGACCAGTTTTGTGGAAGACAATTTTTCCACAGACCTGGAGGTGGGGTGAGTGGTTTCGGGATGATTCCAGTGCATTACATGTATTGTGCATTTTATTTCTATTATTATTGTATTATAGTATATAATGAAATAATTATACAACTCACCATAATGTAGAATCAGTAGGAGCTCTGAGCTTGTTTTCCTGCAACTTGATGGTTCCTGGGCATGATGGGAGACAGTGACAGATCATTAGGCATCAGATTCTCATAAGGAATGCACAACCTAAATCCCTTGCATGCACAATTCACAATAGGGTTCACACTCCTTTGAGAATCTAATGCCTGCTGATCTGACAGGAGGTGGGGCTCAGGTGGTAATGAGAGTGATGTGGAGTGGCTGTAAATGCAGATGAAGCTTCACTCACTCGCCTGACACTCACATCCTGCTGGGTGGCCCACTTCCTAACAGACCACAGTAGTACTTTGTGGAGGCTTGTGGGACGGGTGGGGGACTGCTGACCTTGAGCATGGATCATTAAGGCTCAAAAGTGGCTACAAGGGCACACTTTTGAAGAGCCATGCAGTATGCAAGCAACAATGACAGCTTAGACAATAATGCAGGGGAGCGGGCAGACTTGAGAGATGTATGGAAGGCAGAATCAACAGGAGAAATCAAGGATGGCTCGAAGTGTTTTGGCTCAGGTGTCCAGGTGGATGGGGTGCCATTTAGACAGAGATTGGAGAGAAGCAGGTTGAAGGAGTGGGGAGGTAATGAGCTCATTTCTTGGGGAATTGAATTGAGGAGCCTATGGAACACCCACGAATAAGCAATTTAATACCATACTAAAAAAATAATTTGAGACCAGGGACCACATATTTTGGTTTATGCCTATATATTATGCCCAGTGAAATAATATGCCTGTAGTGACTTTTTTTAAAATTCTCAATAAATGGGTAAGAAACCATGAAGTGTGGTTCTGATCGTTTCCTACTGGCTGTAATTCATGAGTCTTTTTGGTCTTATTTGTTGCCTGTTCTATTCTAAATACAGATATAGATACAGATGCAGATATCCCTTTTTGGGGTCTGATTTCTCTGAAAAATTGTGTGTTTGGTTTTTTTTTTAGTAGAGATGGGGGTCTTGCTGTGTTGCCCAGGCTGGTTTCAAACTCCTGACTGCAAGCAATCCTCCCACCTCAGTCTCCTAAAGTGTTGGGATTACAGGCATCAACTACCATGACTAGACTGGAATGCATCTTCAACTGCTCAAAGAATATGACTAATTCTGAGGATAGACCTGTCAGAAATACGACCTCTTCCCTGTACTAGAAATAAGAATATTGACAACTGTTGACAAGGAAAAGCAAGCAGGCTGGAGGAATACCACCTAGGATGCATTTTCCAGCAGCACTGCCATGCAGGAGATATTTTGGAATGAGAATCTGCTGGTAGAGAATCTTGGAGAATCTGCATATTTAAAAGTTTTTACGGTGTATGTGTGGACCATCATCCAGTCTGACTCTTCATTTGTTGCTTAGAGTTCTTTGTGGGTCATTCAAACTTTCAGACCTGGTGTGTTCATGGGGAGAAGGGACACAGACCCCATATTCTGTGAGCCTGTGGTCTTCTAAACGCCTTTGCTTTTGAATTCTGAATAGCTTTCAGCCATTCTAGTGGCAGAGACAATCAGCTCACTTTGCCTTTGGTAGGGTGGTCAGATACTAACTTCAAAATGCATTCTCTAAGCACCAGTGCCCTTCCCTCCACCCAATAGTACAGAGAGAAGCTTCGGCATTCAAAGCTAAGACGTATTGCGCTCTCCAGCCCTAGAAACAGACAGGTACCGAGGCACCATCCTACTCTTCTTTAACATAAACACAGCCCACATACCAGATGCTCCTGCCACAGCTGATTGGACCAGGAATAACACTTAGTTGAAGGGAGACCAATCCACTGGTTGGTCAGAGCTCTATGACTTGTACGTTATGATAGCCAAGTCTGTGTCTTATTTAATATACTCTGGAAGCACAGCTCAGCAGCTTGGCTGCAAAAACTGCGGGAGCCACAGATTTGAAACTAACGAGGCATTTCCATCCCTTATACCTTTGTGTGGCTTCCTCCTCATTCACTGTCTTTGGCTCTTCATTGTCACATTTCCTGAGGCAGCTGTTACAGAGACTCTTTTCCTGTTCAAACACTGTGAATGGATACATTTAAGTGAAGTACCTACCCCTGAATTATGCAGCCTTGACAGTGACTGGGGTCTTGTAGGAAATTGGAAGCTCCTCCTTAGAGATGTGAATACATGTAGTGTTACTAGCATATATCACCACAAATGCTCACTACAGATTAAATAAATGCTCTGTAAGTGAGATGGTGAGCAGTTGATTTGGAGATGGACCATCAAAGTATCAATGAGGCACTGAAACTGCCTTTACAAAGATTATGACACGAGAGAAGTCGAGCATGGCTGAGTTTACCTTGCTTCTAACCTCACAGGTTGGCTATCCTCACTTGTTCCTGGGCATACCATGGGAGAAATTTAGTTTATAGTTTAACTTTGAAGCAGGGATGATAACAATCCCACCCTAAAACTAATCCCCTCCTTGCTCAGGGACAGAAGTTATCTTTGTAAAACTAAAAAGGCCATGAGATTAGGCTTATGGGAGGAGCCTAAATTTTGCTAAAAATATAGGCATAGTTAAATGATAACCAGACATTAGTCCCTGGTTTGCTTTTCTATAATTCCTTGGGGCTTGGAGGTCATGTGGCCAGGGTCACGAGTTGTGTGACCTCTCCAATTGTTCCTATAGATAACATTACTATTGTAGAATCTGAGATTGGTTTTTGAGGTGTTTTGCAGACTTTTGTGTTCTCGTAACCAACTCTACCTGGACCTTGACTCGTGACTCTACCAGTCTGTGGTCCCCAACCAGAGGCAGACTCAGCACAGGAGGACCATTTTCCACACCTCTGCAGTTTCATTCCCAACCAGTCAGCATCCCCCTGCATGCCAAATTATCCTTAAAAACCCTAGCCTCTGGGCTCTTGGGGAGGCTGATTTGAGTAATAAACTCCTACTGCTTGGCTAGCTCTGCATTTATTAAATTCTTTATCTGCTGTCTCGGTGAATTGGCTGTCTCTGTGTGGTGGGCGAGAACAACCTGTTGGGTGATTGCAGCACAATGGGCTTCACCGGAGCCACTATAGGGAAAATTTCCCAGACGTTGGCAAAGAAGAAAAATGGCAGAGGCAAAGCAAGGATGTGGCCTGGAAGGCTAAGGGACAAGGTGAGAAGTTGGAAGAAAAGAATACAAATGAGTGTTGAGGAAGGCAGCTCAGGCGGGGTAAACATGGTAGAAATGACTGCTGGTGGGATGTCCAGTCATGCCCAAGAAAGCTGATATCTGAAGGTTTATGTACCTGGGCACAAGACTCTGTGAGTGGGAAGGTATTACTATCTGAAAATACGACTGGAAAGATAAGACTGCAGAAAGCTTTCCTTGCTGGGAGAAGTAGTGTGGATTATATCTTACGAGTCACAGGAAGTCATTGAAGGCTTTCGGGCAGAGATATGCTAAGTGGAAGAAACTTTGCTGCCTTACGTTTGTTAGAGAGTCAGTGCTCTATTGGATTCTAGTCAGAAGAATCCAGAAAAAGCACCGAAGGAAGAATCTAAGGGCCTGGGCTTAGAGTTTAGCTCTCCCAGTCTCTCTGGGTCATGTCTGTAATCCTATTTCTTCGTTTGTAAATTGCAATTCTAATCTCTGCTCCTCCCACTTCACACAGTAGTTTTGAGGGCCAAATGACATGACAGAGTACATGAAAGCACCTAGCCAAATATAAAGCACTATATAAACAGTAATTTGGGTTATTGTGTTATCACATCCAGCTGGCGCGCCAAACCCATATCTTACTGGTGAAATTCAGCTGTTTTCTTGTCATGAAAGGGAGGACCATTAAGATGATCAGACGGAGGGGGGAGAAAGAAAACCAACATTATTTAGCTGAGGCGAGAATGCTCTCTTATTGAGAAAGTTACATCATTTTAGACTTCTATGGTAAAGTTTCAATGGTTGATTTATTTATTAGACATTTACTGGGTACCTCCTGTGTGCCTGGGAATAAAAAGGTAACTATAATAAGGTTCTTGCTATCGAGGAATTATAATAAGGTTCTTGCTTAGTGCCCAGTAGAAGGAGATTGACAGGTAATCATATAAGTGCCCTAAAATGCCATAGGGTCAGTGTTTTTGCATATGGTGACCTCAAGTGCAAGCAATAAAATGGTCCATTCTACTTGGTGTCCAGAGGTGCTTTAGAACAGGGACTTCTACCTGAGCTCCCTTCCCTCCTTCCTGCAATCTAAAAAACTCTTATTGAGTGCATAACTTGTTCCCGGCCCTGCATACTGGAAGTAAAGCAGCCAGTTAGGCAGGCAGACAGAGCCCCTGCCTTCAGGGACCTTATATTCCAGAAGGAGAAACAGAAACCTAAGAGCAAACAGATACATGAAGAACAGGATTTCAGATGGTGACAAGTAAAATAAGGTGACGAATGAGGGAGAAAGATTTAGAGAAATGAGAAAGGCCTTTAGAGTAGCTACATTTACAAAAGCAGAAAGAAACAGGTGAGTTCATTTTAAGAACACGCTTTATTTCAGCTAATGCAGTTCACCCTTGAACAGTGCAGAGGTTAGAGATGCCAATACCCCACGCAATCAAGAATCTGCCTATAACCTTCGACTCTGCCCAAACTTAACTACTCTCCAAAAATGTTAGCATACTGTTGATCAGAGGCCTTACTGATAGCAGAGTTGGTTAACACATATTTTGCATGTTGTAAATATTATATACCGCTCTATCCTTACCACAAAATAAGCTAGAGGAAAGAAAATGTTATTAAGAAGATCACAAGGAAGAGAAAATATATTTACTCTTCATTAAGTGGAAGGTCTTGATCTTCATCATCTTCATGTTGAGCAGGTTGAGGAGGAGGAGGAGGAAGAGGAGGGTTGGTCTTGCTGTCTCAGGGGTGGCAGAGGCAGAAGAAAATTCACTCATAAGCAGACCTGTGCAGTTCAAACCCATATTGTTCAAAGGTCAACTGTATATCCAAAATGTTATCACTTCCACATGCAACCAATATAAAAACACTAATGAGACATTTTGTCTTCTTTTTTCATACTCAGCCTTTGAAATCCTGTGTGTATCTTGCACCTAGGGCACATCTCAATGTGTCCTTGCCGCTGTGCAAGGGCTCAAAAGCCAGGTGTAGTCACTGGTCACTGTACCCAACAATGCAGCTCCAGCTTCTCCATTAGACCAGGCAAAGTCTCTTCCTTTCTTTATTGCATGGGTATCTTAGCCCTATTCTTAAACCTCATAAAAGGAATTTTTAAATTTAAATGTAATCTGCAAATGCCAACATTACCAGCAATGTGCTCTCATTGATTCCTGTAAGGAATATCCCAGAATTGACCTGTTGGGCATGTTGGAAGGACTGAGTCAGAGTGTTGGTAAGCTATCCCTCACCAGGCAGTCCTTGGGGCAGGGACGGGTCAGGATGGGTCCAGCCTTCAGAATGGGTACCAGGGAGCCAGCTGCGGGGATGGACTGGGCTTGCTTTCTCTGTGAAGATCCCTCCTGGGCTGAGACTGGAAAAAAGGAGCTCATTTTTGTCCTGTAGTGGTTCTCACCCCGGCAAAGAGGAAAATGAAAATGAACACTTTGAAATGCTAATTATTTAATCTCTGCCAATGTTGGCTGCTTTCAGCGGAGCCTCATGCTCATTTGTAAAATGAAACCATTTTAGGAAATAATCCAGGTCGGGAACGTGTGGCCCGAAGGAGAGCTGAGGCAACCTTCCCCGAACCCCTCAACCTTCCAGCAGGCTTACACATCCTCCCTGTGGTATTAGGCTGCTCTCCTGGCTCCCGCTAAGCATCTCTCATGAAGCCTCTTTAGTTTAGAGAATTTTGCCAGCAGAATGCCATGGCGGTTGAGAGCTCCGGTTTTAAGCACAGAAAGACCTCACGACTTCTGCACTTCCTTCCTGAGAACCAAGCTGCAGTTTTCATGTCTCTAGAATTTTCCTCCCTAGATCTGTTTTGACAATCACGTGACATCATTTATGTGGTGTGTGTGGCACTGCTGGTGTCCCATCTGGACAGCAATCAGTACATTTTAGCCATTCTTAGTTTTATGGTCATTGTTAAAGAAGGTCTCAGTCAGTTCGAGCTCGTGTAACAGAGTACCATAGACTGGGTGGCTTTTAAACAACAGATATTTATTCTCACAATTTTGGAGGCTGGAAGTCTGAGACCAGGCTGCAAACATGGTCAGCTTCTGGTGAAGGCTTGCGTCCAGGTTGCAGACAGTCAACTTCTCCTAGTGTCCACACATAGAGAAAAGAGAGTTAGCAGCTCTCCAGTGTCCTCTTAGAAGGGCACTAATTCTATTCATGTGGGCTCCACCCTTATGCCCTAATTACGTCTCATGATTTAACTATCCCCCTAATTACCTTTAAATGCCATCACATTGAGATTAGGGTTTCAACATATGAATGAGGGAGGGGGACAAACATTTAGTTCATTGAAGAGGATTGGCAATTGTGTGGTTATTTCTGACACACAATCATTTGTTTTGTTTTTGGTTAGTTTAAATTACTCCTAACCATAGAGAGAAAGAACTCTCAGATAAAATCTCTTCCTTTGGCCCATATAAGCCTGTATTATTCTGCTATGTCTGCCATAACAAAATACCACATTCTGGGTGAATTAAACCACAGAAATTTATTTTCCCATAGTTCTGCAGGCTGGAAGTCCAAGACCAAGCTGTCTGCAGGGTTGATTTCTCTTGAAGTCTCTCTTCTTGGGTTGCAGATGGCTGCCTAGAATAGCCTAGTCCATGTGTGCTCATATTCCTGGTACTTTTCTCCTTTTTCTTATAAGGACACTAGTCCCACTGGATCAGAGCTCTACCCTGATGACCTCATTTGACTTTAATTATCTCCTTAAAGGCCCTGTCTCCAAATGCAGTTACACTGGGGATTAGTGCTTCAACACAATGAATTTTGGTGGTGGTTGGGGGGATACAAGTCAGTCACATAACAAAGCCCAATCCCAAGTCTCATAAAAATTCAAAGTATGGGACAATGCTAACAGAGAATTAAAGAATGACATTGCATTCCTCAGTTCTTTGGAATACACACCTGAGATTTCTCCCCAAATCTAATCATGTATATAACAGTTTTTCAAACATCAGGCATTTAACTACTGTCTCTATGTTTTACCATACTCACGGTCCCCCACACTATAATTTATTTAGTATCGTTCTTGAAATTGACTTTATATTTAACTTAAATACATTTATTTTAAAAATAAACTTGGATCACTACCCAGAAATGAAAACTTCCTTGCTGGTCATAAATAAAGTGATAATCAACTAAACCAGTGAATAAAAGAAATGGGGGCCGGGCGCGCTGGCTCAAGCTTGTAATCCCAGCACTTTGGGAGGCTGAGACGGGTGGACCACGAGGTCAGCAGATCGAGACCATCCTGGCTAACATGGTGAAACCCCGTCTCTACTAAAAAATACAAAAAAAAAACTAGCCAGGCGAGGTGGCGGGCGTCTGTAGCCCCAGCTACTCAGGAGGCTGAGGCAGGAGAATGGTGTAAATCCGGGAGGCGGAGCTTGCAGTGAGCTGAGATCCAGCCACTGCACTCCAGCCTGGGCGACAGAGCGAGACTCCATCTCAAAAAATTTTTAAAAAAATGAAAAAAAAGAAAGAAATGGCACTGAATTCTTCCTAGATACTGTGTTATTTGACAAACACAAAGTGTTTACTAAATGCAGACACTATCTAAGCACTTCATAAACATAATACAGTGTATTCCTCTTCCCCTAAAAATAATAAGTTCACTCTCCTTTGCTTATTTTATCGAGAAAGAAACTAAGTCACAGAGACGTTAAATAAGTGCCCAAAGTCGCACAGCTACGAATCCGGACAGTCTGATTCCACGGCTCTTAACCGCTAAATTGTATTTACTGAAAGGCTATTTCTACAGATTTCATGGTGAAAACACCTGGAGATTACTCCTCCACATTCTCAGGATGAAAATTTCAAAGTCACATCAAATAAACTAAAAATAATCTTTGATTCCAAGACCAAATCTTAAGAGTTTGGCTAAGAGCTAGATGTCCTGGCTTCAGGAAAACATTTCAACCGAGGCTTTTCTGACTAGGAAGTCCTTGGGTGATCCTTTACCCCAGGTGTCTTTTCCTATCAGGCTACAAGAGATGCAAAGTTGGAAAACAGAAGCAATTTGGAGGTGGGGGTGGGGAGGCTCACTCATGGCTCTGTCCCTGGGGGCCACAAAAAGCGTCAGTTTACCAAAGCTGAAACAAATCATGATTGACGGATCCCCGACAGAAGTCTCCACCTTGCAAAGCCCATTGAACCAATTACCAGAATCATCTTGGGTGCCTCTCTGACCACACTAGGCTCCTGGAGGAACTTTCTTTTCAGATAACTAATTTAGCACCAGATAGCTAATATTACTGACTTGTGTTGACTTGCAGATTCACACACACACACACACACACACACAACTCATATATTAATTTATCTTTACCACAGTGCTTGAGATGTTATATATACACATATAGGTGTATATATAATACATATATATGTGTGTATGTATATGTATCAAGCACTCCGGTAAAAATAAATTTACAATGCCAAAATGAGATTATTTCTGTAATGTACGTCATTTTGGCATTGTGAATTTATTTTTACCGGAGTGCTTGATAGATTATATACATATACACATATATTATTATATGAGCAATATAAATACAATATATCAAATACTTTTAGCCCTGACTCTATCCCAGGAGAAACAAGAAGATAGAATTTGATCTCCTTTCTTCTTTTAGCTCCGCTAAGAGCCCAAGCCAGGCCGTGGCAAAGGAAGTAGTCATTTTAAGGTGAAGACAGGTGAGCTCACCCCAGGCCATAGCCCAGCCAGCCCTGCATTTGTCCCAGAATCCAGGATGAGAAAAGTCAGCGATTGGCTGCCACTCCTAGGGCTCCCACCTGTTCCCAGTCCTGCCATGCAGCGGGTTAAACTAGCAAGAGATCGCGGGCGTTTGACCCCTGCGCCCAGATAACTCTTTCAAACCCCGTGTTCCTCGTTGCCACTTTGTCCCCGAAGGCTGCCTTGGAGGTCTGCCCTGGCATTCAGATGGCCATTTGTCCCCTAGCAGGCCCAGCCGGTCGCCTGCTGCTGTCAGCGGGGGACTAGGGCCTGGCAGTTTCATGCCTTAAAAGTAGTTTTGTGCAAATGAGTTCCTCCCAGCCCCCCGTAGCCCCCACGGCCCACAGGAGAAAAGAAGCTGGTTTGATTTAAGCACACAGAGGGTTTGGGAGCTGGGGGTGGGGGTGCGGTGTTTATATTTTCCTGCCTCCATTAGGCTGGGCGGCTGAGGGGTAGGGAAGGTAGGGGCCGAGCAGAGAGAAACTTCATTTATATGTTAATAGTTGCCAGCACCCGGGCTAAACTGACAGAACTATTTCATGGGAAACTGACAAATTTTGTCAGCCAGGCTGTGCGTCCACATCTCAATGGAGCAATAATCTTGATTAGCAAAACAATTGGGGGCCTCCGGGTTCTCTCTCAGGTTACACTTGGCCAATGTGAGGAAGGCTGGGGCCTTCAAGCTTGAACACATTTTCAAAAGCCGCCGAGTTTAGGCAAATGAAGGGAACCGTTGGGGTGGGGGCGGGGGTAGGGAGGCAATGGACAAAAGGGGTTAATTTGATTGACCGAATCTTCATAGTCTTATAACAGTCATTTACTTAGCAAGTAATTCCGCAAGAAACCAGTGGCGCCGACAGGAAATTGGAGTGCAGGATCTGTTTGCCCCAGATGTGTGGGAATTTTAGCCACCTCCTCCCTCCACTTGCCAACCCTGGAAAAAAATTTCGCATCCCCCTTGGGGCCCTAATTACCACATGCAGGATAAGTCACTATCTAAAAATACACACACACACACACACACACACACACACGCACGCTCCACACCCACAAACAGAGTCACTGCAGGCCGCTGCCGTTACCTCATCTTGATTCAGGATTGGTCTTCATTTTTATTATTAGTTCATTGTATTGCTAATTAAATCTAGAACAAGGTGACTTATTCCCCCTTCTAGGATAGGAACTCGGACGGCTTCAAAAGCTCCGGTTGCTTTATTTTCAGTCGGACCAACTGGCCCTGTTTCTGTTTGTAAACATACACTCAGGAAGGGCTGCGGTTCCCCTATCTGCCTGGATACCAGGAGAATCCTTGAGAAGAGCTGTCCCCGCCTGGGCGGTGACTGAGAGGAATACACACAGATTCCACACCTCCCCAGTGGGAAGCTCTCGCTCACTGTTAGACCAATCCTGCTACCCTCCATTGCTCAGGCCTCCTGGAAAAGCAATGGTTCAATGCGATGTGATGAATTAATTTATTTTAAGCTTTTTACTTTGAAATAGTTGTAGACCTACCAACATGATACAATGAGGTCCTGTGCACCCATTACTCAGCTTCCCCTAATGGTAACATCTCAGGTAACTAGTGTGCATTACCAAATCCAGAAAATGTGTTGTCATAGTACAATTAACTAGACTACAGACCTTACACAAAAGTCCCTTTTTTCTTTTGCATGCACTCATTTGTCTTTATTTTGCTTATCTTTGTGTATCATTCTATGACTCATTTATTTTTTAATGTAATCACTAAACCAGTCCTGGGATTTCAGAGCTGGAAATGTCATGGTAATCACTTCATCCAGCCTTCTCTTCAATCCTCTCCCACCCTTCCAACAATCACCTCCCTACCCTGCTCTAATCTTGAGTTCCCTCAGGGAAAAGAAGAAAAAAAAACCCTTTAAGAAATCATCAAGCAACTACTTACACACTTCAGACAGGAGACACATTACCTCTTGAGAAAAGCTGACTTTTCTTGCTTGACAGTTCACATGAAGACCCACATTTCCCTTTCTCTAGTGGCTCCTCAATGACTCAAACACTACCATGTAGCTCTGAATTAAGTCACTTGAATACAGTGGTTGTCAACCTTGGTTGAACCTTCAAATTACCTGCAGAGTTTCTGAACACCCCAGTGACAGAGTGAACCCCAGACCACTTCTATCACAATCTCTGCAGGTGGGACCCAGGCCCCAGTATTGTTTCTAAAGCTTCCCAGTTGATCACTGTGCCCAGTTGAGGACTGCTTCATGCCAATCCTTCAAGGAGTTGAAGGTATCCCACATCCCACATAAGTAGGGTTGCCCGATAAAATACAGGGCACCCAGTTAAATTTGAATTTCAGATTTTAAAAAAATCTGGCTGGGCGTGGTGGCTTACACCTGTAACCCCAGCACTTTGGGAGGCAGAGGCAGGTGGATCACCTGAGGTCAGGAGTTTAAGACCAGACTTACCAACATGATGAAACCCCATCTCTACTAAAAATACAAAAATTAGCTGGGTGTGGCAGTGTGTGCCTGTATTCCCAGCTACTAGGGAGGCTAAGGAAAGAGAATCACTTGAACCTGGGAGGCAGAGGTTGCAGTGAACGAAGATTGCACCACTGCACTCTAGTCTGGGTGACAGAGCAACTCTGGCTCAAAAAAAACCAAAAACCAAAAAACAAAAAACAAAAACCCAACATTTTAGTGTAAATATATTCCAAATGTTGCACAGAACATATTTATACTAAAAGTATTCATTGTTTATCTGAAATTCAAATTTAACTGAGTGTCCCATATTTTTATTTGCTAAATCTGGCAACCCAACACACTAACCTTCTCCTCTCCAGGCTAAACATCCTTATTTTGGCATCTAACATGTTTCCAAAACACTTCACCAGTCTGTCACCCTGTAGAGTAATGAACTGGGGTTTCACACTTGCTTTTTGAGAGTGGCTCCAGTGACTGGTCCCTTAGTTTTGGCCTCCTATACTAGCTTTTTGTACCTTGAGACTGGTGTTGGACTTTTCTGCACAATAGACTACTATGGGTTCTTTCTTTCCTTGGTCCTGGGTCTTTCTAGGCACCAAATGTGGGAGAGTGAGGAGTTACCCGGGCAACTCCTTATTCCTTGGATAACCTGATCCACATCAGGGTACATGTTATAGCTACTCAAAGTGTGATTCTTGGATAAGAAGTATCAGGATCACCTGGGAGCTTGTTAGTGGAGGGGAGGACAAATTTGCCCCCTATACTCAAGTTCAGTTACTGGGGGACTGTGAATTAAACAACAACAGACAGATAATATACAAGATAAAATACATACATTTTGCTTAATTTAATTTAATTTTAATTTCTATTTATGTATTTGTTTATTTTGAGACAGGGTCTCACTCTGTCACCCAGGCTGGAGTGCAGTGGCACAATCATGGTGATAGGGAGAGGAGGCAGAGAAATTCTGGGCAGGCAGGGGCAGGTCCCCGCTGAAGCCCCATCTTTGAGCCAAAAGGCCTGAGACTGCGGACCACAGTGAGAACTTATATCCCTGTTTTCCCATTCAAATGTTGCCTTTTCTTAAACCACACATGGCTCTGCTCTGCCCATCCTGTGCCTATAAAGACCCCAGACTCAGCCGGCAGAGAGGAGAAGCAGCTGGACATCAGAGACTATGGCTGGCCGTTGGAGAGAAGCAGCTTGACTTCAGAGGGACAGCTTGATGGTGTAACTTTGGAGAAGAATCTAACTGGAGATGGCTGGACTTCAGGGGAAGATTACCTACCACCCCTCATCCTCTTTTCAGCTCCCCTTCCCACTGAGAGCCACTTTTCTCAGCAATAAAATCCCTCACATTTACCATCCTTCAATTCGTTCATGCAACCTCATTTTTCCCGGACGCTGGACTAGAGCTCAGGAGCCACAAGTGTGGATAAAAAAGGCTGCCACACTTGCCCTTTGCCCTCACTGGCAGAGGGCAGCTGTGGGCCCACCAAGCTGTTAACACTTAAGCCATCCGTGGATGGCAGAGCTAAAAAGAGCACTGTAACATATTCTCTGGGGCTTCAGGGGTCACAGGAACCCCACATGGATGCTGCCATGGGACATGCACAGTGTTCACTTCTGCCAGCACCCAAAAGTGCTCACTCCATCTCCTGCACCTGCCCACCTGCACGCTGCCTCCCATGAGGGGTGGAACACAGGGGGTGTGAGTGAGTGGAGTTTGATCTGGCTGCCACCAGTTCCCATCTAGTTTGCTCAAGTGCTCCTTCCCACAAGGAGTTGACAGCAGTGGACTGAGTAAATGAGGCACCGCTTCACAAGTCTGGTGAACGTGTCAGGGAAATATCCTGCTTCAATGGCTAACTGCAGCCTCAACCTCCTGGGTTTAGGTGATCCTCCCACCTTAGCCTCTGAAGTAGTTGGGACTACAGTATACAGGCACACTCCACCATGCCTGGCTGAGTTTTGTTTTTTTATTTTTTGTAGAGATGGGGTTTCACGATATTGCTGAGGCTGTTCTCCAATTCCTGGCCTCAAGCAATCTACCTGCCTCAGCATCTCAAAGTGCTATCATTATAGACATAAGCCACCTCATACCTGGCCTAGAAAATACACGTTTTATTGACATGTGCAGCACATACACCTGGGAGAACCCAATGATGAGAAACTCAAAGGAGTGGTTAGAATTTGGAGGTCTGTATACCCAAATTAACAGGTCAAGGGAGAAGGGAGAAAGGGCATTTATGGAAAAGCAAGTGACCTTTTGGAAAGAAAAACAGACCCTAAGGAGAATAAATGGGAGATACGACAGTTGTGACAATGTCTGTTTGGGTGTGGTGCCAGCTTTTCCTCTCCAAGAAGAGAATATTAGAATTACTCCTAAGGGAGGGACTTACAACAATTAAGTTTTTTGGGAAAGGTTTTGCTTTTATACAGATAAGGGATTTCCGTATCTAAAATGCCTTCAGCCCTAAAAGATTCTTATGTCAAAATAGCATATTTTGGGGTTGCACGGCTTGATCCTCTTCATTAGAAATGCAGAATAGCAGGCCCCACCCCAGACCCACTGAATCAGAATCTGCATTTTATCTGGATCCTCGGGTGATTCTCATTCACATTAACCTCTGACAAGCACTGTCCTAACTACAGCTTTTGTAAATGCAGCTTCTAACACATAGTGACTCTTGTTATTTAAAAAAGTCTTGATCTGTCTTAAACATATGGGTTTTATGGGGTATATAGACCCTATGGGTATGTGTAGGCCTCCTGGAAGAGGTGAGCATTCTCACTGCACTCATCTGGAGAGAGGAAGCAGAAAAGAGGTGTCTTAGTCTAACTCTGTTGCTATAACAAAATACCTTAGGCTGAGTAATGTATAAATAATAGAAACCTATTGCTTATAGTTCTGGAGGCTAGGAGGTTCAAGATCAAGGTACCAGCAGATTCGGTGTCTGGTAAAGGCTGTCTGCTTCCATGATGGCACCTGGTTGCTGCACAGTCTGGAGGGGACAAATGTTGTTTCTTTACAAGGTGGAAGGGACTGAAGGCCAGGAAGCTCTTTGAAGCTTCCTTTATGAGAACATTAATCCCATACATGAGAGTATGATTTCATGACTTTATCACATCCCAAAAGGCCCCACTTCGTAATACTTTTGTAGGACTTTCTCCTTAGTTTAGCTAAAAATGGGGTCCTTGTCCCATGACCATGAAAAATTAGGCTCATAGACACTTAGGCTATAAAAATTAGGCTCATAGGGTAAAGAAGGGCAGGGTGTATTGGGCAAAAAGGAAAAAAAGATAAAGGGAAACGGGGACTCTCAGCAAAACCAGAGTCCTGCTAGTGGGCTTCCTGCCTCTCAGATTGAATCCCAGTTTCCACCCCTGAACAGGAGAGGCCAGGCTCCTGCCCCCTGTGAACTTCCATGCCTCCACCCCAGCACACACTCCTCCCCCAGTGCACAGGCCAGTCAGAGGTTCTCTGGGGACCCCTTTATACTTGGCTGTCTCAATACCATCACCTTGGTGCTTATGTTCCAACAGATGAATTTTGGAGGGACACGCGTATTCAAACCACAGCAATAGGAATGCAAGAGATAGACCCTGGGTCAGCAGGAGCAGGAACTCTCGTCTATCACTGGCCTAGATCTTGCATCCTTACGTGGTAGAAGGGAGCTCTGACAAGGTAGTCGATGGTACTTCCAGGGGATAAGGAGCCAGGAGGAGCTGCTTACAATGAGAATTTGCCAATCTGAACAAGCCAGGTAGCCTTATTCCCTGGCTTTCTCTGTGTTTATTTTTCCCACCTCATCTTAGAGCTATGAGGAATTACAGGAAGGGTTTGTCCATAGAGGACAGAAATAGCGGGCAGTAGCATCCTCTCTTACCTCAACCCAAGCCAGCATGGAGTTTACAGAAACACTCAGGAATAACCACCAGAAAAAAGTAATGCTCAGGTGTAAGAGTCCCAGCTGCAAAGGTTCACCCTCCATCCTCATGTAGAGAGTCTCCCGTCACTTGCTAACAATAAAAAAACAGTTTTATTTTATGATGGAAGTGGCAATTTTCATAAGGTTCTTGAAAACTTTTACAGTTAACTCCTGGGAAATACAGACTTGGAGTCATCTCCTCTATTTCCCTAGAAGCTGAATTTGGTTCTAAGAAATAGGAAGATCCCCAAAGTATACTTGCATGTAATTTGCATTTATATTCTCTACATCCTCCGGCTTTGAGGTGGAGGAAATAGCACATCACTCTTTCCAAAATTTAAGCTTCATCTTTTTTAATTAATAAAGGCCAGCAGGCTTTATTGTTCAGCATTTGAGGCCAAACACTCCAAATTTCTAACAGTCACATATCAGGTGGATGTATTAATTCAACCTAAGTTTTCTTTTCTTTGTTTTGCTTTGTTTTCTACTTTATCAGATTCTAACATGCTAAAGTTTGAAGAGATCTTAGAAACCATTGAATTCAGGGGATGACAAAAAGATCTTCTTTTGATTCAACCCTGGTAGAATGAAGATTGTGTTAAGAGGAATTTGAGGCTATGTCTCAGCTTAGCAGAATATATAAAAATGCTGTGATTGATTAGTGATGTCTGCATGGGCAAGCAGTGTGGAACTCTTGCCAGGCACTGACCAGTGCAAAGCTGGGCCCAACCCTCATTTTACAGATGAGGAACCTAAGTACTAGAGAATGGAAGTGATTTAAGCTCATATAGAAAGCCATTAGCACAGCCAAGATGTTGATCTCTTGACTTCAATCTATTTCCATTATGCAACTGTAGGCCTCTAGTATCCTGTTTGATCATCTGCACTACAGGTTAATTGCTAAAACTCTTATTTTCTTGGTATCTTATAAATACAAAAATATGCAAAGAGTAACTTCCAACTGTCAATCCACTAAGCACACATAGTAAAAACTCAAAACTTTTAAAATGGATTAGGAAAATGACTTTTGTACACATACTAATATCACAAAATAAGTGGGTCATGGGTTAAATTCTCAGGAACATGTTTATAACGGTGCTAATGATTTTAAAGGTAAACATTTGAGAATGAATGATTTATCATTATTTTGCTTCATATACAGAAGAACACACTGAATCCCAAACATCTAACTTAAAATTGCATGCCACTAATCACAAAGAAGAGTACCAGATGAGGAAATATAAATAAACAGTACAAATCTTTCTCCACTTTTATGAAAACAGCTCAAAGAGCAGGCTCTAAGAGAGGCAGGTGAACAATGACTTGTTTGTTCAGTTTTTTTAATTTAAAGAAACAAGGTGCTGTTTGCATGTGACTCAGAGCTGTGGATTGTGTAGAAAAGCATGATCAGTTAATTATTTTATTAATTATTATTATGGATTGTACTCATTTTTTCCTTGGAAACAGAACTTTTTTTTTTTTTTTTAACAAAGCTGGTTCTCCAAAGGCTGAAGGAACTTAACAGCCACTTTTGCACTGGGTTGGAAGCTATGGCAGGAATCAAACTTATTCTTCCAATATCCTTTTATAATAAGAAAAGTTTGATCTTGGCACACTGTTCCCCAGCCAAAAACTACATTTCCCAATTCCCTTTGCTGCTAGTTGTGGCTATGCAGCCAGATTCTGGGTGATGGGAAATGAGAACTGATATGTGCAACTTATTCATCACAACTTTAAAAGGGAAAGACTGTGCTCTCTTTCCTCAAATTCCCTTCCCCCTTTCTCTCAGTGAAACATAGATGTTGCAGGAGGAATTAGGATGGCAGCTATCTCAACCATCAAGAAGGAAGCTGCATGTCAGGTTGAGAGACAGAAGAATGAGTTTGTGTCCCTGATGCCACTGAGGTACCATATGCCACTGGATGATTCGGAGGAATAAACTATGATCTTGTTTAAGCTATTGCATTTGGGGAGTTATTATATTATTGGCAGAAGCTGAGCATGGATTTGTTACTACATCTGAGGAGCATTTATTGCATCATCTTGAATGCAGGTATTTTTCAAGATCTCTTAATGTTAGAGTAAGCAGAGAGCCAGAAATGAGCAGGGAAGGGAGCCCCTGGTAATAGAAGTCCTGCAGATGACGCCCACCAACAGTAGTGCTGCCTACTGACAGCAAAGGACAATGGCTACATTGGCTACTTCTGGCCTTGTGGTTGGGCTCCCCTGGCTCTGAAGGGGACTTATCAGGCCCTAGCCACAGAAAACCATGCTAGGGATTTTCTCCGCTGATAAGCATGCACACTTCTCCAAAAAGTTGCCCTAAAGCAGCCTTTTGCTCATTATAATAGTAAAAACTACACCCCTGGGTGGAGATTTCAGATGCTAATGAGACATGTGTACTAGCAATGTACAACCACAGAGCATGTGCACCAAAAGGGACCTCCCAAAATATGGTTGCAAGTGACAACCCCTCATGCCCCTTCATGAATAATCATGTAAGATTCTCCTAAAGAGAGTCCCCCAGCACTGACTGCTGTTGGCTCATTCTTTCCAGTGGCCTGTGGCTCATTCTTTTGAGCAGCCTGCTCCACCTTGTCTTTCAGGGTGTACTGTCTTTTTAAATAAAACACCGCTATTATTATACTATTTTTCCAGCCAGACCAGCCCAAAGGTTTTTCCACTCCTCTCTAGGAATGTACTTTGTCTTCCTTCAATAAATTCTGCTACTTAACCATTGCTATGTGTCTCTTGGTTGAATTCTTTCTTCCAAGTTAGACAAACACCAAGGATTCCCACACTTCCTGGTAACAAGTAGATACTCCTAACCCACTGTCATGTTTCCAATAATTTGGAAGCATCAGATCATGATCCACTATCTTCTAGGTACCTATACTATATGAGTTATACGTTGAAAATCTTCCTGCGTTGAAAATTTCTCAATAGGAGAAATTGAGAGAGGCAGCACTTCACTGTCACTAGTCAGTTCCTTTTACCCCCAGGTTGAAGGTTGTTAGCGATTTTCAATTGTACTTAGACTAAAGCCCAATCCCTTACATGGCCTTGAAAGTTGTGATCTTTGTCTGTCCCTACCTTCACCATCACTTCCTACCATCTCCCTCTTACCCACCCTCTCTGCTCTAATGCTGTGACCTTTTTCATTTCATAAATGAGACTTGGCAGTTCCTTCAACGTGGCCTTCTCTCCCCCAAGATCTCCCCATGGCTGGCTCTTTCTTCCCATCAATGACTGACTTTAAAGGTCAACTCTTCAGAGAGCAAACCTACGCGGAGTCCCATCTAAAATCCACCTGAAGTGCCCCTTCACTTCTCTTTCCTTCATTTTTTTGTCCATTTTTACCGTAGAGTTATCACCATGAGACATTGTCTGATTGGTTCATTTTCTTGGCATCTTGTATTAGTCAGGGTTTTTCAGAGGGGCAGAACAAACAGGGTATATGTATACATAAAAGGAAATTTATTATGGAAAATTTGCTCACATGATTACAAGGCAACATCACATAATCAGCTGTCTACAAGCTGGGGAAAGAGAAAAGCTGGTAGTGGCTTGGTCCGAAACCAAGAGAATCAAAACCAGTGAAGTCGACAGTGCAGCTTTCAATCTGAGGCTAAAGGCCTGAGAGTCCCCAGCAAACCACTGGTACAAGTACCAGAGTCCAAAGGCTGAAGAACCTGGAGTCTAATGTCCAAGGGCAGGAGGAGCATCCAGCACAGGAAGAAGGGGAAGCCAGAAGACCCAGCAAGCAAGGACATCCCACCTTTCTCTGCCTGCTTTGGTCTAGCTGTACTGGCAGCTGATTGGATGGTACCCACCCACATTGAGGGTGGGTCTTCCTCTCCACTGACTCAAATGCTAATCTCCTCTAGCAACAGCCTCCCAGACACACCCAGAAACAATACTTTACCATCCAAATAGCATTGTTCAATCCAATCCCATTGATTTATCACACATCTCTTTCTTCTGTGGGAATGTCAGCTCTATAATAGTATAGACTTACTATCCCAGTGTCTATGAAAGTGCCAGCACATAGTAGGTGCTCAATAAATATTTGTTGAATAATTGCAGACTGAACATTTATGAGGCATGTACCGTTGTTGTCCACACTGGGCAGTTGAGGATAGGAAGGGAGGTTCACAGAACTCTCTCAGAGCCTGGTGTGAGAGTGCTGACTCAATGTACTGCCCTGTTCTGTAGACACTAGGCTCTTTCCTTCTAGGAACTAATCTAGATTCCTTGAAATTATCTGTCAGTAGCTTGCCTGTATTACAGTCTCCATGAATATCTATTAATTTACAAGGTGAATCCACTAATGGGGCAGTCAGAGATCATAATACATTTACATATTCAAATATAAAGGCAGACAGCTGTGGCCAACTCTTTTTTTTGGCCGTTTTGCATCTGAATGTGGAAAAAAATATGTTTTTGAACTTGGCTTTTGAGTCAGACTTGGCTGCTGATGATAAATGGCAAAGAAATTCTGATCTTATCTGGACAGTTTTTCCATGAAATATAAAGGGAGAAAGAAGCCAGAATAAAGATACGAAATAAATATATTGACAGAATTCAAGGAAAAGATAATAGATTTACTCATGTTCCTGGCATCATTGGTTAGTGGGAAAGGAGGCTTGCCTAGCCAGAACTGTGTTTGGTTATAGATTAATAATCCAAGGTACAAATGGTTCCGGACAATTTAGAGAAAACATAAACTATAATATTCAACAAACTGGAGTTCAAAGGTTTCTGGAATTTGCTAAGTGTTCTAGGTCATACATTTTTCAAAAGTGATGACACAATATGGAGTTTTTGAACTTTGCAACACAAATAGAAAGTAGATTTTTGCCTTGTGCAACTATTATTTAAAAAAAGAGAGAAAGAAAGAAAGAGAAAGAAAGAAGGAAAGAAAGAAAAAGAAAGAAAGAAAGAAAGAAAAGGAAGAAAGAAAGAAAGAAAGAAAGAAAGAAAGAAAGAAAGAAAGAAAGAAAGAAAGAAAGAAAGAAAGAAAGAAAGAAAAGGAAGAAAGAAAGAAAAGGAAGGCAGGGAGGAGGAAGAAGCAAAGTGGAAAGGTTAGAATATGCCAACTGTCAAGTTGCTGAAAATTGAAGAATAATCTCATAATTCGACTGTAGGAAATGTGCTTTCAGTTCATATTCTGTATTGCATAGTGGTTGTGAGCATGGTTTCCGGGTCACTCTGCAGATCCCCATCTGCCTCTGATCCTTACTGGCACTATGATCTGGGACAAGTGACAAAGCTCAGTTGATAGAAATATTGTTTATGTCCTATGAGCTATGCCAGGCACATTTAACTTCTTCCTGAATCCACTCTTACTGCTCCAGTCTGTTCTCTATTTTACAGAAAGATAGTTATATTTATAATACAGATAAAGTCATGCCTCGATGTCTTTGCAGAAAGATGAAGACCACAGCTCTTACTCTGCTTCTATTGCAGTCTACTCAGATACCTCCTTGTTCTCTGTGCTCCAGCCACACTGGACTTCTCCAATTTCCTTCCATATGCCATACTTCCTGCCTCAGGGTCTTGGCAACTGCTCTTCCCTCTAACTAGAATTCTCTTTCTCATCTTTTTGATTCCAACTGAATTATAAAGTCTGCAGAGAATGGCCCTTCTCCATCTTTCTGACCTGCTCCTTTCTTGCATGTACACAGGCGAACCCTGACAGTCAATTGTCAAACCAGTGGCTATTGTCCACTCTCCAATTAGACTGGGGGACAGAGTTGGCTTCTGACTTGGTCCCTACCTCCCTACTACTTAGCACAAAGCCATGCACATTGACAAGCACTCAACAACCACTGCAAGATGGAAGACAATGAATGCATCATGGCCTCAGGGGTTCCGGGTCCCCATCTGTGAATGCTGGGATGACATTACCTTTCTCATAGGTTCACAGAGAAGACTGAATGAGAGAAAAGTATGCAAGGGGTTTGGAAACCATGAAAGGAAATATGTGAGTAGGGGATGACTATAATTTTTAGGTATCTACTGATGATTATTTCAACTGCAAGTGACCAGAAATGTAACTCAAATTAATGGGTTTAATCTGAAAAAGCCAATTCCTTGGCAGACACAACTGGTTAGACTGGGCAAGAAAGGTTGGCTTCAGGTGCTGAAATGGCATCATCTGAATTCTCTCTCTCTCTCTCTCTCTCTCTCCCTCCTTTGTGCATTTTCCTCTCTGTTTTCCTATGTTCAATCATTGGCCAGGCTTTCCCATTGCGATGATTTAGGTTACATTATGTTATACCAGCCTAGCAAGCCCAGGGCAGAGAGAGCGAGCCCTTTTCTCTAAAGCTTCAGCAAAGATCTATGAAAAATTGTCTTCGGCTCACCTTAAGCACATGACCTGTCTGAGCTGGTCACTCTGGAGAGGGAGATGCATTGACGAAAGGACCAGGTCTAGGTTACACAACACCTTCAGATCTTGCGAATGGCATTAGTCACTGGGAACTCCATGGACTGAAAAAGGAAAGTGCAAAAGAAAAGTGAATGTTTGTGCAAAAGAAAAGTGAGTGCTATTAACAAAAGCAGAAACAAATGCAGACTGGAGAAAGCAACAAGCATCCTCTATAGAGATTCACCAGGTCAAATGAAGAAATTTTTTTTTTTTTTTTTTGAGACTGAGTCTTACTCTGTCATCCAGGCTGGAGTCCAGTGGTGCGATCTCGGCTCACTGCAACCTCCACCTCCCAGTTTCAAGCGATTCTCCTGCCTCAGCCTACAGTAGCTGAAATTAGCCACCATGCCTGGCTAATTTTTGTATTCTTAGTAGAGATGGGGTTTCACCCTGTTGACCAGGCTGGTCTTGAACTCCTGACCTCAAATGATTCACCTGCGTCGGCCTCCCAAAGTGCTGGGATTACAGGTGTGAACCACAGTGCTGGCCAAATGAAGGAATTTTTGGCTCCCATCTCCTCACTCTAATCTTACTGTGTCAGTTGAGTTCTGTCTTTTCTCCCACATGTTGGAAAGGCAATGCAAATCATATTCCACAGCCATCTTCACATAAAATAACATTGCTTGGGAAGGGCTTGCTCTGAGTTGGGAAGAAGGAGGTAGGGGAGGTGTACAGCAGAAAGCAAGTGAAGTGATTCGGTCCTCTGTGCGTTAAAGCAGGTAAGATCAGAGTAGTCACATTCATCTCATACATCTGAATCCCCATAAAAGATAAGGTAAACCCTGTAAGAAGAAAAATGCCCCAGGCCTCAAGTTTGGGGTTCCTAGGAAACAAGCATATTAGGGAACTCACTGGTGTTAATGAAAGAAAGAAATACTACCAAGCATCATTAGACAGTTGACTTTGTCATTCATTATCAGTGTGATACTGGACAAGTGTAGCTGAGCCAATTCCTGTTCAACCTCCTTTTTCCAAGGCAGGAAGCTGTGGCCAGTGAGATGTAAGAAAAAGTCACCGGGTGGGGCTTCTGGAGCTACAGCAACCATCTTGTAATAATGAAAGTGAACGGCACGCTCAAAGTCTTTATGTAAAATCAAGAGGGTTTTTTGTTTGTTTGTCTGTTTTTTTGGGTTTTAGTGTTTCCATGCTGGCTTAACTAGCTAGATAATGGCTACCAGTGTTACATATAATAACGTTGATTTGCACACCACTTTCTGGTTCCTTCTCCATTTTCTCAAACTGGTGGGAGCCGTTTTTTTGAATGTGGAGTGATCATTTACAACAAGCTTGTCCAACTCGGGACCTGTGAGCCACATGTGGCCCAGGATGGCTTTGAATGCAGCTCAACACAAATTTGTAAAATCTCTTAAAACACTATGAGATTTTCCTGAAATTTGTGTTTCCTTTTTTGTTTAGTTCATCAGCTATCAGTAGTGTTCGGGTATTTTATGTGTGGCCCAGGACAATTCTTCCTCTTACAATATGGCCCAGGGAAGCCAAAATATTGGACACCCTGATTTAAAATAAATATCTTTGCTCCATTCAAATTCTAATTTTATAATATATTTTAAAAAACTTATTATTACTATTTGGGTCCTGAATCTTTTAAAAAATGTTTCATGGTAATTTGAGGAAACTTTCCTATGAAACTTTGCTACATTTCTTGAACATTCACTTTGTTTTGGAAGTTGCCAAATTGTATTACTATCTATAAAGAAAAAAATGTCTAAGCTGCGTGCAGTGGCTCACACCTGTAATCCTAACACTTTGGGAGGCTTAGGTGGGTGGATTATTTGAGCTCAGGAGTTTGAGACCAGCCTGGGCAGCATAGTGAGACCCTAGCTTTCCAAAAAAAAAAAAATACAAAAATTAGCTAGGTATGTTCCTGTAGTCCAGCTACTTGGGAGGCTGAGGTGGGATGATTGCTTGAGCCCAGAAGGTCAAGTCTGCAGTGAGCCATGAATGCACCACTGCACTCCAGCCTGAGATACAGAGAGACCTTTCCTCAAAAAAAAAAAAAAAAAAAAAATCTCTGAGAAGATTATGCTTGGTGTTTTCCTTAGCAGTCACACAATTCCAGTTATCGTATTTTCATTGATGAAGTTAGAAAATAAAAGAGAGTTATATTTCCAGTTGTAGAAACTGTATTTGTTTATTGCCATTGAAGTGGCCTGTCTGGTACTCTACCATGACGGTATTTCATGAGAGTAACCAACAAAACGTGAATGGACTTAGTGTGTGACAGGTGCTCATAGGCCTAGGAGACAGATGATGGTTATGGCGAAAGACAAGAAAGACACTGATCTTCTGCATTTAATTTGTGAAACAGCAAGACATCCACCAAGAGGACATTTTGAAGTGGAGGTGTTTCCTATGTTGTGTCAGCTATTCTTGTATTTTAACAGAATCATAGAATATTGATGGGAAGGGCATCATTTCTAGGAAAAAACGTCATAGAACATTGATGTTAAGGAACGATATTAAGGTCTACCTCGTCCTCTAAAGCCTTCCTTTTACAGAAACAACCCTGGATGCCCAGTGAGGGAAAATGACCTGCCCAAGGTCACATGGCCAGTTAATGATAGAGCCAGGAGTAATGCTTGGGTCTCTGAGATTTGCTGTTATTTAATCTCATCTTAATGGCTATGATCAAAGGACATAGTTTCTCTCACACATAAAGAAATAACTTGACTTTTTAAAAAAGTTGGCTAGGTGACTAATGAACTATGTCTACCATGAAGTGGGTATCCTTAGTCAACTGCCAAGGCCTGTTCGTGCATGTGCTTTTATTTCTGCGTGACAAGCCCTCATTTGGATGCACAAGTGAACACACATACCCCTGTGGAAAGATCATTAACTGAGCTGTGGTGGGGCCCACCGGTGGTCAAACCACATGTTTGTGTGTGCACAGGTGGAAGTGATGGTCAGTCTGAAAGTGCTTCTACCACCTTGGGGCTGTGTCTCAAACATAGAAGTTCCCGCTCCTGGGTAGTATCCCTCTTGTCTGAATTAAAAAACAAAGTCTACACTTGCAGCTTGATATCTGCCTATCTATCATCTATCTTCCTGTGACATATGTGTTTGTGGGTATGCTTGGTATGTATGTTTGTGTGTGTGCATGCACTTATGTCTATAAAATGACAAAGATATTTTCTTATCAGATGGTTTTATTTGTCAGGGATCTTGCAAAAAAGAAAAAAAAAACATACAGTTTTTAACCCAGTTATGACCTTCTGCATCAAAATTAGGTTTTGTAGGGTTTGGTAAACTACATTGCAATTTACACTCATTCTGACATTAAGCATAAATGAAATTAAACTGTAATGAACAGAAAACACAGTTTTAAAGAAAAAAGAAGACATTAAAAGAGAGGCTGCTGGACTATATGCCCTATCTGAATACTAGGGCTTCAGATTTTGTTTCCTTTTAATTTATATTTGTACCATTTGAACGCCCCTCTGCAAGCCCCTCCTGGAGAAGCCTGGACAGCCCTTCTGAGGTGAGACATGCAGCCCTTCTGATTCACAGCACTGCGGGGCAGTACTATTGCCACAGATAAGTTGAGCCCAAGTCACATAATTTCAGGACCTACTTTGAAATCAGAGCCCAGGCTTAGAAATTTTCTCCAAATTCTGAACATTATAAGCCAACAACGACGACATCAACAGCAGCAACAACAAGAAATAACCCAAAGCAAATGTCCCCCAGTTCTCTTTGCCCTGATTTTTCACCAATATCAAACTCTTAACCTTCTGAATGTACAAAGAGATTCTTATTTTAAATCCAAGAAAGAAATGACCTCTTCAAATTCATAATGAGGTATGCATTGAACGGAACACAGCCCAAGGTGAGTCATTCATTAATCATAAACAAAACAGTCCCTGATCAAGGACACATAAGCACACACTGTAAAAAGAGGCCAGATTGCCCAATCCCTTTATTTAATATTAACTACATTATGTTTTTCATGTGAGTTCTGAGAAGGTGATTTTCTCACTTTATTTGTAGCCAGCTCAGTGTGAATGGATAATTACTTCCCTTAATGCTGTTTCCCCTGAAGGTTAACCCTGTTCAACAAGACACGATTGAATCTTTCCTCTCATGGTTGGGTGGGGCTGGAGTAGGGGGAAGGGTCTGAATCCGTAGCTAAAGACCTTTAGCTGAATTCTTCAAGCATAAAAACATCCGCCAACAGGAATATTTCAAATGACATGAATGATATTTGTGATTAATAACCACTAACCAGAGAAGTACAATCCAAGAAATACATGATTAGCTTATTACAGATATCTGATATGCTAATTATCTTTAAAAATTTCATTGCTGATGACTGTTTCGGCAGAAATTTGAGCAGGGGAAGAGGAAATTTAAACTTTTATGTAAGTTGGAAACAAAGCATTTGGGCAATTGGACTTTAGAAGACCTGGGAATGGTATTTGGTATTTAATTCTGTCTGATGAGGAGGAAATTAAATAATAAGAACAGAAATCAGTGTGAAGATTGAAACTTGAGTCAACGAGAACTTGGCCGTCACCATCAGAAGCTCTTCCTTACCTTCCTTGACAAAAGGCTCCTGGCCCTGAAATGAACAGGTAACATGATGTGATTTGGCAAGACTTGCCTGGATGCCAGTCATGGGTGTGTATCACTGCTTGTGGAAGACCAACTGTTTCCTAAGGATTTGCTTCTCATTCCCAATGGAGACCTCTGCAGCAGCAGCTACTTTCACTGAAACATCACAGAATATCCTAACACGTGGTAGGGGACTCAGGAGAAAGCCACACAACTTTCTGGGAGGAGTCTGGAGTACACTCTCTCATTTTACTGATAGAAAAGCTGACTTCCAGAAAGGATCAGCAAGTTAGCAAAGATTTCAAAAGGATGATAGAATTCAGGCCATAGATAGCCAGCCATCTGCTGTGGGAATAGTGAACGGATATCACTGGGCCATTTACATAACCACACATGTTCTCAGTCTCACTTTCCAGAAGTTTACAATCAAGAAAGACATTTTGATGTTGATGGCAAACAAAGTAGACTTAAAACACTCCTCAATTCAACTGCAAAGCAGGAAAAGCAGATTCTCCAGCAGGGAGGATCCCCATCTCCAGCCCTCCTTTCTGCAGCTTCATTGCCAAGGTGCTACTTCTTTTGTTTCTTTCTCTACCATCCCCTAAGTGGATTGGGGTGTCTTTGTATTCTATTAAGTAGGTGCAAAAGTAATTGCAGGTTTTGCCATTACTTTCCATGACAAAAACTGCAATTACTTTTGCATCAACCTAATACATTCTGGAAGAAAAGAAGTGGGTCATATCAGGCAACTGCAAGACCACCTTGCACCTCTCGGGCTGGACAGGAGTAGTCAGATTCATGATGCTGATCCCCAGTAAACCAGATAATCCGCATTAAGCAAAGGTCCACAAAACAATGAGTTTATCAGAGCAAACCAAGAGTTAAGGCAGAACACTCCACTGAATGCAACTTAAGCCTCATGAGGACTGAGACCTGTGCTACCTTATTTACTGCTCATCCCCCTTCAGACACCTCACCCACTGATCTAGAACTGGTCTGACCTAGATTAGGCACTTATTTCTAGAAAGAACAACTGCTTTGAACATTTTGAGCATCTACTTGGTGCCAGGCTGCTAGGCAACTATAAAAGAGACAAAACCACTGCCCTCAATGAGTTCTTAGTGAATGCAAACAGAAGAGAAGGTGATAAACCCAGTGGACTAGTGGTCAAGACAGTGGACTCCTAGTGGCCAGATTAGTTCCTTAACTCTGCCATTTATCGGCTGTGTGTCTTTTGACAAGTTACTTACCATCTCTGATCTTCCATTTTCTTAAATGGAAAAGGTGGAGAGTAATAATCCTAACATACATAGAGGATTCTTTGAAGGCTGTGATATCACAGATGTACAGATTCACACAGAGCGGTAACTAGAAACAGAGAAGAAGTCAGCTAAATGACTACTTCGGTTGTCGCCAAAGCTGCAATTGCAGTTGCCTTGTGTGTTGCAGGCAGCTTTGATTGAAAAGTTAATCAGTAGGCTTGGGTCTCTATCAATAAAAAGGAGAGAGATTGATTTAAATACTTGATGATTCTTTTTAAAAAAAACTCTAAACCCCAAACACCTTAAAACATAAGCGATAGTGAATCAAGAGACAATGAAAGATGAATCATGGCATATTTTCATCAGAACAATACAATTTTCAAGAAGAAAGTGGCCTCAGGGCCTAGCCACGGTGACTTATGCCTGTAATCCCAGCACTTTGGAAGACCAAAGTGGCAGGGATAACTTGAGCTCAGGAGTTTGAGACCAGCCTGGGCAATACATCAAAACCCCCTCTCTATTGAAAATGGAAAAAATTAGCCAGGCGTAGTGGTGTGCACCTATAATCCCAGCTGCTAGGGAGATTGAGGTGGGAGGGTCACCTGAGGCTGCAGCAAGCCATGATTGTGCCATTGTACTCCAGCATGGGTGACAGATGAGAGCCTGTCTAAAGAAAATGGCTTCAGGAGTGAAAATTCAGTCTTGATGTGGAACTCTAAGAAGGAAGATGAGTATGAAAGATAGGAGAGTGGCTGCTAACTGGTTGGGTAGGTGTTTATGGGTGCAGGATGAGCCAGTGCCTGCCAGAGTTCCCTGATAACCATGTTTACCTCCATCCCACACCCCCTACTCTGGCCCAAGGGTCTCTGAGGGCTCAGAGGGTGTAGATGAGGTACTCTTCTCCTTGGCCCAATCACATAATGGTGAACAGCTTAAGATGAGCAACAGCTAGCATTCAGCAGAGAGGAAGAGCTTTGTAGGTTGAAGAGATCTGGCAAGGCTTCCTGGAGGAGGGGTATTTGCATGGGGTATTGAAAAATGGGTATTTCAAAGTGAGAAGTATATTGAAGTCATCAATTATTATTATTATTATTATTTTTTTTTTTTGAAGTCATCAAGTTCAACCTTTTAGCTGATAATTTGAAAAAAGGATCAACACGTTGGGTGATAAAAAACAGGCAAAAGAAATGCAGTGTTATCTCTCAGTTTCCAGTAGGTTCTCAGGATAGCTTCACTGGCCTTCAGTAAACTGCTGGTGATGGAATGGTAATAATAATTACTATTTAGTAAGTGTTGACCATGACCAGGCTCCATACCAGGTGCTTTTCAGGTAGTCTCTTATTTACTCTTCTCAATCAACTTGGGAAGGCGCAAATTTAACTGCATCTCTCATTTTATAGATGAGGAAACTGAGCTTCGAAAAGGGGGAGTAACTAGTCCTGAGTCACACAGTTGGTAAAGTGTGGAGCTGTCTTGAAAGTTCACCTGTTCACCTACTGCACTGCTTGAAGAATATTTCGGTGTATTACAAATCTGTTCAGAAGCAGAACAGAGAAAACAAAAATCTCCAACAGCGTACAGAGCTTATTTGCTAGCAATATACATGTACATCAAGTGCTTAGCATAGTGCCTGACATGGTAAGTCCTTTCTACATCTTAACAGAGATTTACTTTTAATAATGAGTTATTTACTGTGGAGTCAAGAAGACAACAAGTACTCAGGAAATGGCAGGTGTTGCTATAATGACTGGTACGATCAACATATGAGCTCTACTCCCTATCACCTTCCCCTATATAATCAAAGTCCTTGCCACTCTTGGGTTTTCCCTACCATTTCTAGTACAAAATGCATTTTGGGGGACTCTGTTCCCTTGATCATGCTGTTCTCTTAGCTGGAAGTGTCATTTCTTCATTCTTTGCCCATCTCATTCTGTAATGCCCAGCTCAAGAACTGCTCTTCTGCGGTGTTTGTCCAGACCTCTTTAATTTCCTTGCCTGATCCTATAACCAGAATATCTTTATTTCTCCTTGGTGAAGGCTCCAGGCTTTCATTACATCTAGATAAGCCCTTATTAATTTTTCGTGCATCATTCTGAGATGGAAACATGATCATTTCCCCCAACTCCACTCTGATGTCCTTGAAGTCTGGATGTTGTGTGTTAATGTTTACTCTCTTTTCATTCTTCATCCTGCCAGCAGCCTCTAGAACTGGGCTCAGCACCCAGTAGGCACTCAAGAGTTGACTTGAATTACAGAGAATTTGGGGGAGTCCCACTTTCAAGCCCATGTGTTTTTTTCAGATGTATAGCTCAATACACTGTTAGCAGATATTGAGTCCTTACCAGAAATATACTGTGCTCAGAGATCTCAGTCTGCTGTGTAGAGAACAGAGTTTTTATGGTACAGAATAGGAATCAGAAAAGTCTTGAACAGGAATGATTGGCAGGAAGAGAACAAGGAAAAACAGCACTGTTTGGGGATTACAAGCCATGCTGCAGATATCTGCAAATAGGATTGTTGCAATATTGGCCCCCAAACCACCATTACCGTAGAAACTAGAACTAGGTCTGGGTAGGCATTTCCCAACTTGCTGCATGGTGATCCTGAGTAGGTTTGGGCTGGGCACCTGTTTGGCACCCTCTGAGAACATGCCGTGGTAAACACAGTCCCCATCCCCAGGGAACCTGTCAATGTCACACGTTCTATCAGGCACTTAAGCAACCCCCAAATCACTACTTTACAAAAGCATCTTTTGATTGATTCATCAGCTACTAAACAGGTAAGACACAGCTGTCACAGTGTGGGGAGTGACAATTAGCAATGGAAGAAACTCACAGGTTGGAGTTTTGAGATTTGGCGTGGAAGATAAAGCCAAAAAAGAGATCTCGGCCAGGCACAGTGGCTCACACCTATAATCCCAGCACTTTAGGGGGCCAAGGAGGGCGGATCACAAGGTCAGGAGTTCAAGACCAGCCTGACCAACATGGTGAAATCCTGTCTCTACTAAAAATAAAAAAATTAGCTGGGCATCATGGTATGTGCCTGTAATCCCAACTACTCAGGAGCCTGAGGCAGGAGAATTACTTAAATTCGGGATTCGGAGGTTGCAGTTAGCCGAGATCGCGCCACTGCACTCCAGCCTGGGCAACAGAGTGATACTCTGTCTCAAAAAAAAAAAGAAAGAGATCTTCATCCAAACACCCCACGCAGCCTGGCCCATTACCCGACTCACAGATAGGAATAAAATGGAGTGTGAGAACAACATATTAGAATAGTAATATTCATAGTGTAATTAACAGATGCTGATTGGGCACTTATTGGTGTTAGGTGTTTTATGTACATCATTGGATGCTCAAATCAGCCCTATGGAAGAGGAATGTTTTTTCCATTTTACAGATGAGGAAATAGGAGTTCAGAGATATTAAACACTTTGCTCAAAGTCAAACACCAAAGAAGTGACACAGGGATTTAGAAACAGGTCTTTCTGAACCCAATACATGAGTATCTGAACATTTTGATTTGCTCTGTTGGGAGGTGGCCATAGTCCAGGATTTGGTTGTACAAAGTGGTCTTAAGTTTGAGGAGAGATTAAAACTTCCTTGGTAAATCCCTGCTTCAAAGTACAACCTTTTCCTTTTTTCTTTCTCAAGAGTACCTGCTCCTCTCTCCATAGTTAAGCATGCAAATGACCATCTGCATAACATTCTGTTTCAAACTGTTAGGCACTAGGGAATTACAGTTTACCCACTGGCCATATTTAATTTTTTCAATGTGTTTTTATTTATTTTTCTCCTTCTGGGATCTTTTGTAGAGTTTTTTTTTTTTTCCAGAATAGGAAAATTCTTAGTTATTAATCCAGCTAACCCTAAAGTAGTCAATTATTATTATTGGTATTATTATTCTTAATTAGAAACAGGTTTTAGCAGGATTAAAAGAAATTTTGAATAAAAAATGAATAGAGCACATAATCTACCAGCTTGATATAACTTTATTCATGTCTTGTATTTTATTGTGAACAACTAGATCACAGAGCTATATTTTCACATAGGTGTTATATACACAAACATTCTTGTATATTTTTCATAGATTTATATAATTTTAATTTTCTTAAAGCAAAACAAAAATTCTGTTTCACTGATTTTCCTAATTTCCCAAATGATTCTCCATATATTTGGATATTTAGGTTGGGTCTACTTTTCCGACATTGTGTTGCTAACACTGATAAAGCTTGCACAAACACTTTTCTTCCATTTCCTAAGGCAGTAATTTATTTTCCCAGACTACTTTGATGTGTCCTTCCTACCTAATTTTAAGGAGTTGACAAAGGACACTTTAATTTGCTGGCTTCAACTATTTTTAACCATCCCTTGATTCTTTTTACTAAGCCAAACACCACCGGGCACCAAGATGGCGTGATCCTCAAGTCACCACGAATCTTGCCCAAGTAGTGGCGACAAGCTGCAAAAGTCAGGCATCCCTCCTGGGATTCCTGGGTTCCCTTCATCAACCCAGCTTGTCTGTGAGAGCAGGGTGAGCGCAGTGTGTGTATTAACTGTGGCTTGTGCCACATACTCATGCTACACCAAGTACTGTGCCAAATGGTTTATATGCGCCAGCGCCTAGCACGGTGCTCTGCACATGGCAGTCCTTTGACCAGTGTGTGCTGAATATTTGCTGTAAGATTGTGTTCTCAGAATACCTTCAGAAGTCATTCCATGATTAGTCCCATTTGAACTGCTGAGTAACTTGTAAAGTCACTTAGTGGCCAGGTGCGGTGGCTCACGCCTGTAATCCCAGCAGTTTGGGAGGCCAAGGTGGGCGGATCCTTTGAGGTCAGGAGTTCAAGAATAGCCTTACCAACATGGTGAAACCTCATCTCTACTAAAAATACAAAAATTAGCGGGGCGGTAGTGGCATGCTTCTGTAATCCCAGCTACTCTAGAGGCTGAGGCAGGAGAATCACTTGAGCCTGGGCGGCAGAGATTGCAGTGAGCTGAGATTGCACCACTGCACTCCAGTCTCGGTGACAGAGTAAGACCTTGGCTAAAAAAAAAAAAAAAAAAAAAAAAAAAAGAAAAAGAAAAAGAAAAGAAAGAAAAAAAACCCACATAAAGTCACATAGTTAGTAAATGTTGAAGCTAATGGGATGCAGTTCTGCCTAAACCCAGAGTCCATCATCTTTCTGTCTTTTTAAAAAAATAAAAGTGTTGGCCGGGCGCGGTGGCTCAAGCCTGTAATCCCAGCACTTTGGGAGGCCGAGACGGGCAGATCACGAGGTCAGGAGATCGAGACCATCCTGGTTAACACGGTGAAACCCCGTCTCTACTAAAAAATACAAAAAACTAGCCGGGCGAGGTGGCGGGCGCCTGTAGTCCCAGCTACTCGGGAGGCTGAGGCAGGAGAATGGCGTGAACCCGGGAGGCGGAGCTTGCAGTGAGCTGAGATCCGGCCACTGCACTCCAGCCTGGGTGACAGAGCGAGACTCCGTCTCAAAAAAAAAAAAAAATAAATAAAAAAAATAAAAGTGTTAAAGCCTCCTGTCTTTACCATGCCACTGTGCTGCTCATGGCTGGAAATGCATCTGCTTATTTATTTTCTTCTCTTTTATCTGATCTAATTTCTGGGAATCCTTAGGAGATCTAAAATAACCCCAAACTCAAGATTTTTATTCTAGTTTTGTCTCGAGTTTTTATTTATTTTTGTTTTTTATTTTTATGTTTTGAGACAGAGTCTTGCTCTGTTGCTCAGGCTGGAGTGCATTGGCGCAATCTCTGCTCACTGCATGCTGGGTTCAAGGGATTCTCCTGCCTCAGCCTCTTGAGCAGGTGGGAATACAGGTGTGAGCCACTACGCCTGACTGATTTTTTATTTTTAGTAGACATGGGGTTTCACCATGTTGGCCAGGCCGGTCTTGAACTCCAGGCCTCAAGTGATCCATCCTCTTTGGCCTCCCAAAATGCTGGGATTACAGATGTCAGCCACTGTGCCTGGCCTCAAGTTTTTAAAGAGACAGAGGGACCAGAGGAACAGGTGTATTAAAGTCCCTGATGTGTCTCACCGATATTGTAGAGGCAAGCCCAGCACAAATTTGCTTGCTTTGGAAGCTCCCATCTGTGCTAGGCATGGGAGTATCAGGATACATGCGCGTGAGAGATCTCCCATTAATGTCTCCTATTAAGGCAGAGCAGAATCGTGCACATAATAAGTTCACAATAATTACTGAGCATGAGGGTTCGACAAAGAAAATAAACAAGGTGCTGAGCTATGGATAGCATGATGGGATGAGGAGGACCTAACTTCCATAGGTTGGCTAGTCACTGCTTACTATCCTGTGCAGTGTAGGGTGTTCAGCAGTACCCCTAGTCTCCACTCATGAGTTGCCAGAAGTCTCTGTCCCCTCGGTGTGACAATGAAAAATGTCTCTAGACATTGCCAAATGTGTTTCAGGAGCAAAACTACCCGGGTTGAGAACCACTTCTCTAGACTTGTAGATCATAACACTTTTGATGTCATGAATAATTTCCAGAATCTGACAAAATCCAGGAAATGTGTAAAAATAATAACTATTATGGAGTGTTATGTGTCAGGCATTCTGTTTCATGTTTTCCACACATGATCTCATTTAATTTTCAAAGCAGTCATATGAGGAAAGTATTGATTTTTGCTACTTTCTTGAGGGCTAAGATCACACGGCTGATCCTGGGGTTGAATCTGAGTCACTGTGATCCACAGACATGGATCTCTAGAGAGCTGTGACTCTCTAGAGCCATGAACAGGCATGGATTGTCTCCACAGCATCATCAAAATCAGTACATCTCACACTTTAAAGTGCACGTGAATCACCCAGAGAGCTTACTGAAACATCACTGTTAATTCTGCAGGTCCAGGGTGGAGCCCAAGATTCTGCATTTCCATAAGCTCCCAGGTGATGCCTTTGTTGCTGGTCCATGGACCACACATTCAGCACCCAGGGCCTGGAGCAGCAGTTCTTACTTAGGCCTTTCTGGGTTACAGATGCAGCCAAGAATCTGGTAAGTTATGGAACTCTGCCCAGAAAACTGCAGTTATGCACATACATCTCCTAAACGCCCAGGTTAGATTGCAAGCTCTCTCTGGAATCATACATTAACCCTTGCCAAACAGATGGATCTCACCTGCTCCCGCAGATTTCTGATAAAGCAGAATTCCTAATACCACCTTGGCTTACCCCATTCCATCATCTGGAACACTGGCATTCTTGGGGTCTTTGCAGTGCTTAACTGGGGCCTTTTTTGTTGTACTACAAGTCCTTTACTTCCATCATTTTCCTAAGTAGAAGTAAACAGCAGCCTGTCAATAAAGAGCATTGGCCTCAAATCCAAACCACCACTTTCTTATTTTGCCTAAGCTTAGAAAATTCTTCAAGTCCTGCATGGCGTCTTTCCATAATAGTACTTCTTCCTACCCACTCCCCTCTTCCATGAACAATTATCTACGTAATGCAGATGCCATGTGATACAGTTATCAGAAAGTGATGTTACCTGAACATACACATACAAAACAATATGAGACGATACTTTGCTAAAAGAACAGATAACCTTAAACATTCATAAGTGGAAAATCTGTGAAATCAAAGCATTTTTTTTCTTTTTTATATAATAGCCTTTCATTCTTTTTATGATTTTGTCTTTGAAAGCTCTTTCTGCAGATGACAGATGATATTGTTCTTCCATCCTGTTTCAGACAGAATTAAGGGAGGAAGGGGGAAAAAAACTATTGTAGAGCCACTCTGCTCTGCAACACGATTTTTATAATTAATATATACAACTGAGCAGAGAAAGGTACGTTATAATGAAATGCAATTAAGAGGTGTTTGTTCTTTTTCCACACATGATGACTATAATTTCCTTGGCTGTTTAGAAGTCAACCATTATCATTACATTTTGCACATATCTTTTCTATTTTTTTCTTTTGCTCCCGAATTTGTTTATTTTTCAATAAAAAACAAACATGGATTTAGAGCATTTGATATTCAGATAACATCATCTTTTAATTATAGTCCTTGGTGATCATTAAATCTAACACCTTTTATGGGATTTCTTGCATTGGCATGACTTCCAATTTTTAATTAATGGACCTTTAAAAATAGCTCCAAATAAAACTGTAATTTCAATTTACAAAAAAGCTTGGGTTGGGCGACAACATTATGTTTTCCTTCCATGTGGAAAGGAACCAATCTGATTTTATAGTTATCTGTCATCTTGGACTTTAATTATAACTCTCCCGTACAACCTGACATTCAGTCACGCACGCTGGGCTGCCCTCTCTTCAGGCTCCCCCGTTTTCTTTCCCTTTTTTCCTGATCCTCCCCAACTTGAATGGAAGAATAAAGGTTGGGAGGATCCACCAGTCACTTGTTGGGGGAGGCTGTGTATGATGGGGTGAAACCAGGCATCTATTCAGATCCTGCTTCCCATTTTCCCTGGCTGTTTTCGTAGCTGAAAGTGTCTGGCAAGTCAGAATCAGTCCAACGGGTGTAACTCATTTGCAATCTCTAAGCTCAAGTGCTGCGAAACTCGCGTTTGACAGCAGAAACTCACCAACCCGGGAATGTAGAGCCACCACCTTGCACAAGCTTAATACAAAGCTGTGGCTGAGACGAATTCAGGAACTTTATAGGAATGAACAGAAATAGATACAAATGTTAGGGCGTTAAACGACACTAAATGTTAGGGTATAGTTTTTACTCAACATATCATAAGTATTTTGAGACTTAAAACTAACAGTGCTAGCCGCATTTACTCTTCTTTACTATATTTCTTTCTTTCTTTCTTTCTTTCTTTTTTTTTTTTGAGACGAAGTCTTGCTTTGCCACCAGGCAGGAGTGCAGTGGCGCAATCTCGGCTCACTGCAACCTCTGACTCCCTGTTTCAAGTGATTCTCCTGCCTCAGCCTCCCGAGTAGCTGGGATTACAGGCACGTGCCACTATGCCCAGCTAATTTTTTATTTTCAGTAGAGACGGGGTTTCACCATGTTGGCCAGGATGGTCTCAATCTCCTGACTTCGTGATCCACCCGCCTCGGCCTCCCAAAGTACTTGGATTACAGGCGTGAGCCACCGCGCCCGGCCTTCTTAACTATATTTCATTCTAAGGGATTATTTAAAACACACATTGCAAAGAATGATTATGGCCCCTAAAGTGCCGTGCTTAATATTTCAGAAGTTGCCAGATGTGGTGGCTCATGCCTGTAATCCCAGCACTTTGGAAAGCCATGGTGGGAGCATCGCTTGAGCCCAGGAGGTTGAGGCTGCAGTGAGCCGTGCACTCCAGCATCAGTGGCAGAGTGAGACTGTCTCAAAATAAAAAAGTATTTCAGAAGCTACTATGAGTGAAGGATACTGCTGGTCCATCCATGAGTATGTCTCTCCTCCCAGGCATACACAATCAGGAGATATAGGAAGAACATATAAAGCAATTTTTTTTTTATTTTATATATTGTGTAAAGTTTTATTAAAGTGGCAATGTCACTAAATATCTTAAATAGCTCTTCTCAGCCTGTTAGTAGGAATCAAAATATAGAGAGAATAAGATGTAAAGGAAAACACTTGGATCCCAAATAAGCACCTTCCTCTACAAGCCCAGCTATTGCCAATTCAACTTACTGAGCCTCCTATGTGCCAGATAAACACTGAAGGACACCACGACAAATTAAACAATAATTCCTGTTTTTGAGAAGCTCTTTGGGATCGACAGAGATGGCCAAAGCAGACAGATGTTCTAGCAAAGTAGTGGGAAAGACTTCTCACACGTGGTAGGTGCTGAAATGCTGGACTCTCTGGCCAATCTCCTTCTGGTTTCAGACTTGCCTCTGAAGAGTTCCTTCCTTCTTCATGCTAAGGCTGAGTCAGCATTGCCTTGGTTCTGAGTGATCAGCAGTTCCATTTATGGAAGAGCTGCTGGTGAATCCTAGGGTGAGGAGATCCCAGGCTCCTTTTCCTTATACCCTCTTATTTCCTGATATTTCCCATCATGGCAAAAAATGGGGAAGAAATGTTAAAATAAGCAGGACCACATTTCCCTGCTCTGAAAACTTTTGCTTCCAATTGTAGGAACAATTTCCTTCCAACCAGGAGCAAAGCCTTCTTAGCAACTAAGTTATGATTTAATTAACTTCTCCTTTACACTTTTACAAACTGCTTCAGCCAGGTCTTTTTTTTTTTTTTTCTGGCTATTGCAAAACACTGTTTGAACCTAAAAAGATTTTACAGGTATTGTGGGGTGGGCTCTTCCCTTAGGCTTTTCCATTTGTTTGTCTTGGGGGTCTGTCTGCCTGGCTCAGCGCCTACCCTTCCAGGAGGTGTGGGGCTTGAGACCTACTGACGTCCTGCCAGCCTTGGTCCTCAGCCGCGTGGCTGTATGAACGCTGAAGGGTGTTTGGGGCCATTCCCTTTCTTCCTTCTTTTGTTCAATTAGGGAGCCATGAGCAGGGGTTATGTTTGGACTTGATTCTCCTGGTAATTTTCCAAGTAACTTTCAGAGTGCCTTGACCTCTCTTCCTTTGATTGTCAAATGGGACAGGTGAGAAAAAGAAAAAGACAGTGAGACAACCAGTTCCGAAGAAGGGAGTGTAGTCTCCTGGTTAAGAATCCAGGTCAGGCCAGTCACGGTGGCTCACACTTATAATCCCAGCACTTTGGGAGGCTGAGGAGAGCAAATCAGTTAAGGTCAGGAGTTTGAAGCCAGCCTGGCCAACATGGTGAAACCCCATCTCTACTAAAAATACAAAAATTAGCAGGGCATGGTAGTGGGTGCCTCTAATCCCAGTTACTTGGGAGCCTGAGGCAAGAGAATGGCTTGGATCTGGGGACGGAGGTTGCACTGAGCCAAGCCTGCACCATTTGCCTGGACGACAAAGTGAGACTCCATCTCAAAAAAAAAAAAAAAAAAAAATCTAAGTCAGAACTCAGAATTCAGGCCCTGTCCATGCAGTAGTTATAGACCTTGCATTGGGAAATGCAAGTCTGATAGCTAATCCCATGAAGCCTCATCTCCCTTAGCTTTAAAACTGGGATAATATGGAAAATAGTATGGAGATTTCTCAAGGAACTAAAAATAGAACTACCATTCAAAGAAGCACCATTACTGGGCATCTATCAAAAAAAAAAAAAAAAGAAATCATTATTGTATTAGTCCATTTCACACTACTGATAAAGACATACCTGAGACTGAAGGGTGAGGTTTAGTTGGACTTACAGTTCCACAGGACTGGGGAGACCTCAGAATCATGGTGGGAGGCGAAAGGCACTTCTTACATGGGAGGGGCAAGAGAAAATGAGAAGGATCCAAAAGCAGAAACCCCTGATAGAGCCACGAGATCTCATAAGACTTATTCCCTACCACAAGAACAATACGGGGGAACCATCCCTGTGATTCAAATAATCTCCCACCACGTCCCTCCCACGACAGGTGAGAATTATGGGAGTACAATTCAAGATGAGATCTGAGTGGAGATACAAAGCCAAACCATCTCATTCTGTCCCTGGCTCCTTTAAATCTCATATCCTCACGTTTCAAAACCAATCATGCCTTCCCAACAGTCCCCTAAAGTCTTAACTCATTTCAGCATTAACCCAAAAGTCCACAGTCCAAAGTCTCATCTGAGACAAGGCAAAAACTCAAAAGCAAGCTGGTTACTTCCTGGATAGAATGGGGACACAGGTATTGGATAAATACAGCCTTTCCAAAGGGGAGAAATTGGCCAAAACAAAAGTGTTACAGGGCCTATGCAAGTCTGAAATCCAGCGGGGCGGTCAAATTTTAAAGCTCCAAAATGATCTCCTTTGACTCCAGGTCTCACATCCAAGTCACACGGATGCAAGAGGTGGGTTTCCATAGCCTTGGGCAGCTTCATCCCTGTGGCTTTGCAGGTATAGCCCCCCTCCTGGCTGCTTTCACAGGCTGTCATTGAGTGTCTGCAGCTTTTCCAGATGCACAGTGCAAGCTGTCAGTGGATCTACCATTCTGGCGTCTGGAGGATGGTGGCCCTCTTCTCACAGCTCCACTAGGCAGTGCCCAAGTAGGGACTCTGTGTGGGGACTCCGACCCCACATTTCCCTTCTGCACTGCCCTAGCAGAGATTCTCCATGCAGGCCCTGTCCCTGCAGCAAACTTTTCTGCCTGGGTATCCAGGTGCTTCCATACGTCTTCTGAAATCTAGGCAGAGGTTCCCAAACCTCAATTCTTGACTTCTGTGCACTCGCAGGCTCAACACCACATTGAAGCTACCAAGGCATGGGGCTTCCATCCTCTGAAGCCACAGCCCAAGCTGTACCTTGGCTCCTTTTAGTCATGGCTGGAGAGGCTGGGATGCAGGACACCAAGTCCCTAGGCTGCACACAGCAGGGGGACCCTGGGTCCAGCCCAGAAAACCACTTTTTCCTCCTAGGCCTCTGGGCCTGTGCTGGGAGGGGCTGCTGTGAAGACCTCTGACATGCCTTGGAGACACTTTCCCCATTGTCTTGGGGATTAATATTGGGCTCCTTACGCAAATTTCTGCAGCTGGCTTGAATTTCTCCTCAGAAAATGGGTTTTTCTTTTCTATCACATTGTCAGGCTGCAAATTTTCTGAACTTTTATGCTCTGCTTCCCTTTTAAAACTGAAGGCCTTTAACAGCACCCAAATCACTCCTTGAATGCTTTGCTGCTTAGAAATTTCTTCTGTCAGATACCCTAAATCATCTCTCTCAAGTTCAAAGTTGCACAAATCTCTAGGGCAGGGGCAAAATGCCACCAGTCTCCTTGCTAAAACATAACAAGAGTCATCTTTGCTCCAGTTCCCAAAAAGTTCCTCATCCCCATCTGAGACCACCTCAGCCTGGATTTCATTGTCCATATCATTATCAGTATTTTTGTCAAAGCCATTCAACAAGTCTCTAGGAAGTTCCAAACTTTCCCACATTTTCCTATCTTTTTCTGAGCGCTCCAAACTGTTTCAGTATCTGCGTGTTTTCAATGCCAAGGTCACTTCCACATTTTTGGGTACCTTTTCAGCAGTGCCCCACTCTACTGGTACCAATTTACTGTATTAGTCTGTTGTCACACTGCTGATAAAAACATACCCAAGACTGGAAAGAAAAAGGGGTTTAATTGGACTTACATTTCCACGTGGCTGGGGAGGCCTCAGAATCACAGTGGGAGGCAAAAGGCACTTCTTACATGGTGGCAGCAAGAGAAAATGAGAAAGATGCAAAAGCATGAACCCCTGATAAAACCATCAGATCTCGTGAGACTTATTCACTACCACAAGAATAGTATGGGGGAAACTGCTCCCATGATTCAAATAATCTCCCATGAGGTCCATTCCACAACATGTGGGAATTATGGGAGTACAATTCAAGATGAGATTTGGGTGGGGATACAGAGCCAAACCATATCAATTATATAAAATAGACACCTGTACCGCCAGGTTCATTGCAGCACTATTCACAATAGCAGTCGTGGAATCAACCTAAGTATCCATCAGTGGTGGATTGCATAAAGAAAATGTGGTACATATACACCATGGAATATTATGCAGCCATAAAAATAATGAAATCATGTCCTTTGCAGCAACGTGGATGGAGCTGGAGGCCATTATCCTGAGTGAAATAATTCAGAAAGAGAAACTCAAATACTACATGTTCTCACTTATAAGTGGGAGCTAAACAATGGATTTACATGGACATAAGGATGAAAATCATAGACAGTGGGGACCCCAAAAGGAGGAAAGGGGGTGAGGAGCAAGGGTTGAAAAATTACCTGTTTGGTACAGTATTCACTATTTGGGTGATGGGTACACTAGAAGCCCAAACTTCACCACTATGCAATATATACCCTGTAACAAACCTGTAGATGCACTCCCTGAATCTAAAATTTGAAAAATAAAGGTAATAATGTTTCATTCTTTATAGAGTCATTATGAAGCTCAAATAAAAGCTTTTAGTACCAAACCTACCACACAGTAAGTACTCAGTAAATATTGGCAATTATTGGGGGTGGGGGGTGTGTGTGTGGAACAGGAAGTTTGACTAGGATCGGGTGATTTCTGTATTAAATGCTGTCAAGCACTGACAGGTAATATAACCTTTTACAAGCCAAACCACTGGGCTCAAGTACCCAAATTCAGAGCTTCTTCCCCTCAACAGATTTTTTTCTTTCATTGATCAACATATTGTTATTTTAAAAGCCCATTTGACTTTTCCTTACCAGTTGTTCCAATAACAGCTACAGGGTGTCTTTGTGTTTTGAACAAGTCCCCATATCTCCTAGTGCTCCTGATCTCAGTGACCATCAGACAGGGATTTACTCTGATCACAGATGGCTTCATAGGCAAGTGACCCACATCACTGTATGAACTCCTGCTCTCAAAAGGGCCTTGCATTTGGCTTAATGCCCTGCTGTTGACACCTTATCTTGAAATTCTTTTTGTATGTTGGGGGGTGCGGGGGAGATGGGGTCTCCATTTGTCACACAAGCTAGAGTGCAGTGATACGATCATAGCTCACTGCAGCCTTAATCTCCCAGGCCCAGGTGATCCTCCCACTTCAGCCGCCTAAGTAGCTGGGACTATAGGTACATGCCACCATGCCCAGGTAATTTTAAAAAGTTCTTTTTTTTGGTAGAGATGGGGGTCTCAGTATGTTACCCAGGTTGGCCTTGAACTCCTGAGTGCAAGCAATTCTCCTGCTTCTGCTTCCCAAAGTATTATGATTACGGGTGTAAGCCACCGCACCTGGCCCTTGAAGTGTTTAATGATTTTTAAACAACGGGCTCTGTGTTTTCATCTTGCTCTGGGACCCACGAATGATGTTGCTGCTCCCGTATCAGAGTTTGGTTTCTGATGCGGGATACTCTTGTTCTCTGAGCCTCCTTAAATCCCGCTCCTGGAGTAGGTGTCTGCTTTCCAATCAAGTTAGAAAATTGATGATGTGTGATCTCTTTTCTGAATCCTGTGGGAAAATCGCTTTACTATTTTATTCCTATGGGAAAGGCCTAGTGTTCATTTCATTAACCCAACTCCACACCCTCTTCACCTCAATCAACTTTGCTGTCTGATATCAAAACCCATTGATGAGAGAGATGGTGCAACCTAATTGTGGGTGATTCGATTAATGTTGTTGTTCATGGTCACATGGGCTACAGGCACTTAGTGTGCTTCCAGACACTTGGGATCAATTGCCCTGTAGTTAAAACATCAGCCTTGAGACAGTTCTCCTGGAGCTGAAGAAATCATAGCCCTGTCACCTTTGTTGACCTGCCCATGGTGATATGGTTGCCAAACCGTCTCAGGAACTCAAACATCCCTTCTACCAGCTCCTACACACCATCAGAATGCCCTTTGCTAGTTTTATATCTGTCCTGCATCATTTTGGTTTCCCTTCTATTTCTCCTTGTAATGTCAGGCTATGGCCAGTGATTGACAATTATAATTATTCCTCGGAGAGCCTCATATTGACAATAGCCACTGATCTAACTCAGATCATTCCAAACATCTTTATTTCCTATCCTCAAGTAGGACTTTAGCTCCTCCAAGCTTGAATTCTACACTTGCAAAGGAGAACTAAGACGAGGTTTCAAAATAATAGGGAACCTTCCTCTCTGTATCAGCCCCAAAGCAGAGCCCCCTCTCCTCAGTAGACTTTTTTTCTCTTCTTGATCAACATATTATTATTTTGAAAAATCCATTTTGACTTTCCCTTGCCAGAAAAGGCTCTCCATCCTCCCTGCTGCACAGCAGGAAGCTCTTTCAGACTTGCTCAGATTGGTGGGTGGAGGAGACCACAATTATACCCCCTTTCAATGACATGTCTGGGGTTGCAGTGACTCCAGACAAAGAAGCTGAAATGTATGAAAGTTTCTGTGTCTTCAAGACAGAACCTAAAAATACCTGCCTGAGATGCAGGTTGGGAGCTATTTCCAACAACAGGGCTCCAAGGTTTTCCCGCTGGGAGCTTGAGAGCCTCTGAATTCTTTTCAGCAGGCTGTCTAAGCTACCTGGTGATCAGGGGAGTGATAGACAAAGACCAACGCGGAGGTTTAGAAGGCTCCCCTAGAAGCACCTTGGCCCCCTGTTTTCACCCCGCTGTGATGGGCGACAGATTTCCTCATGTCTACTCTATGCTATTTCAAATAGCTAAGGACACAGCCCATGCAGAGGGCAGGGTCTTTAGGGATCAGTGTTGATGCCATTGGTCCTATTTCAAAGAGACTGCTCTGTCATGGGGAGAATAAAGAAGAGAGAAATGTGAGTGTGTAGAAAGGGATCTTGGAGATTTTTCAAATCACTCTTTCACCTGATGCTTGAATTCATCTCTAAGATGGTTCCTCACCCAATCGTCATGCAGCCTTTGTTTTCATACTTCCTTTGATGGAGTGCTTACTACCTACAGAGGCATCACATTGTTCTATCTTTGGCCACTCCTCTTTAAAACACTCTTCCTTGTTCTTGAGTCGAAATTGACCTGTCTCTAACATCTAATTAGGGGCATGGATAATTCATCTCACTCCTGTTCCACGGTTTAATACGTAGGGACTTGGAAACTTTGCTCACATGTTCCACAAAGCTTGTCTGCTGTAGGCCAGTGTCTCTGTTTCCTTCAAGCTTTCTTTCCGTTACCTTGAGTCTAACCTCATGAGGTCTAACTCTTCTGGAAAATCCACCCAAGACCTTCTCAACTGTGGCACAGAGGTCATGTCTTCTGATATGGGCATGTGAGAGGACATTCTGGGAACATTTTAACAGTGCAAATGAGGATGAGGTTTTGCCATGAGACTCAGGGATGAACCCTTTCAACCTGAATTCTTTGAGGCATCCAGAGGTCAGCTGGGCTAACTGAATCTGGTGTTGAAATGCTGAATCTGAAATCCATATATGGACTGTGCTCAGGAGTGTTGCTAAGCATTTTGTGATGTGCAAGGTGAGCCTCCTGGTTCCAGGAAAACTCTTTGTGTGATGGTGGTAGTGCTCTTCTTCCAGAAGGGTGAGGGAGAGTCTCCTGATTGGCTGAGCAACTTGAGAGAACAGAAACATCTGTTAAAGGGAGAGCAGAGAGAATCATAGCTGTGGAGGACCCTTCCCTCCTCCCTTCCTTCCTCCCTCCCTCCCTCCCTCCCTCCCTCCCTCTCTCTCTCTCTCTCTCTCTCTCTCTCTCTCTTCTTTCTTTCTTTCTTTCTTTCTTTCTTTCTTTCTTTCTTTCTTTCTTTCTTTCTTTCTTTCTTTCTTTCTTTCTTTCTTTTTCTTTTCTTTCTCTCTCTCTCTCTCGTTCTCTCTCTACCCTTCCTTCCTTCCTTGCTTCCTTCCTTCCTTTCTTGCTTGCTTCTTTCCTTCCTTCCTTCCTCCCTTCTTGACAGAGTCTCCAAGGCTGAAGTACAGTGGCTCAATCATGACTCACTGCAGCCTCAACCTCCCTAGGCTCAGGTGATCCTCCCACCTCAGCCTTCTGAGTAGCTAGGACTACAGGCATGCGCCACCATGCGCAGCTAATTTCTGTATTTTTTTGTAGAGACAGGATTTTGCCATGTTGCCCAGGCTGGTCTCTATCTCTTGGGCTCAAGTGATTTTCCCACCTAGGCATCTCAAAGTGTTGGGATTACAGGCATGAGCCACTGTGCCCAGCCTTCATTATTTTCTTTCTTTCTTTCTTTCTTTCTCTTTCTTTCTTTCTTTCTTTCTTTCTTTCTTTCTTTCTTTCTTTCTTTCTTTCTTTCTTTCTTTCTTTCTTCTTTCTTTCTTTCTTTCTTTCTTTCTTTCTTTCTTTCTTTCTTTCTTTCTTTCTTTCTTCCTTTCCTTTCTTTCTTTTTCCCTCTCTTTCTCCCTCTCTTTCTCCTTCTCTTTCTCTTTCTTTCTCTCTCTTTCTCTCCTTTCTCTTTCTTTCTCTTTCTTTCCTGACAGAGTCTCACTCTGCCGCCCAGGCTGGAGTACAGTAGTATGATCTTGGCTCACTGCAGCCTCTGCCTCCTGGGTTCAAGAATTCTCCTGCCTCAGCCTCCTGAGTAGCTGGGACTACAGGCGTGCATCACCATGCCTGTCTAATTTTTGTATTTTTAGTAGATATGGGGTTTCTTCATGTTGGCCAAGCTGGTCTTGAACTCCTAACCTCAGGTGATAGACCAGCCTCAGCCTCCCAAAGTGCTGGCATTACAGGCGTGAGCTGCTGCACCCAACAGTCTTCATTATTTCTTAAAAAGGATATAAAATACTTGCATGAGCCACATTGTAAAGAAGGGGAGATAATTGCACCAAAAACCTGAACTAAAGAAAACCATATAGTTTTGCATAAGGATAATTTCTTTTTTTATTTTTTGTGAACTTTTCTCTTTAAAAAATATTTTTTAATTCAAAAGTTTTCAAATCCACAGGAAGGTTGAAAACATAATAAATGACCATGTATCTTCATCTAGATTCACCAGTTGTTACCATCTTACTGTAAACGACTTCTCCTCTTTACATACACACTCACTCTCTCTTTCTCTCTCCAAAAATAATTAGTAGACATCATGTTACATCCCTCCCATTAAATACTTTATCTGGCATCACCCAAGGAGAAGGACATTCTCCTCCTCAGCCAGAACACCATTATCATAGCTAAGAAAACCGTTAATTCAATAATGTCATCAACATATAGTCCTTACTCAAGTTTCAACATTTTCAAAAGAAAGTTCTTTTGAGTTTTTTTTTAATCCTGGATTTAATCAAATTCCTTGCATTTCATTGATTGTTACGTGTTTTTGTTTCTCCCAACCCAGACAAATCCCACCACTTCCCTCTGGTTTTCATCACATTATGTCATTTGAAAAGGGTTTTGCAGAACAAGCCACATTCGCGATTTGTCTGGCCATTTTCTCCCAGTTAGATTCAGGTTAAACATTTCTTGCAAGAACACAGTTTCCTGCCACAGCATCACACCAGGAACATTATTGGTTTCGTTTTTTTAAGAACCTCGTAATGCCTGCTCTTCCTTGTCCCACCAGCACAACAGCAGCAATGACCATGACACCCACAACAGAGCCCCCATTTAGAAGATGAGAGAAGATGGTTCTTTGTGGGTAATCTCAATAGAATTAAGAAGACTTTGAAAAGGTGGTAAATAAGGTGACTACAAATGGGCTGTAACAAGTATGTATTTACAGACAGAGTAACTCCACATTACCTGATCTGATTTTTAGTTACACTTAAAGGTAAGAAAAGAATGGACTTGGGTATTTTACATGTAACATCAGATGTCTTGTAAAAATCTAGTGTCTCAGAGATTTTAAGTAAAACTGAAATGTCCTTATGATTAATCAACTGCTCATATGACTGTGACAACTGGTTGTCATCAGCTCCTCAGTCTTCCTCAACATCTCTCCAACTATTCTGGAGACTCTCAGGGCAGGTGGTGTCTACTAGGTGCTTTAGAATGACTCTATTCATGGGCTTTCCCTCTGAACCTCTTGTCAAGCCTTGGCCACAGATATCCCTGTAAGGACACCACTGCCTGAGCTTCCTGCCCTCAGTCATGCACTCTGCAACCTGTTCTCTGAATCAATCCAGTCAATGACTGGACCTCACCAAGCCTCTCAGGAGTATAGTTCTTTTTTTTGAGATGGAGTCAGGCTGGAGTGCAGTGGCACGATCTCGGTTCACTGCAACCTCCGCTTCCCGGGTTCAAGCAATTCGCCTGCCTCAGCCTCCCAAGTAGCTGGGACTACAGGCGCCTGCCACCACGCCTGGCCAATTTTTGTATTTTTAGTAGAGACAGGGTTTCACCATAGTGTTCAGGCTGGTCTCGAACTCCTGATTTCAGGGGATCCACCCACCTCGGCCTCCCAAAGTGCTGGGATTACACGCATGAGCCACGGCGCCTGGCCAGGACTATAGTTTTATAGTATAGTTTCTGGGTTTTAACCATCCTGCTCAAAATCAGGGTTTAAAATCAGTTCAACCATCAGGGCTCAAAATCAGTTTTTTGGGCATATAAGTATGGGAGGAGGGTGAGGCTGGTGTTATAAATTCAGAAGTCTTGCTGTCTTTCTCCACTTTCATTGTGTTCTCATTTTCATTAATCCTGTACCCAGAGTTTCTCTTTCCTCCAACAGCACATTATCTTCTTGCCATTAAAGCCTCCTATAGACATCACATACAGTAGCTACTTGGAGGGCAGGGTCTTACTCACCTGTGGCCTAAGCTCACCTTCAATAGAAACAACACAATCTAACCAAGACCAACATTCTGTTATGTGTGTTTCATTAGAAACCATTTCTTCAGGATATATATACCCATCTCTCTACAGATATAAACATAGTTACTATATAGATGTAAACTAAAAGATATATTTAAAATATAAATAAATACATGTTTTAGAATTTTATGGCCAAATATATTTGGGCATCATTGTGTTAAACACAATTGAATACATTTTTCTGTTGTTGCAGATGCTTTAACAGAATAGTGTGCATTGTGAATCTCCAAGAAAGAGTTATTGTTGCAGCATTTCTCTACTTACTGGAACAAGAACGCTTATTTCTTGGAGGAGCTTGTGGAACTACTGTCACTCCAAACCTGCTCGGGAGCATCACTTGCTTTAGGAGTTGTACTTACAGAGGATCTCTTTAATGAGGTCTAGCTGGGACTAGGTATGTTTTAGTGTCTTGTGCCAACTGGCTGATTTTGGAAGCTAAAAGAAGAATTAGCAGGAGGGTGAGTTGTCTTTTATTTAGAGTTTAAAAAACAGCTCCAGGGTGTGTTTACCCAGTAGGTTCTGCCCTACTAGTCATTAGATAAGAAAACCTTTTGTACTTTGTATGTTTTTATTTTGTGATCTTTCCCTAAAGAGCCAAGAGAGAGCTCTGTCATTCTATCAAAGATATGATAAAGTCTCTCTCTATTTCACCCCTTAGTTCACCGTTCCTTTATGGGAATTATTTATGTGAGAGACACTAAGCCTAGTTCTACGGAGGTTATGAAGGGACACAAGTCTTGTTTTCTTCTCGCAATGTTGTAATTGAAGTATAAATAGAAGCATAATTCGAGAATTACTACTTGTCCTTTCTCATCAATCACCACTCTTTAAGCGTGCCACTGGGATAATTCTAAAAGTGTTAAGTCCTTCCTCTCAATTTCTTCCCTGACAATATCTGAAAGGGTTTTAGGAAGTATAGTAATATTTGAGTTGTATGCAAATTTCCTCTGCAGGAAAACATGGAGACGGTGGCTGGGGTATCGGTTGCACACAGTCTAAACATTCCCTGCAGTCTTAATTAACCACACTTGCTTTCCTCTTGCTTCAGGCTGAGTCAGCCCAACCACCACTGAAGCCAGTTACCAGCCTGCATGATCACGTGATGTGTGACTACATCTTGGCCTGTGATAAAGGATCTTGTCTCTTGACCCACAGGAGTTTGTAACATTCTTTTAGTGTATACTGTCATTACTATTGCATTGAACCAAAGTAAATGAATGTCTACTGCCATTGTCATAGAAAAAGAGGAAGGAAGGAAGGAAGGAAGGAAGGAAGGAAGGAAGGAAGGAAGGAAGGATCGATCATCTGCTCCATGTAAACTCCCCTGATCCTCGCAGACGCGACTGAAGGATTTGTGCTTTCACAAAGCTTTGCATAGACCTACGCCTGGTTGTGCATTCTCTTCAGTCAGTCACTGTGGTAAGGTAGTAATTGCATGCCTGGGTTTAAATAATGATTCAACCCTTATCAATTGGCCATGTGAATCCAGGCAAGCTATTTAAACTTTGTAAACTTCTCTTGCTAAGCCCTTAACTTTGTACTGGCCTAGCCCTAACTACTCTAGACATATTAACTCATTGAATCCTTCTGACAATGTTATAGGATGGTACTTCATTAACCCCAATTTACAACCAAGGCCAAGTAACGTCTCCAGGGTTGATGTGTGCATTTCCTTGCAAGGGTGAAATGAGATAGACAATCAGTGTAAAACCCTTCTTAGCACAGTGCTTGGTCCATAGTTAGCACACCAAATTATAATTTTCATTCACTAGTTTTTAAGATGAAGTTTACATAATATTATAATGTGTTAGGCATTATTCTAAATGTTTTAGACATATCATCTCATTCAACTCTATGAAGTAGGTATAGTTTTCATGTCCATTTCACAGATGAGGAAAGTGAGGCACAGACAGGTAAGACATTTGCCCAGGGTCACACAGCTGTTTAATGGTAGAGACTAGATTGCATCTCAGAAAGCCTGCTTCAGAGACCACACTCTTAGTCTTTATACTAAATGATCACTAACATTGTTGTTTGTTTAAGTGTCTGTAGGCACCCATTTGCCCATGACTGTGGACAGGGACAGTTTCACAGTTTGTGACTTCCGTAAGCCTATACCACCACCCAATCCCTGTCACCTTCCACTACCTCCACACCCAGAACTGGGAGGTTCTAGGTGAATTTGTTGTCGAATGCATATGTATGCTAATAGTAACATATGATTTGATGAAGAAATTATTAGAAAACTCGTAGAGGTGGTAAATGTGAAATTTGTGCTTGAAATGAGAAAACAAGTTAAGGAGGTACTGGTAAGCACAATTTCAGTGAAATGCATGCAGGAATTCCTGGGCAAGAAAGTCACCAACTCCTGCTGAATCTTGGATAGAATGTTTTCTCCAGTGTGTCAGAGAAACTGGGTAAGTTTAGTTCCTTTATTTTGTGGCCTGCTTATGTGTATCTACACTGACAACAAACACTTGAGCTCTTACCATTAGCCAGATACTAAGTTAAACCCCTTACTTGCTTTCATGGATATTGTAATCCTAACTTAATCATTTTGACAGGCAGAGGAAGGAGGTCCTAACAGTATCCCTATTTTAGAGATAAGTAAACTGAGTCATGGGACCAATAGACTCAAGGTCACTTACTAGTTAGATTTTTTTTTTTGGGGGGGACAGAGTTTTGCTTTGTCACCCAGGCTGGAGTGCAGTGGCATGATCACAGCTCACTGTAACCTCTGCCTCCCAGGTTCAAGCGATTCTCCTGCCTCAGCCTCCTGAGTAGCTGGGATTGCAGGTGCACGCCACCACACCAGGCTAACTTTTCACATTTTTATTAGAGATGGGGTTTCACCATGTTGGCCAGGCGGGTCTTGTCTTGAACTCCTGACCTCAAGTGATCCGCCCACCTCAGCCTCCTGAAGTGCTGGGATGACAGGCGTTGAGCCACAGTGCCTGGCCAATTAGGATTTGAATCTACATCTTCAGTAGTAGAGCTCCTCTTACTGTTTCAATAGGAGCAATTCCAGGGGTCAGTGAAGTGAGGGACAAATTTCTGATGGCTTTGGTGAGTCCTAGAGTCTTGCTGGGTGCCCATCTCTTCTTGTCAATTTTTCTCAGTTGTTGACGTCCAGCCCTCTGATCTATGGAGTGCAGCCAAGAAAAGGAACTCAGGGTAGAAAGAGAGCCCTAATGGCAAGATACTGTTTGCTTCTGAAAGCTGTTCCTAAATACCATACCTACTGAATGCACAGAACGTCTTTGGTGTAAATACTGACTTAGACTGAGAAAGTTGTCTAAATTTACAGTACCTGAATCAGTTGTATGGCTTTACTCTAAAGTCCTCCATATTCTAATTTTTCTTAGTCTCTCCTTGGATTTTAATGCACAGAAATCTACCATCATGTTGATATAGTGGTATAGACCATGCCATAAAAATCGTCTTTGATGCCAATGGCAGACAAATGCGACTGTTTTTATTGGAGGGGGAGGGAAAATTGGCATCAGCTAGGAAGTCACTGTGTGTTCACTATCAATGACTTCAGTTCCCTCTGGTTGGCTGCTTCACAAATCCCCAAGCTCCATGAAACAACATAAGAAACAATAAAAGGAAAAAAAGCAAGGACAGGGTGATAAAAAGGCATCCAGAAAGATTTTCATAAATGCAACAGTACTTTAACAAAAAAAGCAATTTCATGTCTACTCCAGGTAGACACATAAAATCTTATGAACAAGTTCAAAGTCTCATTCATGCGGCTTTCTTGAAGATTCTTTTAAAATTTTAAAGGAAAGGAGTTGGATTGGAGGAAAGGGGGAGAAAATGACTTTTGGGGCCATGTGAGTTTGGAAATCAGGGAAAAGATTCTTTACATCTCCCCTCTTTAGAAGTGTCGTGAGTCTTGAAGCTCCCAACATTAGTGGTGTCTAGACGGAGGTTGCCTTGTCACGGGGCTCATTAGTATTCATCATTAATTCATATTTTCAAAGCAACAAAGGAGAAAACAGTAGTAGGAAGAATAAGAAAATGTCAAATCCTGGGAGTAACATTTCAGTGCAGTGTTGCAACTAAGGTTAGCGGAGGTTGTGCTGTTTAAAAAGTCAATCCAAACACAGGGAATAGAAGCAAGCACACTCTCTCTTTCCCACTTAATGCCAAATGCATTCTCCTAGGTTCCAGCCTGTCTCTTCCTATCTGGAAGCTTCCTTGCATCCCAGGCTCACCAACCAAGTCTCTGAGTCCCCGTTGAGAAGCTCATTTGGTAATCATGACCGCATACATTTATGAAGTGCATGTTTGTGCCAGGTGCAGTGCTTAGGGATTTACAGGATTATCTCATTTCACTTCACAACAACCCTATGAGGTCATGCCCACATTATCCCTTATTTTACAGGCAAGGTAACTGAAGACAAAAAGGGGACGTGCCTGGCCTGGGGTCACCCAGCTGGTAAATGTCATGGCTGAGACTCAAACCCAGGTAATCTGGCTCTAGAGACTGTGTGCGTTAGTGGGGGACATCTACCCTAAAGAGGACATTGCTCCTCCGGCCCCAGAGACCCTCCCTTCTGAAGGCTCATTCATACCCACCGTCTTCTCCTGTTTGACATGAACTGGTTTGGATTTTTGGTTATGATAGTATGGATTGAAAAAAGACCATATATTTAGCATCATGTTTCATGGAGCCTCCTGTCCTCACCATGGAGGTTGAAAATAACTTAGCCCAGTGAGATTTTTCCTCCTACAAATGTGATAATTCTGTACTTTCCCTTGATGAGTGGCTATATGTAAGCCTAATATTAATATATAAGAAGCTGTATTTTCAACTACCGTTTTATAAAGTATACATATTAGTAGGATATATGTGTTCTCTATTTCTTTGTTTTTTTGTCAATTCTTATACTAGTATATATTTCCACGACGCCTAACACCATTACTCCTAATGCTTTTTATTTACTTTTCCCACTCTCTTATTCTTCACTTTAGCAAGTGTCAGCAAACTTTCCTTGGGTGCTTATACCATGTTAGGCTCCAGGCTAAGAACTGGGAGAACAAGGATGAAAAGAGTAAGGTCCATGTATTCAGTGGCGGTTTCCCAGACAAGGGAATTGAAAGTTATCATAGAAAATAATAGCTAACATGTATTGACACTATTTGCCATTCTGAGCATGTTGCATATGTGTCTGTTCTTAATCTTTAGTTAGTTACTACTATGTCCATTTTACAGATGAAAAAACCAAGGCATAGAGAGGCTAAATCACTTGCCTGCAGACTCATAGCGAGCAAGAGGGCAGCTAGCATTGTAGGCTGAGGAATCTTGCTACAGGATCTGGGCTCCTAACCGGTCTGATTCATAAGTAAATTACACAGATTGGGCGTGGTGGCTCACACCTGTAATTCCAGCACTTTTGGAGGCCGAGGTGGGAAGATCACTTGAGATCAGGAATTCAAGACCAGCCTGGCCAACATGGTGAAACCCCACTTCTACTAAAAATACAGAAATTAGCTTGGTGAGGTGGTGCACACCTGTAATCCCAGCTACTCAGGAGGCTGAGGTATGAGAGTCGCTTGAACCCGGGAGACAGAGGTGGGAGTGAGCCGAGATCTCACTACTGCACTTCAGCCTGGGGGACAGAGTGATTGTTTGTATCAAAAATAAAAAAAGTAAATTACACAATTATATTTAGCAAAGAGAGCACTGGACTCTGCCTGCATGTCTCAGGCACAGATGGAGGTTTATATGTGAACTGGGGCTTGAGGGATAAAGGATAAGAAGTTAACCAGGCAGGCTGGGTGTGGTGGCTCACACCTGTAATCCCAGCACTTTGGGAGGCTGAGGCAGGTGGATCACCTAAGGTCAGGAGTTTGAGACCAGCCTGGCATGGTGAAACCACATTTCTACTAAAAATACAAAAATTAGCTGGGTGTGGTGGTGTGCACCTGTAGTCCCAGCTACTTGGGAGGTTGAGGGGGAAGAATCGCTTGAATCCAGGAGATGGAGTTGCAGTAAGCCAATATTGCACCACTGTACTCCAGCCTGGGTGGCAGAGCGAGACTTCTTCACACACAAAAAAAAGTTAACCAGACAGAGAAAATAGTATATTGCCTGGCAGAGAATACAGTCCATGCAAGGGCACAGGTGTCTGAGAAGACAATGTAGGTAAATAATTTACAGAGGTTGAATATAGAATGAGGGGGTGTGGAGGCATAAGACTACATGAGATAAGGATCGACAAAGCACATTGTCATTTACACAGAAAAGTGACTGGGCTATTTCGTGGGTAATGGGAGCTATAGAAGGCCCTATGTAGGAATGTGCACTCACTCAATTCTGATTATAACATTATCTCCATGGTTCAAAATGCAAATGAAATCAGGGATGTCAATCCTTTCAGGAAATATTTTCTGGTATTAGTTTTTATTCTTTTCCTTTATTTATTTTGGGAAATGTACTAGTCTATAAGAAGTAAATAGAGTATAGTTGAGAAATACAAATCTGCTTTAGGTTGTCAGTCTAAACAACATTTTGCACTGTCCAAGCCTGTAGGAATTAGTGCGGATGGAATAAGAGATGAGGTTAGTTGTGACCTGACTACAGAAAACAGCCTGGAAGGTTATAGGTCCCAACAATCCCTTGAAATGTGCTTTTAAAGAAAATAACGTGTATCTCTTTCTCTTACAGATAAAGTGTAGCCGAAAGACAAACAAACATGCTTAATTGAAGATGATCAGTTAGGATACAGTTAATTGAGGCCACACTGAGCAAACTGGTGGTGAAACAATTTATCCTGTTGTTTTAAGGTCCTTGATTTTATCTCCATGTGGATCTGTTAGTTTCAGCTAAGAGTTTTCATCTGTTGAGACAACTCTGATTGATTTGTAGTATGTGTTTTGAGAAGTCTTCTGAGGCTTTACCTATGGTCAATGAGGAAGACTGCTGTAATCCACTAGTAATGTCTGCAGAGGTCATAGGAAGGGTTAGTGGTAGCACATTTGCTAAGTGATTTCTATCCCTGGTCAACAAGAACTCTGATGCAACGTTACAGATATTTGGTGTCCTATTTTAACAGTGACCTCAAGATTTGGAGTTGGTGGAAGGGGAAAATAATGATGTTGCATGGGTGGTTCCCTAACACTGCCTCAGTACAGGGAACCAAACCAATGTCCATGTTCAACCCACAGTAGCACATATGACCACACTCATAGACAGTCACGCACCGTATGATGATATTCTGGTCAATGATGGACCAAATACATGGTGGTCCCAAAAGATTATAATTCTGTATTTTTACTGTACCTTTTCTATGTTTAGATGTATTTAGAGTTACCAATACTATTGTGTTACAACTTCCTACAGTATTCCGCACAGTAACATGCTGTACTGGTTTGCAGCCTAGGAGCAATAGGCCATACTATATAGCTTAGGTGTGTAATAGGCTATACCATCTAGGTTTGTGTAAGTACACTCTACGACGTTTGCAGATAAGAGAGCCTAACAGCATATTTCTCAGAACGTATCCCCGCCCCCCATAGTTAAGCAATGCATGATTGTAACTGTACAACAGATACTAGTATTGTGAGTTAATAGCCCCCTCCTGTATAAATCCAGAGGGACAAGGTTAAAACAATTCTGTTTAGTTAGTACAATTTGCTGAACTAGACTTTAAAACAAAATCTAATTTTAAATGGTACTCCAGTTTTCAGAATACATCCTATTTGTTCTATGTAGCTTAAGAGGCTTACAATGTGTGTGCATCTGAAACAGGTGAAATTACTATAGGAAATTTCCTTACGGCTGTTACATAGCCAGGGTTCTACTGTGAAAAGGCAGCATGGATGGCCTCTGAGTAGCTGAGTTGAAATAAAACATTTATAATTAGTGCAATATTATAACAAAGGTAGACATTAAGAATCTGCTTGGGTGTTAAGGGGAAATGATGTGGTTTTTTTTTTTTCTAGTTTATTTTGTAATTCGTGAGGTAACTCTAAGCTTTAAGTCTAAGTGAATGAAGGACAAATTCTCAAAACATAACATTTGCCTGTATTATTGCTGATTTTATCACCAGACTATAAGCTTTTCTTCTGAGAGATTTTGATTTATATACCCACCTGAATTGCATGTGATATGACTACTACCATACCACATACAATTTTCTTGCAGTTTCATATTAGGGTGGTGATAAGAAAATCAACCCTATAAACAAATGGAAAACACTTTGCCTTCTGAGAAGTTTCAGGCAGGAGCAGAGGAGAGATTTAGTGGGAAAATGAACCTAGCAAAACATATATTAAAATAGAATAGTAGGCAAGTTTATCAATTCATACTTCCTTTGACTCTAATTTTTTGTGTTGGCAAAAATCCCGTCCAAGGCAATATAAGAAAGAAGAGAGGGGGAGAGAGAGAGTAGGAGAGAGAGAAAGAAAGAGAAGGGAGGAAGGGAAAACAGAAGAGAGAAAAAGAAAAAAGAGGGAGGAAGGAAGAAAGGAAGGAAAGAAGGAAGAGAGGATAGAAGGAAGGGAGGGAGGGAAGTCCAAATGGGAAATATCACATTGAATGTAATAAAGCTGTCAATATTTGACAGATTTTGAACTGCAAAAAAGACATCTTCATATGTTTCGACCTAACAGCACTTAGTGACTTCCAAGCAGTTGGATTTAGGACATTTGCACAGACCCATCTGTGTTAACTGGCTCGGAGTCCAAGCCATGTGCAGACCGGTCTTTCCCTAATTGCATAAAGATTTTTGTATTGAGCACCTTTGAAAATAGCTCCGGCTTCCCAAGGGGCATCTTTTCTTGGTGCCTGTGACCTCTAAAGAGAAACACAAATCACAGGCAGAGAAGTAGCTGTTTAAACATCCTTTGATTTCCCCTCGTCATTTAGTAAATGCATTAAATTAAGCTGCAGATGTTTTGCTGTCAACACAACGCTGTATTATGGTGTGTTATTTTCCTGATAGAAACATTTTATATACTGTAAATAAACACAGTTTTGTTAATTAGTTAATGAATTATTTTTTAATGCTCCATTAGGCTTTAGGGAAAAAATAGCGCAAGCTATTGAAATTTCTCATTTTTAATAAACAGACCTTATGGTAAATATAGAATGCCTAATATCTGGTGAAATGGTAGCCCTTACAGGAATAATTATGGCTCCAGCTCTCAGTTTTAAGTTATTATGTGCTGCTTAGAGTATTTTAGGCTTGGGGATTAAGGTTTGTTAGAAATGCCCAGGATTTACCATAACATCTTGAAGGGAGGGAGATACTAGGGGTGTGCTTATTTTATATTTTAGTTTTCTTGCAACAGAGGGGTGTTTTAAACAAATGGCAGACAAATTGCGAATTCTGCACTTCAAGTCCAACTCATCCTGAGAAATGCCAGAATTTTAGCAACACAACAAACCCGCAAGTCTTCTTCGTTCTTGAGAGTCATGCCGTTTTCCTCCAAACAAGGACGAAAGGCTCTTTGCTTGTGGAGTGTCTCAGTCTAGCAGTAGATTGGAAAAATGTCCAAGCAGGGGACTCGAGTTCTCTCCCGGATGAGTTCATTTCAATAGTCACTGTGTTTCATCGGATGCAGCTGGTTACATTTTTAATAGGCAGATGGCTAATTTTACAGTTCCAAGCCAATCTCTCATTGGACAACATCCAGAAAGCCCGTGGTAGGGTGATGCCCAGCAGAAAGTTCAACAGGACACTTGGGGGGAACATATGCTAATGTCAGCCCTTTTACTTAAACGTCTTTAAAAAGAATATTCAGTGCTAAGCTGAGGGATTTTCACAGACTCAAGCCTAACACCAGATGGGTGGCCAGCTATGAAGTCCTTAGGGCCTGAGCAAATGCTCTTAATCTGGCTTGGATGGTCAGAGAATCAAATAGCACCAAACCAGTAATCTCTGAGTGATTTTAAAAAATGACAAAGGTGTATGCACTTGCAGAAATGACCTGGCTAACTAGAGAAGCAAGTTTTTCTTAATAGAAGCCCATGGCGTTACTAAAGCCCTGTGGTCCTATGAGTACCTCGGTATCCCGACCTCCGTTTTGGGTGCCCCTCCCCATCTGACCTTTATGGAGTTACACGAATGGATGTCCATTTACCTCCCCCCAGGTGACAGCCCCTCGCCTCCAGGGTCAGAGGGGGCGGAATGTCTGTTGCAGTTAAGCATCCTTAGTTTTAAACTGTTTGGAAATCTCTCTCTCCAAGGAAATGGCTATTTAGACATCTTAATTAAAAGGGAATTTGGAAATATCTCCCGTTTTGCAGTGCATGTAATCAAGCATTTCTTTTTCTCTGCAGAAGGACTTTGGTTGCCTCTTCACAAAAGGCTTTGAAATGTCCTAAAACAATCCCCCGCAGCTCGGGGTGGGGGTAGGGGCGGGAGAGAGAGAGAGAAGAAAAAAAAAAAACCAAAGCAAAAAACAACAAACATTTTCTGGGAGGTGATAAAAGTCTTGGAGGCAAAGTATCCTTATTTTATCCCATGTGATGAATTGCCATAGGGTGGCTGGAAAACTATTTAAGAACCACAATGGCAAATGCCGTTGTTTAAATGAGGCAAATGCTGTTTACCTCTAAGCAAAATAAAAGCTAAGGATCAGAAGAAAAAGGGGATCAAAAGATCTTTCTCCAAACAGATTTATAAAAGAGAGTGATTTTTAAATGATTTCAACTCCTACTTTATAAAAATATTTTATGAGGCACTTTTCTGAAAATAACATGCTTCTGAAGAGTTTGCCTCCTCAAATCGCTTCCTGAAAATGGTGGCTTTACTTTCATGCGGCACAATTGCCTACACAAGACCTTCTTTAAAACAATGCAAAAGAAATTTGACAAAGCTAGTAACTCCGCACAAGGAAACTGGGCTTTTTTTTTTTTTTTTTTTTTTTTTGCCGGGAAAATAACCTTCAAACCTCAAACTAAATCTGTAAATGCTTCTATCAAATTTTTCTTTCAAGAACCTGGAAAGCGGTTCGTTTTGTTTTATCGAGCAGATTGTGAAAAGAGTTTTCTTGCAGAGTTTTTGTTTTATAATCAAAATAATTCAAGGGAAGTGACACGACTTTTCTTTTGAGATTTTTTTTTTTTTTTTCTGGACAAAATCTAGCAGAGGGAGAAAGAGAAAAAAATCTAACCAAATCCAAGACTTGCAGACAAAAGTTACACACAATCAGAAAACCCTCAAAGATAGGTATAAATTATTCTGTCACTAAATTAAAGTATTGGTAGAAGAAAAGTCTTAAAAATGTAAAATGAGTACTAGCCAAATACCTTCATAGTTAATGGAATTATGGAAACTTCTCTCTGGTGTGAACACCCCCAAACACATTTTAGATTTATTTTTAAAGTGTAGTTTAAAGAAACTTTATACCATTTACAAAAAAAAAAAAAAAATAACTTTGAAAGGAAAAGAGCCAAAAGAAAAGCAGAAATTAGGGCAGTTTTTAAACTACAAGCCAACTGTTTGCTCTACTTTGCTTTATTTATTAGTTCTCAAGGTATTTAAAACTTGAGCATTAAAACTGCAGAAGAATTTGCAAATGAATGCAGTTGCAGTTGTGAAAATATAACTCACAGCTGAATGTGGGTTATTCAGACAAATGGCTGCTTTGTTCGAGGAGGGGAAGTAAAGTTCTGTGTTAATTTATTACAAACTGCAGCATTTCATCCCTGATGTCCAGGCAACAATGTTTTTTATTTCAAGTAATTTATAAGCACTTCCCAGAGCACTTAGCGGTGATGTCCTTGGCTGTTTTGCTCCCAGAGACGGAGTGTATATGTATTTACTGTGGGAATTTGTTTTTAATAAAACTGTTGTAAGGCATTTTTATTCCTCTGCTTTGTTACATTAAAAACATTCGCTGCATAAGTAATGTATTTTATTCCAAGTTGAAAGGCAGCAGATCACAGCCGGCAACTGTATTGGGGGGTAGAGAATAATGACGAGAAAAGTAATGTTTAAAGCGAACCAGACCCTTTTCTGGGTTGCTCTAGGTGTCTCTTTGCCTCTGCATTTAAGGGAAGCAGCAATTAGATGACCAAGGGCCCAGGAAAAGTATCTAGGGGGTCCCAGGATGTGGGCACTCTCGTAGAATGGAGAATCAAAAAGAGAAGAGTAGACTAAGGTGCAGCGAATGTATGTTTGTGTGCTCCCGTGCAAGTGTGCATAAACATGCACACGTGTGTGTGATCAATGTTATAAGTTCTTATAAGTTCATGATTCCCCTGTATCTCCCACAGTCAGTTCACGACCCTAGATAATCCAAAATTGGCCTTTATTTCAATAATTAAGGAAAACAGATATTTGCCTTTGTATGTACACATAGACAATTTTAAAAATCAGATTATGTGTGGTAGCAAGAAATTATGGCAAGTTTTCAACTTCAGTGAGAGAATCGTGGAGCGATCTAAGAGTTTCAAGGGTCCTGTCCGGGGAGTAGCTGTTCTGCTGATGCCAGGAGTCTTTCTGGAGATCCCAGCATTTCAGTGGCCTTTAACCATTTTTCTTTATCAAGGGGGATGAGTTGGTTAAAGTCATAGCTCATTTGTCAACCTATTTTATCGATCTATCATCTATCTATCTATCTATCTATCTATCTAATCTATCTATCTATCTATCTATCTATCTAATCTCTCATGCAGCTTTATCATCCTTAAAACTTAGAGAGGGAGAAAATAATTTGTGCCAGTCCTAACAGCTGATGCTATAGGAAGTTGATAGATAATTTACATACGGATGTGTTTGCAACAACAGAAATGTACTATCTTTAACATGCATCACATGGTGCTTTACACGTGAACACAGTTAATGCAATCTTGTGCTCCAATGGCAAAGATTGTAACAGGCCTTGCAGCCTACTGAAGTAATAGGAGTTATATAAAATAGAGCCTCATAATTATCTAGACACATTTGAGAAGTTCTTTATAATTTGAAAATTGCTTTGACTTTTAAAAAGAAATTTGATGAGCAATTACTCTATAATAATAGATTTTTAAACTTATTATTAAAAAAAAATAACGAGAGAACTGTTTGAACAAATTACCTTTAAGAGAATGTAGCTTTTTTTGTTGTTGTTCCTCTGTCCACTAACTTTTCCAGAAGTGAGAAGTAAATTAAAATACAGATTGCTGTGTTAATTAGCCATAAAAATAATATTTATTATTTGTAAAAGGGCCATGAAAATAAGCACTGGCCTGTGGGCTAGGGAATCGAAAGAAATTAGGAAGCAGATCTAATAAGAATCAGACCTTGGTGTTTAATGCAGACTATTTCTCTTCTCATCCAGTAACAATCCCTAAAGAAGAAGAATGATAAATACTTTCTCCTGTTTCTTTATTTAAAAATCAACTTTTTTTTTTTAAGACCAGCTCCATAAAGCTTTCCTGACTTTATTCATCTTTTCTGACTCCTAGGCTGGGGAGTGTATGTGTGCATATATGTAAACTTTCAGGGCTGGGAAGGCCTTTAAGGGTCACAAGGCAGTCCTTCCTCTAGGCCTTGATTGTCTCATGTGAAAGTGGGTAGGTTACCTCAGGAAGAAAGAGGAATGGGCATTGGGAATTCTCGCAGAACACGAGTGTGGAATAGAGCTGGGCTCAGGAGATAGATCCAGGCTAGACAGAGATCTGCACATTCTGAGGTTCTTGCAGGGCCCATCCCACAGCCTTGCCTCTGGGGCTTCTAACAGCTTGGGTCCCTTGGATAAAATAGGAGTCGTGTGTTTTTCCCTTAGTGAAGAAATCAACTTAAGAACTAGTAATATGAAAATAATGTTCACAGTTTTTTAAAAAAAACGAGAGAGAGAAGCCGGGCACAGTGGCTTATGCCTATAATCCCAGCCCTTTGGGAGGCTGAGGTGAGAGAATTGCTTGAGCCTGGGAGTTTGAGACCAGCCTGGGCAACACAGTGAGACTCCATCTCTATTAAAAAATATTTTTTTAATTGTTTTTAAATGAGAGAGAAAGAAAACAGAAAAAGATAACACATCTATTCCAGAATTGGCAGTGACAGTTGAGCATATTCAGCTGACATTGGAAACAATTATCTATCAATCAAATGATCCTCAATTTAAAATTTGTCCAAACAAATATTTACCGTGTATGATGAATCTTAGTGCTTCTGGAAGGAATCTGTTCATTTAGTTTTAGTAGGCAGAACCATTCTGCCTACTAAATACTAGTTAGCAAGGAAAAGGGAAACTCATGAAGTTAAAGGGGCTTTCCTTCAGAGCGTGGAAACCCTGACTCTCTCAACCATGTGTTCTAATGCAGATCCTCTGCAGTAGGGGTAGAGTCCTCTGTGTATAGGTGGCAAGCTCTACAGGTTGACCACTTCGGCTCCCAGCCTCCGATCCGCCCCCTACCAGCTGGGTGACATTGGGCTGGTGACTTTACCATCTTTCTGCTTCAGTTTTCTTATTTGCAAAATTGGAATGATAATGATAATAACATCTACCTTATAGGGATGTTATAAGACTTAAATATGTTATAAGGTATTTTCTGTGTCAACAAAGCTTGGCATATTGGACATGCCTTAGTGTTACGAAACACTATTACTTCAAGGCAGAATCTGGGTTAACACATGTCATTGAATTGAGTAACACCCATATGGAAACTTGACTTGGAATTTTGCTTAGTAATAGGACACTTTTCTGCCCCATTTTCTCTTTTCTAAAGTGTTTTTTTCACCAACCATGGTGGCCAAGCTCTTTTTTTTTTTTTTTTAAATTCTGTGTCTCCCTAGGCCTTTTGTTTTCTCACTTTGTATCTTCCTCTTCCTGAACAGGTCTCTGGAACTTTGCATTATCTCTAGACATCCTCATTCCAGCCCTATCTGACTCATTTGCATGTGTCATTAGCATGTATTTTGTGTGCCCCTCTCTTAACAAATCTTAGAAAAGGGATGATGGTGCTATAGAGGTCCCTAAGGCATGACTGGGAGGTATTGCAGGGGGTACAGGAAAGTATTTAGTCTTTTCCAAGTCACTCTGGAGGAAACAGATTTTCAAGGTTCAGAGCACAGAAGCAGACCCTGTTAGCTTCTTGACAAGTTCAGGGGACTCAATGTTGCCGAAAGGGTCAGAAGAAAAATGTCCCTTAGGTGGCTGATGCTTCTGCCTCGATCAAACTCTGGAGTGGCAATTGCCGCGATGAGGGGTAAATGTGGACCAGGATCAGATCCTCGGGCACCTGAGTCACTGAGGTTTGTTCTATTTGGGCCTCTCCTCTTAGTTTCTCTGGGTTTTATTACAGTATTTTCTCTTCTCCACCATTATGGACACCTGTCAAATCCATTTACATGCTGGTGCAAAGAGCTGATCCCGTGTGATTTGGTGTCTCTCTGAAGGATTTGGGTTTCAACAAGGTGCAATGATTGCCTCTAGATTACAGGACCAGGGTCAAAAACTGGTAGAGTATATGACATATTTGGCCCTTACATGTCTTTGGTTCAGTCCACATTGCAACACCAAAAAACAAACTGATACTAACCATTGGTACAATTCCCATGAATGTCTGGATGTCTGGTCTCCCTTGAAGAATCCCGGCCTGCCTTCCTTCATCTTTCCTTTCACTGCATCCATATGAAACCTTGAGCTGGAATTTTGCTCAGTAATAGGACACTTTCCTGCCCATTTTCTGCCCAGACCTTTGGTTTTAAGACCCTCTTTTTATCACATTTTCATTTCAAATGTCTGCCATCTAAGCCCAAAGGAACAGAGGCCCTCCACCATCCTAGATACTGGGGATCTCCATAAAGAGGCTGGCTGGCCCAAAGTGACCCACTAAGTTATGATGTTAATATGTTTGGACTTTTTACTTTCTATTTTTGGTGTTTATTATAAAATGTGTATTTGTATATTTAATGCACATAATGTTTATGTAAACACATCCATATTGGCATGCATGTTCACACACTTCTGATGGATGATGTTCATGATCTAACATGGAGACCCTTGCTGCTACACTACGGTGTACTTTGGAACAGATGTTAAAACGTGAATGCATGCAAACACATGTTAATTCATGAATAACAAATGAGCCAGATGGAGCTGTACCAAGGATGCCAAGAGATAGATAGCTCAAGGAAGCAGAGACAAGCACCAGAAGAGAGAGAGATGAGAAGAGGAGAGGAGAGGAGAGGAGAGGTGAGGAGAGGAGAGGAGAGGAGAGAAAAGAGAAGAGAAGAAGAGAAGAGAAGAAGAGAAGAGCCCAAGTAATTGTAAATATGATCCTTAAAAAAACCCAGCGGTGAAGGAGGTCTGGTGGGAAGGGCATGTTATCTCCCAAGTCAAACACCCCCAGAGGGAAAGAGGGTTTGGTACTGGGCTACCGACTGTGGTGGGCACCCCGCTTGAAAAACCAGTGCTGGGCCAGGGAGATCCTGGAACCTGGTGCCACTGGGTGCTTTCCCCAACACTGGGCTGCTTTCCTGATGCCATTCCAGGTTGGGCGCCGAGCTTCTTTTCCTCAACGTGACTTCTCTTATCAGTCTGGAATTCTCTTAGCCATGGAAGTAGCACCACATGGGTAATATTGAACTCCCATTTTGTAACACACATAGAATTCTTGATCAATCAATGTGAAAGTGGAGAAAGCTTAAAGAACATCTATTCCTATAGGACATTTTATGCAATGGGAAACTTTTGAGAGCTTAAGCAATGTATCCAGGGTCATCAGTGAGCCTTCTTTGCTGATAAACATGGTTATTTTAGGTTTCTGGGAAGTGACCAGTTATTGCTGCATCTAGAAAAAGAGGGTGCAGTTCTTAAAGACCACCAATAAAAAAATATGAAAAAGTTTTCCAGGCTGGCTGGCTCACGCTTGTAATCTCAGCATTTTGGGAGGCCAAGGAGGGCAGATTGCTTGAGCCCAGGAGTTCAAGACCAACCTGGGCAACATGGTGAAACCCCATCTCTATAAAAACTATAAAATTTAGTTGGGCTCGGTGGCACACGCCTGTAGTTCCAGCTACCCAGGAGGCTATGGTGGGAAGATCACCTTTGCCTAGGAGGTCGAGGCTGCAGTGAACCATGATCACACCCTCTGAACTCCAGCCTGGGCAACAGAGCAAGACCCTGTCTCATAATCTTGGAATGTACCACTTATTAGGAACCCATTCGTAGTATTTCTACATTTAATTTACATTTAATGTAGATTTAATTCTACAACAATTAAATCAGGTTCCTTGCTCATCTGCCTGGTGAGTCCAGGTCATCACCCATCTGGTTGGTTATTTTCAGGAAAGAAATGTTGAACAGCACAAAATTCTAGGAAGAGCACAGCGGATAAGCAGAAGGCTTTAGGGTCAAATGAACCTGGGGTCAAGTTCTAGGTCTGCTTGTTATTCAGGGTCTGACCTCTGTTAAAGAAATCAGTTTTTCCATCTATAAGATAGAGATAATGATAATACTTATCTCATCAGGCTTTCGGGAAGATTAAATGAGTTGCTATAGGTAAAATGTACAGTACAGTGTCTAGCACATTGAAAGAGCTCAATAACTCGTAGACATTTTGAGATGCAAATTAGCTTCATGATGTCAACTCTCTGTTGAATCGCCCGTTGGGAATTAATGGCAGGGAAAGCTTCACCAGCATGTCTTCTGCAGTTTCTGAGGGGCTAGGGTTGCTCTTCTTCATTGACAAGAGTGATATACTCAAGACACCCTGTCTTTTACAAATGAGTGAAATCACAGTTTGACAAGTTGAGGTCCAGGAAGAGTCCAGTCTCCTAGAAGAAAGACTGATGACCAGAGATTAACTGAGCAGGGGCTACTGCTCATAAACGTGCCTAACCACAGCATAGGTCTACAGACCTTGAATTATCCATACACCCATCAATAAAGAAGTCATGCTTTCTTTCAGAAAGAGAAATTGGGTGTTCTATGGGACACAGTATGCTCTCGGTTCTGGCCAGAGCAACTAGCCTTTGATTTACAAGAACCTTTTAGGGGGCAAATAACTGATTTGTATTTTGGTATGAAAAGGCTTCTTGTCAGGAGGCTGAGGCAGGAGAATCACTTGAAACCGAGAGGCAGAGGTTGAAAAAAAAAAAAGACTTGCCAGGTTAAGAATCACTTCCCACCCCCACCCCAGCCTTTTTTTTGTTTTGTTTTTCTATCTCCTGTCTTTTCCCCAATTCCTCCTCCCTCTGTCCCCAGGAAGTTTGTTAGGACAGGTGAAGACCTCTGAATATGGTCCTGAACCCATATAAAAGGTTGGGCCAGAGTGCTGCCTCTGAGACACCACCTCACCTTCTGCTGTTGCACTCCTACTTCCTCTGTGGCTTCACCTTTGGGTGCCACCCCTGTAAAGGGACAGACTGGGAGCACCCTCCCCCGATCACCTCCTCCTCATCTTTGAACAAAGTTGCCCTCCCCTATGCTCCAACTCAGGTCCCAGGGCTCCAAAGCAGCTCCCTCCTTTCCATGAGGAGCCACCCCTGCTGCTTGGCTGGCCCTTGAGCCTGGGTTACCTGGTACTTGCTCTTGGGCAAGGGTATGAGCTCACAGGCCAGCGGTGAAGGAGGTCTGGTGGGAAGGGCATGTTATCTCCCAAGTCAAACACCCCCGGAGGGAAAGAGGATTTGGTACTGGGCTACTGACTGTGGTGGGCACCCCGCTTGAAAAGCCAATGCTGAGCCAGGGAGATCCTGGAACCTGGTGCCACCGTGTGCTTTCCCCAATGCTGGGCTGCTTTCCTGATGCCATTCCAGGTTGGGCGCCGGGCTTCTTTTCCTCAACGTGGCTTCTCTTATCAGTCTGGAATAAAAAATTCTAAAACCCCATTAACTAGTAATCACTCAGGGCCAGTGAGGGCGCCTCCACCACCCCAGGAATATCCAATTAGCAAATCATGATCCGGCCCTCCAGTGAAAGAAGTCAGACCCATTATCTGTGATGTCCCCAATTAGAGTGTTTATTCATGAAAGACTGAACTGAGCTGGCCGGGCCTTACGGCTCCTTCCTTCCCAAAGACTCGCCAGATTAAGCATCACTTCCCACCCCCACCCCAGCCCCCCAGGCCTCCCCCACAGTCTGCCCAAATCACGAGGAATTCGGCTAGCAGCAGGATGGAAGAGTCAAATTCTTCAGGTTTGGTCATGCCTGACTTGAGTTCTATGTTTTGTGTGCCTTTTGTGGGGGTGGGAAAATAAATGAGTGGCGCCCTGAGCGTGGCTGTGATTTAGTTAGTATTTATCAATCTCATTTTAGCAGTAAATCTGGCATTTATCAGACACTGAGAATGCCCCAGGTGCCGGGGTCTCACTCCTTTCCCTTCCTGCTTTCTCTTCTCACTTGCAATGGATTATGTTTTAAGTGCATAAAAATGTGGAACAAAAATTCATCTGCTTTTAGGGCTAAAATGATCCTTGGTAGTTTGGTAGTTTAACAACTCCTTCCCTTCCTTTTACAAGTGATGAAACATAATATTATTAGGTTTGGTTGATTTATAAACTTCTCCATTTGTATATACCCAGTAATATTGTAATATGCCCATGTAAAAAAAAATGCTCATCTAATACAGATATCATGAAGTAGAAAAATCAAGCAACATAGTTTTTACTAGGCAGATGATCTTAGTACAATCTCCTCATTCTGGAAAAACTGATCAAGGGAAAGAAATATTCCGATGCATTCAAAAGAACAGCAATTACTTTCTGCTTGATGATGAGATAATATCTCAGCCCCCAAAACATTCTGAGCAGGACATTTTAGTATTCGCCATAGTGTGCATTTCCTTCCAACATCGGGCCTCTGAAGCCAAATCTTTTTCCCACTAGAAGGAAAATTATATTCCTCACCATCTTTCCTGCTCAGGCAAGTTGCTTGGGGGAATTAGGGAGCATTGCTCTCCACCAAAACTTGTGTCAGGCTGCTGCGAAAACACAATCTGTCTGTTTATATTTCTAGAGCCAAACACGGTGTTTTCTATAATTCTGATTAGCATCTACTTGGCCCCTTCCTTGAAGTATTCTCCGTGGAAATGTTCCAGATACAAATCTGTACGCTCCTACAGTCAGTGGTATGCTAGAGCCGGCCTGTACGAGCTTGAGAGAGCTGATGGGTCAAAATTACAGGAAATTTGCAAACTGATTTTCAAACACAACAGTTATTAAAATTTAAATTATATAAACTTCCCATTATATGAACGATGTGAAAAACGAAGGCAATAATACTCAAAACTTATTCCTTCTTGATTATTTTACTACTTTTTACTGGTTATACTGTATATGTTCTTGAAGTTTTTGTATCTATTGGACCTACGTAGAGGAAATGCTATAGAATGGTGTGCTTCTGTAACTGAGAATCTTTTCCCAACTAGCAGTGTCTCAACTGGTAACTTGAAAGCAGCCGTAGAGGGAGTATTTACATCATGGAAATCAGAAACTCTACAAGTCAGCACTCACCCCCACTATCTCCAGAGCCAGTTGTTAAACATTTACCAGCAGATTATTGGATGCAATCCTGTCTGTTGAGTGGAGCCTGTAAACATCAGAAGAACCCCCAGTGTGGCCAGTGTGATGGTTCACTCTGTACCCCTCACTCACTGGCAGTGTTGGGCAGGTACTGTACAAGTGAATTTTATACGCAAGGGAACCGTATCTATTCAGTATCAAGTTCTTTATTACTGTACTTTGATTATTTTTAGTGGATGCTTTTTCCAAATCATATCACATAATTTGCTGCCTTTCAAACAGAAATTTTGACAATATTTCAATATGTCTTGAGCTAGGAGGTACGTAAGCACCACCGTGGCTTAGTGCTGTATTGTAATGATATCCTCACGTACATGAAGATATGTTTATTCACTATGCTAAATGACCTAGACATCTATGAATTCTTAGCTGTTCTTTCTGCTTTGATTGGTTTTTTAAACAGTCTTCGGGATTAGTGGAAAGATGTCAGCTGTCACTCATCCTTTTTAATTACACAAATAATATATGAATTCACATTTGTAGTGAATGATTTGAGCAATACATTGATTAAGAAGAGAAAGTCCTTCTGAAACTATTTTCTATTCTCTGCCCAGAAATAATCCTTATTACATTTTGATGTGTTTCCTTCATGATCTATACAAGCATACATGTTATTATATATAATACATTTTTATATTATATATGCTTGACAATAACATACATGGAAATCATAATCACATATTCTGTGGCAAGATTTTTTTCATTTACATATTGAATTTTTTCCATGATAGTATATGTGTTGATTTCTGTCATTCTTTATAATAACTTCAGGATCTCAAAACCTTTAGTGAACCATTCCCCTACTGATGGGCACTTAGGCAGTTTCCATTTTTGTTTGTTACAAACAAAGCAACGTTTAATATCCTTGTTCATATATCTTTGGAAACATGTATATGTATTTATGTAGGATAACTTTCAAGTAGAATTTGTGTGTCATAGTTCCTTTCATTTGTTCTTGTGACCTCAATAAAGTTTACTAATATTGCATCAATATACTTTAATATTATACCTATGAGTAAAAAGGCTCTGAACAAAGCCCTGATATGAATAAGTAATTACTGTTAATAATAAGATTCAAAGGCCGGACACACGGTGGGAACCTGTAATCTCAACTTCTCGGGAGGCTGAGGTGGGAAGATTACTTGAGGCCAGAAGTTTGAGACCAGCTTGGGGAGTACGGTGAGACCCTGTCTCTATCAGAAAAAAAAAAAATAGATAGCCTGGCATAGTGGCACACACCTGTTGTCCCAGCTACTTGAGAGGCTGAGGTGGAAGGATGGCTTGAGGCTGGGAATTTAAGGCTGTAGTGTACTATGATTGTGTCTGTGAATAGCCATTGCACTTCAGCCTGGGCAATATAGAGAGATCCTAACTCTAATAAATAAATAAATAAATAAATAAATAAATAAATAAATTTTCATGGATATTAGAGGCTATTCACCAGCTCTCCTCTGGATAAGTAAGCTGGTGCAGAACATATTTGTTTGAAGGTGAAGAGGAAGATCTCCAGGATCTTACCCTTCCATCATGCTCCAGCTGCCTTCCACCTGTCCTTCTCCACTTCTCCATGCCTCAGGGCTTTCTCTGATATCTCAGAAAGCCATTTTGCCTAGGAAGAGTAGGCCCAAAGTCCTGGGGTATTAACAGCCCCCTGAAGCAGGTCTCAAACAGTGGCTGAAGTTGATGTATAAACACCCCAGCTCCCTCACTACGAAGGTGGCTCATTCTGAGGCCTGGGCTTTATACCATTCTTTGGAGTTTCCCCATAGGATTGAGCTCCAGTTGCTGTTTCCCCATAGGATTGAGCTCCAGTTCTTATAGAACCAGTTGCTGGTTCTATAAGAAACTGTCTGCTGGTCACCTTTCCTTCCCTAGATCACTTCCCTACTCCTCCACAGGGACCTTCTGCAGCTCCCAGATAAATTCTCTGCACTTGAATCCTTGTTTTTGGGTTGCTTCTGGAGGAAACCAAACTAGAACGGCCTGTCTTCCCAGTCTGGTGATTATGGCAGTCTCAGCCCCCAAAATGAGATGTTGCTAAGCAAACATAATGCTTTATCTCACTTGTTGCAAGAGACAAGTACGCTCTTTATGAACTAATCAAGTTACGTCTGGCTGCCCTTGTACAAAACTTTGGGACATGATTTGACCGGCAGGGTGTGCTGATTAGGATAATAATGTGTTGCATTTTAATAGACATTCTCTCATGGAGGAAAGACAAATAGCCTCACACTGTCTTTCTTCCCAGTGCACTTGATAGAGAAAGCTCGTGGTCCCTTGAGAGTACTGGGCCTACATTCAGAGCTGGGGGAACTTGGGTGAAACTGAATCAGCTTCGCATAAGAATGGGAAGCCTTGAGGCTTTGTTGACCAGTAAGCCAAAATCCAGGCAGCATGGACTTCCTCATAAGTCAGTGTTCCCCTGCCTGAGGCTGAAGCCTGGCACAGAGGCACATCACATCATCCCTGGGTCAAGGTCAAAATGCCCCAGAGCACTTTGCTTTCAGGGGACATTTAAGGGAAAGCTTCAGAGTTGTTTAAAACTTGTCAGAAAAACTTATAACTTCTCTGAGCTGACAGGGCCTTTGGTTAAAACTGTCCCTTTTTCTCTCCTGAACTGGGGCTTCAACCAGCTGCTAGTGACTATCAACTTCTCTATCATTTCACTTGTATTCATTTATTTTTCTTGCTTTAAACAGCACTTAGATGCCCCTGATAAATGGACCCCAAAATAACAATCACAATCATAGTAAATCTTCATTAAATGAGGTACGAGGCATTAAGTTTTGTGATTCACATGCATTAACTCCTTGATTCCTTGAAATAACACTCAGATAAGACAAATAAGATGATTATTATTTCCATCCAGGTGAGAAAACTGAGGCACAGTGAGGTTTAGTAAGTGGCCTAAGGCCACAAAACTAGGAAGTGACAGAGCTGGAATTTTATCCCAGGTGGTCTAACTTCACAGCCCAACTCTTAACCCCTCTAGGTGCATAAACTGGGGGAATCAGACCATTCTTGCTTTATAGGCTTATTCAGCTTATTTAACTGTGTGACCTTGAGCTAATCATTTATCTGGGCGGTGCAGAAAGTCTCTGAGCTTGAGTTTTTCCAATGCAGATGATGATAAAACCTCATGGGGGTTGTAAGGATTGCAGGGGCTGTGTATGGACAGCCGTGGCAGGTAGTAGAGGAGGCATCCTATAAGATGTAGTGATTATGATTGTTATTGTCTTATTTTCCATCTACACATATGCATTCTATCTTCCAGTCATACTGAAGAAGTGCTTGCTCCTCTCTAAACACATGGGCCAGTCTTGCAACTGCCTGAAATGTTCTTTTCCTCCTCTCTCTGACGATCTCCTTTAAGGCCCAGCATAAATGTCACCCTCTCTGAGAGAACTCTGTAAATTTCCCTGGAGTCATGTCTTCATCAGAGATTCCAGCTAGCAGTAGGTAGCTTGCTGTTTAAGAGCGTAAGGTCTGGAGATAGAGTGTTGAACTTCAAGAGCTCCACCTCCTCATAGGTATGTGATGTGGAACAAGTCCCTTTATGTGGAAAATGAGAAAATTATAGCACCTGTCTCATAGGATCATCATGAGGCTTAAATGAGAGAAATTATGTAAGAGCTTAGCATGGGGTTGGGAGCATAGTAAGTGTTCAGTAAATATTCTTTATATTATGTTAGCACTATGAATGTGCCTATTATATCATTGACTACTTGCTATTATCATGCTTATTGAGAGATGGTCTTTATTCCCACCAGACAACAAACTTCTTCAAAATGGAAATAGCGTCTATTTCTTCTTTTGATTTTTGCACCTACTTTAATGCCTGGAATATAGTAGTCCATTTGATGTTGCATGGGTAGATAGATGAGTGGGTGGATGGATGGATAGTTAAATGGATGGTTGGAGATTGTTGCCTGGTTTAATGGATAGACCAAGGCGCTGGGTCATCTTTGCCAACTGAGATACACTGATTGTCACATCAGGAAAAGGAGGGCATGAAGGGTACGGAAATAAGCTCCCAAACTCTTTAGTTTGAGCCAGGGATGACAAAGGAGATAAACAAAGCAAAACAAAACAAAACAAAACAAAAACCAAAAAAACAAAACAAAAAAAACCCAAGATGGCTGGCAGCTCCACACTGGATAAAAAGTTGACTTAAACTGTCCCAAGGTACCTTTCACTTCCAAACATTTGCCTTTCCCCACCTCCAATCATAAAAATATGAAAGTCTTATTCAGAGACCCACTTGTCCTGTGGAGCGGCCAGATTTGCCATCTGAGCGTCAGAAATGCCTCGGACAAATCTTTCCTCAGGCAAGGAAATAGACAAATCAGGGTTTGGGCTTAGGATCCTCTTCCTGATTCTTCTCAGGCAGGAGGCTTGAGGAGCCGACAGTTTTACAAATAAGACTAAAGCTTGCTGTGGTAGGAGATCACTGGTTTGGGGTCCTGATGCTTGATTTATGTCATTGAAGACTCTACATGTTTTCTTAGTCATTAAACCCTGTTTACCAGACCAAGTCTAAAATCTTGGTGGAGTTTGGATCCCTGGTGGATTCAATGGGATGAATGCCTCAGAAATCACTCAGGTGAGAATCATCTCATTACAATCTCATATGCACACTATGGCATTAATGACTCTTTCTCTCTTTGTCAGATGCTAAGTGCAAAAAAAAAAGAAAAAAGAAAAAAAGAACGAACCCAAAAACATTCCTTTGAATATGTTTCTTGTTTTCAAAAATACCATCTTTCCCACCAACTAAGGCTTTTACTTATATTTTTCTGGAGTGATGGCAGAGAAAATCAACTGTAAGAACTTTGCCACTGAACAATTAACTAATCATGTATCCACTTCCAATTGGGCTTATTTATTGAGCTTCAGAACTTAGGTGGGACACTTGGAGAAAGTGGGAACAGACTTTGTGCTAAGCTCAAAATAGACACTTGTTTAACCCTTGTAAGAAAAATAGAGAAGATGGAGGAGCAGGGGAAGGAAGTAGAGGAGAAAAGAAGATAAAGGAGGAGGAAAGAAGATTCTTGTTCTCTAAGATCTCACACCTCAACCAGGTTGGCAAGCCCAATGCCCACAGTATGACCAAAGAATTGAAGGCAGTTAGTAATGTGTTGTTGTGCCAGGTGACCCCAGAGGAGAGGTCTATGTAAGCACTGAAAAATGAGATGCCAGGATTGGCCAAAAGGACTGGGAGAGGTTCTTTAGGAAGAAGAAATTTATTCTTTCTTAAACCTCTCTTTTAATGGTGAAGACATATAGAGAGGTCTGGCAACCTGTCCTGAGCCATTTAGCCACAGGGGCAGAGCAGTGACCAGGACACCAGGGCAGCTATGCTAAATCCAGTGCGTCTTCCACAAGGCAGCAGTGACCTGCTTCTTCCTCCCTCCTTCTGTCCCTCCCTCCCTTCCTTCTTCCATCCTCCTTTCTTTCCTCTTCCCTTCCATTAGTTGTTCAAGAAATATTCTGATTAGCAGAGTTGTCAAGTCCTCTCTGCACAGACTAACACTGTTTAAGGCATGGAGGAGGTGTTGAGATGCTTGGTGGGTCAGAGCTTAGACTTTGGAGAGCTCTAGGCTTCAGTTCAAATTGTTGTTCACAGGTAGCAGCAATTAGCTGTGTGTCCAGGCCTAGTTTTCCAACTCCATTAATCTGAGGGATTCTCCTCCATACTGTGGGATAATTATAATACCTGCTTTGAAGGATTTTGTGAAGATCAGAATGAAGTAATTAATATAAAGCAAAAAAAAAAAAAAAAAAAAAAAAAGAACGAGGCATACTGTAAGCTCTCAGGAAAGAGTCACTACTATTATTAGTTTTGCTATCAGAAAATACCTAACAAAACAAAACTGGCTCAACATATCTTTATCTTTTATGTTTCAGAGAACATACTGGGATCATCCTGAGGAGCTTCAGTTATCACTGTTTGAAAGAAGTTCAGAGGGACTGGGAAATCAAAATTTCTGCCCTTAAGAAACAACACAATGGCACAGAAAATTAAGCTTGAAAACTTGTTACAAAATGCTAAGTAGAGGAGAATGAAAGAAAAGCAAAAGCAGAGAGACCGAATCACAGGCTCAGGTGTCTTAGCAAGGACAGAATGATGTCTAAGGTCTGGAAGAATCGGTGACCTCAAAGGTTCTGCAGTGCCCATATTGCAGAAATGGTGCTTTGAGAGAAGGCCTCTGTCTGGGACATGAGATGAGGCATCTCCAAATGAAGTTTTCAGGCCCAGCCCCCATCTCCCCTCATCTTTTGCTGGTGATATAGATGCATCATGGACATCAGAAATCTTGATTCTCTAGGAATTCTTCTTCTTCTTCTTCTTCTTTTTTTTTTTTTTGGTGGAGTCTCGCTCTGTCGCCCAGGCTGGCTTGCAGTGGCATGATCTCAGCTCACCTCCGCCTCCCGGGTTCAAGTGATTCTCCTGCCTCAGTCTGCCGAGTAGCTGGGATTACAGGGGCCCACCACCATGCCTGACTAACGTTTCTATTTTTCGTAGTAGAGATGGGGCTTCGCCTGTTGGCCAGGCTGGTCTTGAACTTCTGACCTCGTGATCCACCCCCTTGGCCTCCCATAGAGCTGGGATTACAGGCATGAGCCACCACACCCAGCCCTTAGGATTTCTTTTTAAATGTTTCTCTGTAAGGCCCAGAATCTTTTTCTGCTCTACAAAGTCATTCTACATTAATATCAAAATCAAAGAGAACCTTGCCATTCTAAGACCTCAGGATCCTTCTTTCTGTGCCTTGACAACCTCCAATCTTATTTTAAAACTAAGGGAGAATTTGGCACTTTGCTTTACAGTTTTGAACCTTCCTGCTCTTCTAATGGGCTCTTTCTTTCCCTCACAGACAGGGCTGCTCTTGCCTTGCTCATGGGGAAAGACCAAATCGCTTTCTTTGTTTTCTCCCCGGGGCAAACAGCATCCTGCCCCGTCCACCTGTTCTCTCCCTGTGGCCCCTAAGGTCTCAGAGTTTGGTGTCTTGTATACGTTGCCTTAGAGAACAAAAGACACACTTTATTGAAATGTCATATGTCAGCCGCGTCCTTCGATTCTATTAAAACCCTTTCTTTCTTTCCTCTTTCTTTTTTTTTTTTTCTTTTTGAAAACATTATGGGGGAGAAAGGAGAGAAAAGGATTGGGGAGAGCAGCCCACAAAAAAAAAAAAAAAAAAACCAGCAAACCCGAGCCCCACTTTGGGGAGTTGAAACATCTGCACTTTCTCAGCAGTTTGAAAGGAAACAAAAAATTGCCAAGTGGTATAAAATTTGAAGAAAAATTACCCAAAGGAGGAATGGACGTTAACCACGCTTCAATTCCCCACTATGGGTTGACATTTGAAGTACTTTCTTCTCCCCTCTTTCTTTCTGATTCACAGTGTGTCTAAAGAGGTGAATTGGGCACACAAAACCCAACCTCCTCTTGCCAGGGTGGGTATGAAATATGAAAGCTAGACGATTGTCTGGGCTCAGTGCATTGGAATAACATTGGTTAAATTATGGATAGTTTTTGAATAGTGTCACTTTTTTTTTCTCTGCAGATGGTTGTTCACACAAGGAGCCGGGTCTGCATAATTGTATCACTAATCAGCAGTAAGGCAATTAGTTGTGTAAGTGTGCTATAATCATTCTAACAGAAGAGATGACGAAAAGACAAAAAAAAGGAGGGGGGGGGACCAAAATGTCTTTTCTGAATCCATCAACTGACAGCCATAATTAGATATATATAATTGAAAATTCCAGAGTAGGGGGGCCAGCTTGTACAAATGAATTTTCTCTGCTGCCCTTATGCATTTTTGTCTGTGGTTGAGTATCCCCCTTAGGAAAAGGCAGAAAACTCGTCATTCCAAAAGAGTGTGTACTGTACTGGGTATTCTTTCAGGCCAATGATGTCAGAATAACAATTTTTTTTTTTTGGTGTGGGGGTGGGCATGGGCTGCGGGACCTGGAGGTTAGTCTGCTGTGAAGACCAGGGCTTCACGCAAGCTGATATGAAACGGCTTGCTGTGTCGTCGTTACTGTTATTTTGAACCCATCCTTCACTGGCCTCATGGCCTTCTTTTGGCTCATAAAGGGACATTCCAGGCAGGGCCAACTTACCCACTGGGCACAGGAGGCAGGATGTCTTAGGGACTACCATACTTCAAGGGGCCCACTAGAATGTTACCGTTTTAATTTCTTTTATTTTTTTTATTATTATTTTTTGAGACAAAGTATGGCTCTTGTACCCTAGGCTGGAGTGCAATGGTGCGATCTCGGCTCACTGCAACCTCTGTCTCCCGGCTTCAAGCAATTCTCCTGCCTCAGCCTCCTGAGTAGCTGGGATTACAGGTGCCCACCACCATGCCCGGCTAATTTTTGTATTTTTAGTAGAGACGGGATTTCACCACGTTGGCCAGGCTGGTCTCGAACTCCTGACCTCAGGTGATCCGCCCACCTCAGCTTCCCAAAGTGTTGGGAATACAGGTGTGAGCCACTGCACCTGGCTTAATTTCTTTTAAAAGTCAAAATAAAATAACTATAATAAAAATAAATCTAGCCTGCATTATAGTCACCTTTATGCCAATGCACTTACAAAATATAATCTTTCATATATTTTTTACGGAGAATAGGGCCCAGGACAACAAAACTGCTATGGCCCATTAAAGTTCTAATAGAGTCTTGATTCTGGGCTAAGGTGTAGTCCTCTATGGAAGTGAGAAAAAGTGGGGTTTGAGTGAGCTCCCTCACAACAAAATATTTTATCCTCAGTTTTTATAGGAAAGAGGGGGCTTTATTTTACCAATGCCTGATGATCAAAACCTATAATTACATTTGGGTTAAAAATTCTTAAGTACCTATGAGTTTGTGGAAACTGCAGAAAAGCTTAGCACTGAATTAATCAGACTATAGGTCTCCCATCAGACTAGAAATCTTCTTTTTAAATTGGAAGTGCATTCTCCCAACCTCTCTCTCTCTCCTTTTGAATCCACCAACTCTTCTATAATTTAATTGGACAAATCTTAACTGTGATTTTTTTCCCCTCCCAAAGAGGTGGCACGTTGCGGCCAAAGCTTGTTAATTAAGTTCTTTAAATGCCCCCAGCTGTGCAATAAGTTTTCAAAGCAACACAACTGCAAATTTATTTATTTATTTTTTTAACATTTGGCGGCTAGTTTTCAATCATGTATTATTCCCCCCTCCTTTTTTTTCCAGGATGAGAAAAACAGGAATAATCTCTGGGAGAATTCCCATGCATTGTGGAATCTTGGACAGACAGTCAAACTGGAGGTGCTGTTAAGTGGTGTCTAATTGGAGCCTGTTGAAGGAGGGGAGTCACAAGGGACGATTCTTTGGGCTCACAGGCAGCTTGGGCATGCACACGCTTGCGAAGAAATAATTCAGAGAAGAACCCAGGAAAGCGAGCTCCCTACTAGGGCCTGAGGGCAGGGCTTCTTCCTACAGGACAGTGGATGAGCCAGGTTCTTCAGAGAAAGCCCAGCAGACAGGATGGACACACAAGGTGCTTCCGGTGTCCCCTTGCCCCTAAATGTAGCCCGTGTTCCTTGTCTTTACCACCTCAGCTTAACTGCTAAAGAGATGGGATTGAAATGGAAGGAAAAATGGAGACGTGAATTTGCAGTTATCTTTACCCTCTGCAAAGCACCATCTATGATGCTACCTCCTAGCTGCTACATTGAAAATGCTACAAAGGATCATTTCATTTAGGATCAATTTTAAAAGTTACAATGATGTCATTAATTTATGTTTCAGTTTTCCATATTTCAATCTCTTTTCAAGCACCTTATCATTCCCCTTGACATGGAGTGTGGACACGCGTTTTGCGCAGGCCAGTGGTATGTCTGCGAACATGATACGTGTCAAGCGGCAGTTTTAAAGAGACAACGCGCAATTTGCCACATTCTGTAATCCTCAGCAGACATGGTTCTGTTGATATGTGGACTTCTCTATCCTGGGTCCATGTGTTTTCACCATGCACAGAACTTCCCAGCAGGGTCTACCTCTAGAGCTATGCTGGACATGCAGCCTGAAGAAACAATAACCTTTTCCAAGTTAGACCAATGAGCTTTGAAGGTTGTTTGTTACTGCGGGGTAATTGTAGCCTGACTGATATAATTACTTAGAGTCTGTACTCAAAGGTGACTTGGGGGCCCGATAAGGCCTACAGAAATGTCTTGTTTGGCTCACCACGTGTTTTCTAAAAAAAACAAAACAAAACAATAACAGCAAAAAAAACAAAAACAAAAACACAAACACAAAAAAACTGGTTGCGCACATAAAAATCTGGCAACACCAGACTTGCATCTTCCTGCGTAGCCCCAGTCACCTGGAGCTCAGGGTAGCAGCCTCCAGCACTCTCCTCTGACACTAGGAGGCTGGTCACATAATCTGTAGGCCAAGATCTTTCCACAGCTGGAGAACTGGAGTGTGGGGTGTCTCTTCTCTTCGCTTCTCCAGGAGAAGAGAAAAGGCAATGGCCTTGTTATGGAAAAGGCAATGGCCAGGATTCTTTGGCTTCATTTCCTAAGGAATGCTGCACGAGGTACTCATAGAAGTAACTGATTGTAGGTGCGAGTAGGGGCTGCGGATCTGAGATCTGGGTTTCTTGCACTCTTTACACATCTATGATATGGCAGTGTCCGTGGGTGGGACATAGCTTTGAGGGAGTTACAACCATTGGAATGGTCCCTTACCAATTTCACACTTATCACACTCAGTCACGGCAAAGAGAAGACACTACTGACACTTGTAAGTGCGGTGCACTAACGACCGACCTCCCCTCCTGGCCCCCTCCTCGCTCTCCTTCAAATACCCTCTACCTTTTTCCCCGTGTGCATAGAAAGATTTGTAGCTGTTTATCTCTAAGCATGCCTTCTCCTGTATCTCTTGCATCCTCACCATCTTCTCCCCGTGATTCAAGATCTATTTGTTGCTTTGCTCTCATCCTCATGACGTCAAAAAAAAAGGACCTTCCTGGGTTTCATTGCCTGCTAGTCCCCAGAACCTCAGATGGAACAGTAAGTCAAAGGGAAGTCACAGATACTTGTCAAAACCTGAGTTAAAAATAAGTCACTGAGGCTGGGCACAGTGGATCACGCCTGTAATCCCAGCACTTTGGGAGGCTGAGGCGGGTGGATCACCTGAGGTCAGGAGTTCGAGACCAGCCTGGTCAACATGGTGAAACCCCATCTTTACTGAAAGTACAAAAATTAGCCGGGCATGGTGGTGGGCACCTGTAGTCCCAGCTACTCGGGAGGCTGAGACAGGAGAATCGCTTGAACCTGGGAGGTAGAGGTTGCAGTAAGCCGAGATCGAGCCATTGCACTCCAGCCTGGGTGACGAGACTCCGTCTCAAAAAAAAAAAGAGAAAAAAGAAAAAAGAAAAAAGAAAAAAGAAAAAAAAGTCACTGAAACTTGGATGGAGCTGGACATCATTATTCTAAGTGAAGTAACTCAGGAATGAAAAACTAAATATCCTATGTTCTCACTTCTAAGTGAGAGTTAAGCTATGGGGACACAAAGGCATGAGTGATATAATAAATTTTGGGGACACGGGGAAGGTTGGGAGCAGGGTGAGGGATAAAAGATTACACACTGGGTACAGTATGTACTGCTCGGGTGATGGGCGCACCAAAATCTCAGGAATCACTACTAAAAAATGTATCCATGTAACAAAAACCCACTTGTATCCCCCAAAACTATTGAAATTAGAAATAATTTTTTTTTTTTTTTGAGAAGGAGTCTCACTCTGTCGCCCAGGCTGGAGTGCAGTGGTGTAATCTCAGCTCACTCAAACCTCCGCCTCCCAGGTTCAGGTGATTCTCCTGTCTCAGCCTTCTGAGCAGCTGGGATTACAGGCGTGTCACCATGCCCAACTAATTTTTGTATTTTTGTTAGAGACGGGGTTTCACCATCTTGGCTAGGCTGGTCTCGAACTCCTGACCTTAAGCAATCCGCTTGCCTCTGCCTCCCAAAGTGCTGGGATTAAAGTCGTGAGTCACTGCACCCAACCAATAATATTTTTAAAAAGAAAAAAAAAATTGCAAAGGAAAATAAAGTTCAAACTTTACATAATTAAAAAAAAAATTTTTTTAAGTAGCTGAGATAGAGTGTATCCACCATTGGATGAGGCCACAGAAAACGTGACCCGAGCTGCCCCATGCCCCGCACCTGGCTGCTAATATCTTCCCTGCCTTCGTTTTCTCTCCTGGGCAGCTTTCTCTCCCTTCTGAGTGCTGCTGGCACAAAGGATCTTCCTCGCTCAGCATCCTCATCTGTTTCCAAGATGTGGCACAAGCTCTGAGCAAAATTGTAAAACAGAATAAGATTTTCTTCTCCAAAGTCCCTAGCTGGGGCATCTCCTTTGCCTCACTACGATGCTTCTTACCCGTGGTTCCTGAGTTTTTTTCTTCTCGACACCCCAGCTGACACTAAAGCTTGCTCTCAGTATAAATTTATCTCATTTAGGCAAATTGTGTCCCCGTATGACCTCTCTCAGAGCTGCTGGCCTTTTAAGTCCTCCTAAAGTTTCCATCCCTGTTAAAGCTTATTTACCATTACACTCAGGACACAGACTTATTTTCACAGCAGAGCTCCTTCCCAGGAACTGGAAGTGACACCTGGTTAGTGGAAGCTGGTTTCACCTTTGGAGAATGGCATCCTTATTTTCTGGGATGCTGGCTCCCTTTCATCTCCCTGGGATGGCCCCCTTCCCCCACAACCCAAGCATGCCTGCTCCTGAGCTCTGGACCTGGTCCTGCTTTTGAGCTCATTCTCTGTCTCTTCCCTTTGGCTGTCTCCTTTCAAGCCATCCTGCAAACTGATACACAGATACATAGAACCATCTTGCAAACTGCCCCGCTGAGCAATTCCAGGACTGACTCCCTGTGACTGGCAGCCTGGGAGAGTGGTTAAGAGCACAGGCTCTGAGGCCAAAGTGCAGAGTTTGTATCCTGGCTCTGCTACTTCTTAACTGCGTGACCTTGGGCAAGGGACTTAAGCTCCAGGTGTCTGTTTTTTTTCACTTGTAAAGTGGAGAGGGATAATAGCAGTACAGGCCTCTGAGTTAATACCTGTAAAACACTTCAAACATTACCTGGCATCTTCGGGGAGCTCAGAAAACATTAGCTGCTCATTTAGCTCAGCCTAAATAAGAGCTCAGGGTCTCTGCTCCGTTTGTCACTTTAGCCCCTTTTCTCGAGCCAGTTGCCTAGATTTCTTGCAGAGTCTCCTTCTGACTGCATTCTGGTCAATCTGGGAAGTCTCCTCTCTGACTTTGGGTTTCCCCTGAGCCACGGTCACTTTGCATGACTTTTCCTCCCAATCTCCTCACCCCTGCAATATAGCCCTCCTCAGGCTGGCAACCTCTTCTCTTCACCTCTGCCTCCCCAGCATGCCTTGCAAATAGCTCTGCTGACGACAGCTGCTCAAGAAAGAGTTTCTTTAGCTTCATAATGGTGGCTCTTGCTCTGTCCTAGGAAGGAGGTGGTTTTAGAACCCTTCTACCTCCAAGACCCTATTAGTACAGGCTCATGCTGCTTCATATTTATTTGGCATTCTTTCATTTGATCTCCCGCCCAAATAATAATAATAAGTGAGCCACGAGTTGGGGTTATCCACCATCTTGCAAGGCCGGTCAGTCACTTTTTGGTTTAGAGAACCACCAGAATAGGCCGGGCACGGTGGCTCACGCCTGTAATTCCAGCACTTTGGGAGGCCAAGACAGCCGGATCATTTGAGGTCAGGAGCTGGAGACCAGACTGGCCAGCATGGTGAAACCCCATCTCTACCCGAAATACAAAAATTAGCTGGACGTGGTGGTGTGCACCTATAATCCCAGCTGCTTGGGAAGCTGAGGCAGGAGAATCACTTGAACCTGGGAGGTGGAGGTTGCAGTGAGCGGAGATCGCACCACTGCACTCCATCTTGGGCAACAGAGTGAGACTCCGTTTCAAAAGAAAAAAAGAAAAAGAGAACTACTAGAATTAAGCCTCTACCAGCCTGCTGGAGGTGAGAGCTTCATTCTGCAAATGTTGAAATGTATGTCTTCGTACCCTAAATCCCAGTCTCCAGCTACCCAGAAAAGTCCTCGGCTGTGGGTTGTTTATGTTATTTTTTTAACTGTCATTAAGCCACATGCATTCCTGCTTATGTAATCATCCCAGAACTATATGAGTTAGCCTGGGAACTGCCACCAACATGCTGCTTGTACTTATTAGCTTTATAACTGATGACCAGGCCTCAGGATAATGACAGCTTTGCTGGCCCACAGTCACTCAATTTAATGTAACTGATTTCTCAAGAAACAAATGCATCTGCTAACTTTGTCTATATGAGTCAGTGGTATGGAGGCAGAGATCGGCTGAATCATAGGATTAAAAGAACCAAGCAAGGTCTAAACATTCCGTTCTGGGCCTCTTGGGTCATAGGTCAAACCTTGGTCCTGGAAAGTAGAATTTGATCGGCACAATGCTTTTCAAAGAATTAGATTTGAACACTTTTAAGAAACTCGTATATCCTCTAGTTTGCTACAATCTCCACTGTTCCCTTTTGTTTGACATTTGGTCGGCTTCATTCATTTATGTTGGCCTGCCTGGTCCCTGAAGCCATTGGGTTTACAGCTAAAAAGCTGAGTGCTTCCTCTAAAAATATGAAAACTAATTACAGAGACACAGAACCATGGAGTTTAGATCTGAAAGGGAAAAGGGAGTGTAATTTAAAAAAAAATTGTCGTCCCACATTTCCAAGTGGAGTCTGTGGGGCCAAGTAACGTGAAACCATCTGTGACCCATGAGTATCTGTTGA